>NC_141897.1:8866131-9201131 GCF_030686135.1 Camelina sativa | reverse complement strand
AATACCTTTTCGGAAAGCCCCAAGAGTGTTTCCGGCAAGGCAATGGGTCTTCGTCCCATTGGACCATTCTGGAGGCCGAATTTTGACGTTTAAAAGTGTTTCGGATGTTTTTTTGTGATCGCGACACAATTAGCTACGAGTACAAGATTATGTTCGGATATGGTTATCTCTTGTTTTTCGCGGTTCGAAGCACGTCCAAGGTGAATAAACGGGTCCACATATCAAGTGGGACCCACATTGAATGATCCCTTGAGTTTTCAAAAAACGATATATGCGATTGCATGATATATACTAACGGATGCGATCATACCAGCACTAATGCACCGGATCCCATCAGAACTCCGCAGTTAAGCGTGCTTGGGCGAGAGTAGTACCTTTTCGGAAAGCCCCAAGAGTGTTTCTGGCAAGGCAATGGGTCTTCGTACCATTGGACCATTCTGGAGGCCGAATTTTGACGTTTAAAAGTGTTTCGGATGTTTTTTTGTGATCGCGCCACAATTAGCTACGAGTACAAAATTATGTTCGGATATGGTTATCTCTTGTTTTTCACGGTTCGAAGCACATCCAAGGTGAATAAACCGGTCCACATATCAAGTGGGACCCACAATGAATGATCCCTTGAGTTTTCAAAAAACGATATATGCGATTGCATGATATATTCAAACGGATGCGATCATACCAGCACTAATGCACCGTATCCCATCAGAACTCCGCAGTTAAGCGTGCTTGGGCGAGAGTAGTACTAGGATGGGTGACCTCCCGGGAAGTCCTCGTGTTGCATCACTCCCTCTTTTTTTTTTTTTTTTTTTTGGTTGTTGCGTAAGCCTATATAGTACAAACATAACGTCGTAACTTTTACATCGTGAGGAACCACGCGACCCATAATACCTTTTCGGAAAGCCCCAAGAGTGTTTCCGGCAAGGCAATGGGTCTTCGTCCCATTGGACCATTCTGGAGGCCGAATTTTGACGTTTAAAAGTGTTTCGGATGTTTTTTTGTGATCGCGACACAATTAGCTACGAGTACAAGATTATGTTCGGATATGGTTATCTCTTGTTTTTCGCGGTTCGAAGCACGTCCAAGGTGAATAAACCGGTCCACATATCAAGTGGGACCCACATTGAATGATCCCTTGAGTTTTCAAAAAACGATATATGCGATTGCATGATATATACTAACGGATGCGATCATACCAGCACTAATGCACCGGATCCCATCAGAACAACGCAGTTAAGCGTGCTTGGGCGAGAGTAGTACTAGGATGGGTGACCTCCCGGGAAGTCCTCGTGTTGCATCCCTCCCTCTTTTTTTTTTTTTGGTTGTTGCGTAAGCCTATATAGTCCAAACATAACGTCGTAACTTTTACATCGTGAGGAACCACGCGACCCATAATACCTTTTCGGAAAGCCCCAAGAGTGTTTCCGGCAAGGCAATGGGTCTTCGTCCCATTGGACCATTCTGGAGGCCGAATTTTGACGTTTAAAAGTGTTTCGGATGTTTTTTTGTGATCGCGACACAATTAGCTACGAGTACAAAATTATGTTCGGATATGGTTATCTCTTGTTTTTCGCGGTTCGAAGCACGTCCAAGGTGAATAAACCGGTCCACATATCAAGTGGGACCCACATTGAATGATCCCTTGAGTTTTCAGAAAACGATATATGCGATTGCATGATATATACTAACGGATGCGATCATACCAGCACTAATGCACCGGATCCCATCAGAACAACGCAGTTAAGCGTGCTTGGGCGAGAGTAGTACTAGGATGAGTGACCTCCCGGGAAGTCCTCGTGTTGCATCCCTCCCTCTTTTTTTTTTTTTTTTTTTTGGTTGTTGCGTAAGCCTATATAGTACAAACATAACGTCGTAACTTTTACATCGTGAGGAACCACGCAACCCATAATACCTTTTCGGAAAGCCCCAAGAGTGTTTCCGGCAAGGCAATGGGTCTTCGTCCTATTGGACCATTCTGGAGGCCGAATTTTGACGTTTAAAAGTGTTTCGGATGTTTTTTTGTGATCGCGACACAATTAGCTACGAGTACAAGATTATGTTCGGATATGGTTATCTCTTGTTTTTCGCGGTTCGAAGCACGTCCAAGGTGAATAAACCGGTCCACATATCAAGTGGGACCCACATTGAATGAACCCTTGAGTTTTCAAAAAACGATATATGCGATTGCATGATATATACTAACGGATGCGATCATACCAGCACTAATGCACCGGATCCCATCAGAACAACGCAGTTAAGCGTGCTTGGGCGAGAGTAGTACTAGGATGGGTGACCTCCCGGGAAGTCCTCGTGTTGCATCCCTCCCTCTTTTTTTTTTTTGGTTGTTGCGTAAGCCTATATAGTCCAAACATAACGTCGTAACTTTTACATCGTGAGGAACCACGCGACCCATAATACCTTTTCGGAAAGCCCCAAGAGTGTTTCCGGCAAGGCAATGGGTCTTCGTCCCATTGGACCATTCTGGAGGCCGAATTTTGACGTTTAAAAGTGTTTCGGATGTTTTTTTGTGATCGCGACACAATTAGCTACGAGTACAAAATTATGTTCGGATATGGTTATCTCTTGTTTTTCGCGGTTCGAAGCACGTCCAAGGTGAATAAACCGGTCCACATATCAAGTGGGACCCACATTGAATGATCCCTTGAGTTTTCAGAAAACGATATATGCGATTGCATGATATATACTAACGGATGCGATCATACCAGCACTAATGCACCGGATCCCATCAGAACAACGCAGTTAAGCGTGCTTGGGCGAGAGTAGTACTAGGATGAGTGACCTCCCGGGAAGTCCTCGTGTTGCATCCCTCCCTCTTTTTTTTTTTTTTTTTTTTGGTTGTTGCGTAAGCCTATATAGTACAAACATAACGTCGTAACTTTTACATCGTGAGGAACCACGCAACCCATAATACCTTTTCGGAAAGCCCCAAGAGTGTTTCCGGCAAGGCAATGGGTCTTCGTCCCATTGGACCATTCTGGAGGCCGAATTTTGACGTTTAAAAGTGTTTCGGATGTTTTTTTGTGATCGCGACACAATTAGCTACGAGTACAAGATTATGTTCGGATATGGTTATCTCTTGTTTTTCGCGGTTCGAAGCACGTCCAAGGTGAATAAACCGGTCCACATATCAAGTGGGACCCACATTGAATGAACCCTTGAGTTTTCAAAAAACGATATATGCGATTGCATGATATATACTAACGGATGCGATCATACCAGCACTAATGCACCGGATCCCATCAGAACAACGCAGTTAAGCGTGCGTGGGCGAGAGTAGTACTAGGATGGGTGACCTCCCGGGAAGTCCTCGTGTTGCATCCCTCCCTCTTTTTTTTTTTTGGTTGTTGCGTAAGCCTATATAGTCCAAACATAACGTCGTAACTTTTACATCGTGAGGAACCACGCGACCCATAATACCTTTTCGGAAAGCCCCAAGAGTGTTTCCGGCAAGGCAATGGGTCTTCGTCCCATTGGACCATTCTGGAGGCCGAATTTTGACGTTTAAAAGTGTTTCGGATGTTTTTTTGTGATCGCGACACAATTAGCTACGAGTACAAAATTATGTTCGGATATGGTTATCTCTTGTTTTTCGCGGTTCGAAGCACGTCCAAGGTGAATAAACCGGTCCACATATCAAGTGGGACCCACATTGAATGATCCCTTGAGTTTTCAAAAAACGATATATGCGATTGCATGATATATACTAACGGATGCGATCATACCAGCACTAATGCACCGGATCCCATCAGAACAACGCAGTTAAGCGTGCTTGGGCGAGAGTAGTACTAGGATGAGTGACCTCCCGGGAAGTCCTCGTGTTGCATCCCTCCCTCTTTTTTTTTTTTTTTTTTTTGGTTGTTGCGTAAGCCTATATAGTACAAACATAACGTCGTAACTTTTACATCGTGAGGAACCACGCGACCCATAATACCTTTTCGGAAAGCCCCAAGAGTGTTTCCGGCAAGGCAATGGGTCTTCGTACCATTGGACCATTCTGGAGGCCGAATTTTGACGTTTAAAAGTGTTTCGGATGTTTTTTTGTGATCGCGAGACAATTAGCTACGAGTACAAGATTATGTTCGGATATGGTTATCTCTTGTTTTTCGCGGTTCGAAGCACGTCCAAGGTGAATAAACCGGTCCACATATCAAGTGGGACCCACATTGAATGATCCCTTGAGTTTTCAAAAAACGATATATGCGATTGCATGATTTATACTAACGGATGCGATCATACCAGCACTAATGCACCGTATCCCATCAGAACTCCGCAGTTAAGCGTGCTTGGGCGAGAGTAGTACTAGGATGGGTGACCTCCCGGGAAGTCCTCGTGTTGCATCCCTCCCTCTTTTTTTTTTTTGGTTGTTGCGTAAGCCTATATAGTCCAAACATAACGTCGTAACTTTTACATCGTGAGGAACCACGCGACCCATAATACCTTTTCGGAAAGCCCCAAGAGTGTTTCCGGCAAGGCAATGGGTCTTCGTCCCATTGGACCATTCTGGAGGCCTAATTTTGACGTTTAAAAGTGTTTCGGATGTTTTTTTGTGATCGCGACACAATTAGCTACGAGTACAAAATTATGTTCGGATATGGTTATCTCTTGTTTTTCGCGGTTCGAAGCACGTCCAAGGTGAATAAACCGGTCCACATATCAAGTGGGACCCACATTGAATGATCCCTTGAGTTTTCAAAAAACGATATATGCGATTGCATGATATATACTAACGGATGCGATCATACCAGCACTAATGCACCAGATCCCATCAGAACAACGCAGTTAAGCGTGCTTGGGCGAGAGTAGTACTAGGATGAGTGACCTCCCGGGAAGTCCTCGTGTTGCATCCCTCCCTCTTTTTTTTTTTTTTTTTTTTGGTTGTTGCGTAAGCCTATATAGTACAAACATAACGTCGTAACTTTTACATCGTGAGGAACCACGCGACCCATAATACCTTTTCGGAAAGCCCCAAGAGTGTTTCCGGCAAGGCAATGGGTCTTCGTCCCATTGGACCATTCTGGAGGCCGAATTTTGACGTTTAAAAGTGTTTCGGATGTTTTTTTGTGATCGCGACACAATTAGCTACGAGTACAAGATTATGTTCGGATATGGTTATCTCTTGTTTTTCGCGGTTCGAAGCACGTCCAAGGTGAATAAACCGGTCCACATATCAAGTGGGACCCACATTGAATGATCCTTTGAGTTTTCAAAAAACGATATATGCGATTGCATGATATATACTAACGGATGCGATCATACCAGCACTAATGCACCGGATCCCATCAGAACAACGCAGTTAAGCGTGCTTGGGCGAGAGTAGTACTAGGATGGGTGACCTCCCGGGAAGTCCTCGTGTTGCATCCCTCCCTCTTTTTTTTTTTTGGTTGTTGCGTAAGCCTATATAGTCCAAACATAACGTCGTAACTTTTACATCGTGAGGAACCACGCGACCCATAATACCTTTTCGGAAAGCCCCAAGAGTGTTTCCGGCAAGGCAATGGGTCTTCGTCCCATTGGACCATTCTGGAGGCCGAATTTTGACGTTTAAAAGTGTTTCGGATGTTTTTTTGTGATCGCGACACAATTAGCTACGAGTACAAGATTATGTTCGGATATGGTTATCTCTTGTTTTTCGCGGTTCGAAGCACGTCCAAGGTGAATAAACCGGTCCACATATCAAGTGGGACCCACATTGAATGATCCCTTGAGTTTTCAAAAAACGATATATGCGATTGCATGATATATACTAACGGATGCGATCATACCAGCACTAATGCACCGGATCCCATCAGAACAACGCAGTTAAGCGTGCTTGGGCGAGAGTAGTACTAGGATGGGTGACCTCCTGGGAAGTCCTCGTGTTGCATCCCTCCCTCTTTTTTTTTTTTGGTTGTTGCGTAAGCCTATATAGTACAAACATAACATCGTAACTTTTACATCGTGAGGAACCACGCGACCCATAATACCTTTTCGGAAAGCCCCAAGAGTGTTTCCGGCAAGGCAATGGGTCTTCGTCCCATTGGACCATTCTGGAGGCCGAATTTTGACGTTTAAAAGTGTTTCGGATGTTTTTTTGTGATCGCGACACAATTAGCTACGAGTACAAGATTATGTTCGGATATGGTTATCTCTTGTTTTTCGCGGTTCGAAGCACGTCCAAGGTGAATAAACCGGTCCACATATCAAGTGGGACCCACATTGAATGATCCCTTGAGTTTTCAAAAAACGATATATGCGATTGCATGATATATACTAACGGATGCGATCATACCAGCACTAATGCACCGGATCCCATCAGAACAACGCAGTTAAGCGTGCTTGGGCGAGAGTAGTACTAGGATGAGTGACCTCCCGGGAAGTCCTCGTGTTGCATCCCTCCCTCTTTTTTTTTTTTTTTTTTTGGTTGTTGCGTAAGCCTATATAGTACAAACATAACGTCGTAACTTTTACATCGTGAGGAACCACGCGACCCATAATACCTTTTCGGAAAGCCCCAAGAGTGTTTCCGGCAAGGCAATGGGTCTTGGTGCCATTGGACCATTCTGGAGGCCGAATTTTGACGTTTAAAAGTGTTTCGGATGTTTTTTTGTGATCGCGACACAATTAGCTACGAGTACAAGATTATGTTCGGATATGGTTATCTCTTGTTTTTCGCGGTTCGAAGCACGTCCAAGGTGAATAAACCGGTCCACATATCAAGTGGGACCCACATTGAATGATCCCTTGAGTTTTCAAAAAACGATATATGCGATTGCATGATTTATACTAACGGATGCGATCATACCAGCACTAATGCACCGTATCCCATCAGAACTCCGCAGGTAAGCGTGCTTGGGCGAGAGTAGTACTAGGATGGGTGACCTCCCGGGAAGTCCTCGTGTTGCATCCCTCCCTCTTTTTTTTTTTTTTTTTTTTTGGTTGTTGCGTAAGCCTATATAGTACAAACATAACGTCGTAACTTTTACATCGTGAGGAACCACGCGACCCATAATACCTTTTCGGAAAGCCCCAAGAGTGTTTCCGGCAAGGCAATGGGTCTTCGTCCCATTGGACCATTCTAGAGGCCGAATTTTGACGTTTAAAAGTGTTTCAGATGTTTTTTTGTGATCGCGACACAATTAGCTACGAGTACAAGATTATGTTCGGATATGGTTATCTCTTGTTTTTCGCGGTTCGAAGCACGTCCAAGGTGAATAAACCGGTCCACATATCAAGTGGGACCCACATTGAATGATCCCTTGAGTTTTCAAAAAACGATATATGCGATTGCATGATATATACTAACGGATGCGATCATACCAGCACTAATGCACCGGATCCCATCAGAACAACGCAGTTAAGCGTGCTTGGGCGAGAGTAGTACTAGGATGGGTGACCTCCTGGGAAGTCCTCGTGTTGCATCCCTCCCTCTTTTTTTTTTTTGGTTGTTGCGTAAGCCTATATAGTCCAAACATAACGTCGTAACTTTTACATCGTGAGGAACCACGCGACCCATAATACCTTTTCGGAAAGCCCCAAGAGTGTTTCCGGCAAGGCAATGGGTCTTCGTCCCATTGGACCATTCTGGAGGCCGAATTTTGACGTTTAAAAGTGTTTCGGATGTTTTTTTGTGATCGCGACACAATTAGCTACGAGTACAAAATTATGTTCGGATATGGTTATCTCTTGTTTTTCGCGGTTCGAAGCACGTCCAAGGTGAATAAACGGGTCCACATATCAAGTGGGACCCACATTGAATGATCCCTTGAGTTTTCAAAAAACGATATATGCGATTGCATGATATATACTAACGGATGCGATCATACCAGCACTAATGCACCGGATCCCATCAGAACAACGCAGTTAAGCGTGCTTGGGCGAGAGTAGTACTAGGATGAGTGACCTCCCGGGAAGTCCTCGTGTTGCATCCCTCCCTCTTTTTTTTTTTTTTTTTTTTGGTTGTTGCGTAAGCCTATATAGTACAAACATAACGTCGTAACTTTTACATCGTGAGGAACCACGCGACCCATAATACCTTTTCGGAAAGCCCCAAGAGTGTTTCCGGCAAGGCAATGGGTCTTGGTGCCATTGGACCATTCTGGAGGCCGAAATTTGACGTTTAAAAGTGTTTCGGATGTTTTTTTGTGATCGCGACACAATTAGCTACGAGTACAAGATTATGTTCGGATATGGTTATCTCTTGTTTTTCGCGGTTCGAAGCACGTCCAAGGTGAATAAACCGGTCCACATATCAAGTGGGACCCACATTGAATGATCCCTTGAGTTTTCAAAAAACGATATATGCGATTGCATGATATATACTAACGGATGCGATCATACCAGCACTAATGCACCGGATCCCATCAGAACAACGCAGTTAAGCGTGCTTGGGCGAGAGTAGTACTAGGATGGGTGACCTCCCGGGAAGTCCTCGTGTTGCATCCCTCCCTCTTTTTTTTTTTTGGTTGTTGCGTAAGCCTATATAGTCCAAACATAACGTCGTAACTTTTACATCGTGAGGAACCACGCGACCCATAATACCTTCTCGGAAAGCCCCAAGAGTGTTTCCGGCAAGGCAATGGGTCTTCGTCCCATTGGACCATTCTGGAGGCCGAATTTTGACGTTTAAAAGTGTTTCGGATGTTTTTTTGTGATCGCGACACAATTAGCTACGAGTACAAGATTATGTTCGGATATGGTTATCTCTTGTTTTTCGCGGTTCGAAGCACGTCCAAGGTGAATAAACCGGTCCACATATCAAGTGGGACCCACATTGAATGATCCCTTGAGTTTTCAAAAAACAATATATGCGATTGCATGATATATACTAACGGATGCGATCATACCAGCACTAATGCACCGGATCCCATCAGAACAACGCAGTTAAGCGTGCTTGGGCGAGAGTAGTACTAGGATGGGTGACCTCCTGGGAAGTCCTCGTGTTGCATCCCTCCCTCTTTTTTTTTTTTGGTTGTTGCGTAAGCCTATATAGTACAAACATAACGTCGTAACTTTTACATCGTGAGGAACCACGCGACCCATAATACCTTTTCGGAAAGCCCCAAGAGTGTTTCCGGCAAGGCAATGGGTCTTGGTGCCATTGGACCATTCTGGAGGCCGAAATTTGACGTTTAAAAGTGTTTCGGATGTTTTTTTGTGATCGCGACACAATTAGCTACGAGTACAAGATTATGTTCGGATATGGTTATCTCTTGTTTTTCGCGGTTCGACGCACGTCCAAGGTGAATAAACCGGTCCACATATCAAGTGGGACCCACATTGAATGATCCCTTGAGTTTTCAAAAAACGATATATGCGATTGCATGATATATACTAACGGATGCGATCATACCAGCACTAATGCACCGGATCCCATCAGAACAACGCAGTTAAGCGTGCTTGGGCGAGAGTAGTACTAGGATGGGTGACCTCCCGGGAAGTCCTCGTGTTGCATCCCTCCCTCTTTTTTTTTTTTGGTTGTTGCGTAAGCCTATATAGTCCAAACATAACGTCGTAACTTTTACATCGTGAGGAACCACGCGACCCATAATACCTTTTCGGAAAGCCCCAAGAGTGTTTCCGGCAAGGCAATTGGTCTTCGTCCCATTGGACCATTCTGGAGGCCGAATTTTGACGTTTAAAAGTGTTTCGGATGTTTTTTTGTGATCGCGACACAATTAGCTACGAGTACAAGATTATGTTCGGATATGGTTATCTCTTGTTTTTCGCGGTTCGAAGCACGTCCAAGGTGAATAAACCGGTCCACATATCAAGTGGGACCCACATTGAATGATCCCTTGAGTTTTCAACAAACAATATATGCGATTGCATGATATATACTAACGGATGCGATCATACCAGCACTAATGCACCGGATCCCATCAGAACAACGCAGTTAAGCGTGCTTGGGCGAGAGTAGTACTAGGATGGGTGACCTCCTGGGAAGTCCTCGTGTTGCATCCCTCCCTCTTTTTTTTTTTTGGTTGTTGCGTAAGCCTATATAGTACAAACATAACGTCGTAACTTTTACATCGTGAGGAACCACGCGACCCATAATACCTTTTCGGAAAGCCCCAAGAGTGTTTCCGGCAAGGCAATGGGTCTTCGTCCCATTGGACCATTCTGGAGGCCGAATTTTGACGTTTAAAAGTGTTTCGGATGTTTTTTTGTGATCGCGACACAATTAGCTACGAGTACAAGATTATGTTCGGATATGGTTATCTCTTGTTTTTCGCGGTTCGAAGCACGTCCAAGGTGAATAAACCGGTCCACATATCAAGTGGGACCCACATTGAATGATCCCTTGAGTTTTCAAAAAACGATATATGCGATTGCATGATATATACTAACGGATGCGATCATACCAGCACTAATGCACCGGATCCCATCAGAACAACGCAGTTAAGCGTGCTTGGGCGAGAGTAGTACTAGGATGAGTGACCTCCCGGGAAGTCCTCGTGTTGCATCCCTCCCTCTTTTTTTTTTTTTTTTTTTTGGTTGTTGCGTAAGCCTATATAGTACAAACATAACGTCGTAACTTTTACATCGTGAGGAACCACGCGACCCATAATACCTTTTCGGAAAGCCCCAAGAGTGTTTCCGGCAAGGCAATGGGTCTTCGTACCATTGGACCATTCTGGAGGCCGAATTTTGACGTTTAAAAGTGTTTCAGATGTTTTTTTGTGATCGCGACACAATTAGCTACGAGTACAAGATTATGTTCGGATATGGTTATCTCTTGTTTTTCGCGGTTCGAAGCACGTCCAAGGTGAATAAACCGGTCCACATATCAAGTGGGACCCACATTGAATGATCCCTTGAGTTTTCAAAAAACGATATATGCGATTGCATGATATATACTAACGGATGCGATCATACCAGCACTAATGCACCGGATCCCATCAGAACAACGCAGTTAAGCGTGCTTGGGCGAGAGTAGTACTAGGATGGGTGACCTCCCGGGAAGTCCTCGTGTTGCATCCCTCCCTCTTTTTTTTTTTTGGTTGTTGCGTAAGCCTATATAGTCCAAACATAACGTCGTAACTTTTACATCGTGAGGAACCACGCGACCCATAATACCTTTTCGGAAAGCCCCAAGAGTGTTTCCGGCAAGGCAATGGGTCTTCGTCCCATTGGACCATTCTGGAGGCCGAATTTTGACGTTTAAAAGTGTTTCGGATGTTTTTTTGTGATCGCGACACAATTAGCTACGAGTACAAAATTATGTTCGGATATGGTTATCTCTTGTTTTTCGCGGTTCGAAGCACGTCCAAGGTGAATAAACCGGTCCACATATCAAGTGGGACCCACATTGAATGATCCCTTGAGTTTTCAAAAAACGATATATGCGATTGCATGATATATACTAACGGATGCGATCATACCAGCACTAATGCACCGGATCCCATCAGAACAACGCAGTTAAGCGTGCTTGGGCGAGAGTAGTACTAGGATGAGTGACCTCCCGGGAAGTCCTCGTGTTGCATCCCTCCCTCTTTTTTTTTTTTTTTTTTTTGGTTGTTGCGTAAGCCTATATAGTACAAACATAACGTCGTAACTTTTACATCGTGAGGAACCACGCGACCCATAATACCTTTTCGGAAAGCCCCAAGAGTGTTTCCGGCAAGGCAATGGGTCTTGGTGCCATTGGACCATTCTGGAGGCCGAAATTTGACGTTTAAAAGTGTTTCGGATGTTTTTTTGTGATCGCGACACAATTAGCTACGAGTACAAGATTATGTTCGGATATGGTTATCTCTTGTTTTTCGCGGTTCGAAGCACGTCCAAGGTGAATAAACCGGTCCACATATCAAGTGGGACCCACATTGAATGATCCCTTGAGTTTTCAAAAAACGATATATGCGATTGCATGATATATACTAACGGATGCGATCATACCAGCACTAATGCACCGGATCCCATCAGAACAACGCAGTTAAGCGTGCTTGGGCGAGAGTAGTACTAGGATGGGTGACCTCCCGGGAAGTCCTCGTGTTGCATCCCTCCCTCTTTTTTTTTTTTTTTTTTTTGGTTGTTGCGTAAGCCTATATAGTCCAAACATAACGTCGTAACTTTTACATCGTGAGGAACCACGCGACCCATAATACCTTTTCGGAAAGCCCCAAGAGTGTTTCCGGCAAGGCAATGGGTCTTCGTCCCATTGGACCATTCTGGAGGCCGAATTTTGACGTTTAAAAGTGTTTCGGATGTTTTTTTGTGATCGCGACACAATTAGCTACGAGTACAAAATTATGTTCGGATATGGTTATCTCTTGTTTTTCGCGGTTCGAAGCACGTCCAAGGTGAATAAACCGGTCCACATATCAAGTGGGACCCACATTGAATGATCCCTTGAGTTTTCAAAAAACGATATATGCGATTGCATGATATATACTAACGGATGCGATCATACCAGCACTAATGCACCGGATCCCATCAGAACAACGCAGTTAAGCGTGCTTGGGCGAGAGTAGTACTAGGATGAGTGACCTCCCGGGAAGTCCTCGTGTTGCATCCCTCCCTCTTTTTTTTTTTTTTTTTTTTGGTTGTTGCGTAAGCCTATATAGTACAAACATAACGTCGTAACTTTTACATCGTGAGGAACCACGCGACCCATAATACCTTTTCGGAAAGCCCCAAGAGTGTTTCCGGCAAGGCAATGGGTCTTCGTACCATTGGACCATTCTGGAGGCCGAATTTTGACGTTTAAAAGTGTTTCAGATGTTTTTTTGTGATCGCGACACAATTAGCTACGAGTACAAGATTATGTTCGGATATGGTTATCTCTTGTTTTTCGCGGTTCGAAGCACGTCCAAGGTGAATAAACCGGTCCACATATCAAGTGGGACCCACATTGAATGATCCCTTGAGTTTTCAAAAAACGATATATGCGATTGCATGATATATACTAACGGATGCGATCATACCAGCACTAATGCACCGGATCCCATCAGAACAACGCAGTTAAGCGTGCTTGGGCGAGAGTAGTACTAGGATGGGTGACCTCCCGGGAAGTCCTCGTGTTGCATCCCTCCCTCTTTTTTTTTTTTGGTTGTTGCGTAAGCCTATATAGTCCAAACATAACGGCGTAACTTTTACATCGTGAGGAACCACGCGACCCATAATACCTTTTCGGAAAGCCCCAAGAGTGTTTCCGGCAAGGCAATGGGTCTTCGTCCCATTGGACCATTCTGGAGGCCGAATTTTGACGTTTAAAAGTGTTTCGGATGTTTTTTTGTGATCGCGACACAATTAGCTACGAGTACAAAATTATGTTCGGATATGGTTATCTCTTGTTTTTCGCGGTTCGAAGCACGTCCAAGGTGAATAAACCGGTCCACATATCAAGTGGGACCCACATTGAATGATCCCTTGAGTTTTCAAAAAACGATATATGCGATTGCATGATATATACTAACGGATGCGATCATACCAGCACTAATGCACCGGATCCCATCAGAACAACGCAGTTAAGCGTGCTTGGGCGAGAGTAGTACTAGGATGAGTGACCTCCCGGGAAGTCCTCGTGTTGCATCCCTCCCTCTTTTTTTTTTTTTTTTTTTTGGTTGTTGCGTAAGCCTATATAGTACAAACATAACGTCGTAACTTTTACATCGTGAGGAACCACGCGACCCATAATACCTTTTCGGAAAGCCCCAAGAGTGTTTCCGGCAAGGCAATGGGTCTTCGTCCCATTGGACCATTCTGGAGGCCGAATTTTGACGTTTAAAAGTGTTTCGGATGTTTTTTTGTGATCGCGACACAATTAGCTACGAGTACAAAATTATGTTCGGATATGGTTATCTCTTGTTTTTCGCGGTTCGAAGCACGTCCAAGGTGAATAAACCGGTCCACATATCAAGTGGGACCCACATTGAATGATCCCTTGAGTTTTCAAAAAACGATATATGCGATTGCATGATATATACTAACGGATGCGATCATACCAGCACTAATGCACCGGATCCCATCAGAACAACGCAGTTAAGCGTGCTTGGGCGAGAGTAGTACTAGGATGAGTGACCTCCCGGGAAGTCCTCGTGTTGCATCCCTCCCTCTTTTTTTTTTTTTTTTTTTTGGTTGTTGCGTAAGCCTATATAGTACAAACATAACGTCGTAACTTTTACATCGTGAGGAACCACGCGACCCATAATACCTTTTCGGAAAGCCCCAAGAGTGTTTCCGGCAAGGCAATGGGTCTTCGTGCCATTGGACCATTCTGGAGGCCGAATTTTGACGTTTAAAAGTGTTTCGGATGTTTTTTTGTGATCGCGACACAATTAGCTACGAGTACAAGATTATGTTCGGATATGGTTATCTCTTGTTTTTCGCGGTTCGAAGCACGTCCAAGGTGAATAAACCGGTCCACATATCAAGTGGGACCCACATTGAATGATCCCTTGAGTTTTCAAAAAACGATATATGCGATTGCATGATTTATACTAACGGATGCGATCATACCAGCACTAATGCACCGTATCCCATCAGAACTCCGCAGTTAAGCGTGCTTGGGCGAGAGTAGTACTAGGATGGGTGACCTCCCGGGAAGTCCTCGTGTTGCATCCCTCCCTCTTTTTTTTTTTTTTTTTTTTGGTTGTTGCGTAAGCCTATATAGTACAAACATAACGTCGTAACTTTTACATCGTGAGGAACCACGCAACCCATAATACCTTTTCGGAAAGCCCCAAGAGTGTTTCCGGCAAGGCAATGGGTCTTCGTCCCATTGGACCATTCTGGAGGCCGAATTTTGACGTTTAAAAGTGTTTCGGATGTTTTTTTGTGATCGCGACACAATTAGCTACGAGTACAAGATTATGTTCGGATATGGTTATCTCTTGTTTTTCGCGGTTCGAAGCACGTCCAAGGTGAATAAACCGGTCCACATATCAAGTGGGACCCACATTGAATGATCCCTTGAGTTTTCAAAAAACGATATATGCGATTGCATGATATATACTAACGGATGCGATCATACCAGCACTAATGCACCGGATCCCATCAGAACAACGCAGTTAAGCGTGCTTGGGCGAGAGTAGTACTAGGATGGGTGACCTCCCGGGAAGTCCTCGTGTTGCATCCCTCCCTCTTTTTTTTTTTTGGTTGTTGCGTAAGCCTATATAGTACAAACATAACGTCGTAACTTTTACATCGTGAGGAACCACGCGACCCATAATACCTTTTCGGAAAGCCCCAAGAGTGTTTCCGGCAAGGGAATGGGTCTTCGTCCCATTGGACCATTCTGGAGGCCGAATTTTGACGTTTAAAAGTGTTTCGGATGTTTTTTTGTGATCGCGACACAATTAGCTACGAGTACAAGATTATGTTCGGATATGGTTATCTCTTGTTTTTCGCGGTTCGAAGCACGTCCAAGGTGAATAAACCGGTCCACATATCAAGTGGGACCCACATTGAATGATCCCTTGAGTTTTCAAAAAACGATATATGCGATTGCATGATATATACTAACGGATGCGATCATACCAGCACTAATGCACCGGATCCCATCAGAACAACGCAGTTAAGCGTGCTTGGGCGAGAGTAGTACTAGGATGGGTGACCTCCCGGGAAGTCCTAGTGTTGCATCCCTCCCTCTTTTTTTTTTTGGTTGTTGCGTAAGCCTATATAGTCCAAACATAACGTCGTAACTTTTACATCGTGAGGAACCACGCGACCCATAATACCTTTTCGGAAAGCCCCAAGAGTGTTTCCGGCAAGGCAATGGGTCTTCGTCCCATTGGACCATTCTGGAGGCCGAATTTTGACGTTTAAAAGTGTTTCGGATGTTTTTTTGTGATCGCGACACAATTAGCTACGAGTACAAAATTATGTTCGGATATGGTTATCTCTTGTTTTTCGCGGTTCGAAGCACGTCCAAGGTGAATAAACCGGTCCACATATCAAGTGGGACCCACATTGAATGATCCCTTGAGTTTTCAAAAAACGATATATGCGATTGCATGATATATACTAACGGATGCGATCATACCAGCACTAATGCACCGGATCCCATCAGAACAACGCAGTTAAGCGTGCTTGGGCGAGAGTAGTACTAGGATGAGTGACCTCCCGGGAAGTCCTCGTGTTGCATCCCTCCCTCTTTTTTTTTTTTTTTTTTTTGGTTGTTGCGTAAGCCTATATAGTACAAACATAACGTCGTAACTTTTACATCGTGAGGAACCACGCGACCCATAATACCTTTTCGGAAAGCCCCAAGAGTGTTTCCGGCAAGGCAATGGGTCTTGGTGCCATTGGACCATTCTGGAGGCCGAATTTTGACGTTTAAAAGTGTTTCGGATGTTTTTTTGTGATCGCGACACAATTAGCTACGAGTACAAGATTATGTTCGGATATGGTTATCTCTTGTTTTTCGCGGTTCGAAGCACGTCCAAGGTGAATAAACCGGTCCACATATCAAGTGGGACCCACATTGAATGATCCCTTGAGTTTTCAAAAAACGATATATGCGATTGCATGATTTATACTAACGGATGCGATCATACCAGCACTAATGCACCGTATCCCATCAGAACTCCGCAGTTAAGCGTGCTTGGGCGAGAGTAGTACTAGGATGGGTGACCTCCCGGGAAGTCCTCGTGTTGCATCCCTCCCTCTTTTTTTTTTTTTTTTTTTTGGTTGTTGCGTAAGCCTATATAGTACAAACATAACGTCGTAACTTTTACATCGTGAGGAACCACGCGACCCATAATACCTTTTCGGAAAGCCCCAAGAGTGTTTCCGGCAAGGCAATGGGTCTTCGTACCATTGGACCATTCTGGAGGCCGAATTTTGACGTTTAAAAGTGTTTCGGATGTTTTTTTGTGATCGCGACACAATTAGCTACGAGTACAAAATTATGTTCGGATATGGTTATCTCTTGTTTTTCGCGGTTCGAAGCACGTCCAAGGTGAATAAACCGGTCCACATATCAAGTGGGACCCACATTGAATGATCCCTTGAGTTTTCAAAAAACGATATATGCGATTGCATGATATATACTAACGGATGCGATCATACCAGCACTAATGCACCGGATCCCATCAGAACAACGCAGTTAAGCGTGCTTGGGCGAGAGTAGTACTAGGATGAGTGACCTCCCGGGAAGTCCTCGTGTTGCATCCCTCCCTCTTTTTTTTTTTTTTTTTTTTGGTTGTTGCGTAAGCCTATATAGTACAAACATAACGTCGTAACTTTTACATCGTGAGGAACCACGCGACCCATAATACCTTTTCGGAAAGCCCCAAGAGTGTTTCCGGCAAGGCAATGGGTCTTGGTGCCATTGGACCATTCTGGAGGCCGAATTTTGACGTTTAAAAGTGTTTCGGATGTTTTTTTGTGATCGCGACACAATTAGCTACGAGTACAAGATTATGTTCGGATATGGTTATCTCTTGTTTTTCGCGGTTCGAAGCACGTCCAAGGTGAATAAACCGGTCCACATATCAAGTGGGACCCACATTGAATGATCCCTTGAGTTTTCAAAAAACGATATATGCGATTGCATGATTTATACTAACGGATGCGATCATACCAGCACTAATGCACCGTATCCCATCAGAACTCCGCAGTTAAGCGTGCTTGGGCGAGAGTAGTACTAGGATGAGTGACCTCCCGGGAAGTCCTCGTGTTGCATCCCTCCCTCTTTTTTTTTTTTTTTTTTTTGGTTGTTGCGTAAGCCTATATAGTACAAACATAACGTCGTAACTTTTACATCGTGAGGAACCACGCGACCCATAATACCTTTTCGGAAAGCCCCAAGAGTGTTTCCGGCAAGGCAATGGGTCTTCGTGCCATTGGACCATTCTGGAGGCCGAATTTTGACGTTTAAAAGTGTTTCGGATGTTTTTTTGTGATCGCGACACAATTAGCTACGAGTACAAAATTATGTTCGGATATGGTTATCTCTTGTTTTTCGCGGTTCGAAGCACGTCCAAGGTGAATAAACCGGTCCACATATCAAGTGGGACCCACATTGAATGATCCCTTGAGTTTTCAAAAAACGATATATGCGATTGCATGATATATACTAACGGATGCGATCATACCAGCACTAATGCACCGGATCCCATCAGAACAACGCAGTTAAGCGTGCTTGGGCGAGAGTAGTACTAGGATGAGTGACCTCCCGGGAAGTCCTCGTGTTGCATCCCTCCCTCTTTTTTTTTTTTTTTTTTTTGGTTGTTGCGTAAGCCTATATAGTACAAACATAACGTCGTAACTTTTACATCGTGAGGAACCACGCGACCCATAATACCTTTTCGGAAAGCCCCAAGAGTGTTTCCGGCAAGGCAATGGGTCTTGGTGCCATTGGACCATTCTGGAGGCCGAATTTTGACGTTTAAAAGTGTTTCGGATGTTTTTTTGTGATCGCGACACAATTAGCTACGAGTACAAGATTATGTTCGGATATGGTTATCTCTTGTTTTTCGCGGTTCGAAGCACGTCCAAGGTGAATAAACCGGTCCACATATCAAGTGGGACCCACATTGAATGATCCCTTGAGTTTTCAAAAAACGATATATGCGATTGCATGATTTATACTAACGGATGCGATCATACCAGCACTAATGCACCGTATCCCATCAGAACTCCGCAGTTAAGCGTGCTTGGGCGAGAGTAGTACTAGGATGAGTGACCTCCCGGGAAGTCCTCGTGTTGCATCCCTCCCTCTTTTTTTTTTTTTTTTTTTTGGTTGTTGCGTAAGCCTATATAGTACAAACATAACGTCGTAACTTTTACATCGTGAGGAACCACGCGACCCATAATACCTTTTCGGAAAGCCCCAAGAGTGTTTCCGGCAAGGCAATGGGTCTTGGTGCCATTGGACCATTCTGGAGGCCGAATTTTGACGTTTAAAAGTGTTTCGGATGTTTTTTTGTGATCGCGACACAATTAGCTACGAGTACAAGATTATGTTCGGATATGGTTATCTCTTGTTTTTCGCGGTTCGAAGCACGTCCAAGGTGAATAAACCGGTCCACATATCAAGTGGGACCCACATTGAATGATCCCTTGAGTTTTCAAAAAACGATATATACGATTGCATGATATATACTAACGGATGCGATCATACCAGCACTAATGCACCGGATCCCATCAGAACAACGCAGTTAAGCGTGCTTGGGCGAGAGTAGTACTAGGATGAGTGACCTCCCGGGAAGTCCTCGTGTTGCATCCCTCCCTCTTTTTTTTTTTTTTTTTTTTGGTTGTTGCGTAAGCCTATATAGTACAAACATAACGTCGTAACTTTTACATCGTGAAGAACCACGCGACCCATAATACCTTTTCGGAAAGCCCCAAGAGTGTTTCCGGCAAGGCAATGGGTCTTGGTGCCATTGGACCATTCTGGAGGCCGAATTTTGACGTTTAAAAGTGTTTCGGATGTTTTTTTGTGATCGCGACACAATTAGCTACGAGTACAAGATTATGTTCGGATATGGTTATCTCTTGTTTTTCGCGGTTCGAAGCACGTCCAAGGTGAATAAACCGGTCCACATATCAAGTGGGACCCACATTGAATGATCCCTTGAGTTTTCAAAAAACGATATATGCGATTGCATGATTTATACTAACGGATGCGATCATACCAGCACTAATGCACCGTATCCCATCAGAACTCCGCAGGTAAGCGTGCTTGGGCGAGAGTAGTACTAGGATGGGTGACCTCCCGGGAAGTCCTCGTGTTGCATCCCTCCCTCTTTTTTTTTTTTTTTTTTTTGGTTGTTGCGTAAGCCTATATAGTACAAACATAACGTCGTAACTTTTACATCGTGAGGAACCACGCGACCCATAATACCTTTTCGGAAAGCCCCAAGAGTGTTTCCGGCAAGGCAATGGGTCTTGGTGCCATTGGACCATTCTGGAGGCCGAATTTTGACGTTTAAAAGTGTTTCGGATGTTTTTTTGTGATCGCGACACAATTAGCTACGAGTACAAAATTATGTTCGGATATGGTTATCTCTTGTTTTTCGCGGTTCGAAGCACGTCCAAGGTGAATAAACCGGTCCACATATCAAGTGGGACCCACATTGAATGATCCCTTGAGTTTTCAAAAAACGATATATGCGATTGCATGATTTATACTAACGGATGCGATCATACCAGCACTAATGCACCGTATCCCATCAGAACTCCGCAGGTAAGCGTGCTTGGGCGAGAGTAGTACTAGGATGAGTGACCTCCCGGGAAGTCCTCGTGTTGCATCCCTCCCTCTTTTTTTTTTTTTTTTTTTTGGTTGTTGCGTAAGCCTATATAGTACAAACATAACGTCGTAACTTTTACATCGTGAGGAACCACGCGACCCATAATACCTTTTCGGAAAGCCCCAAGAGTGTTTCCGGCAAGGCAATGGGTCTTGGTGCCATTGGACCATTCTGGAGGCCGAATTTTGACGTTTAAAAGTGTTTCGGATGTTTTTTTGTGATCGCGACACAATTAGCTACGAGTACAAGATTATGTTCGGATATGGTTATCTCTTGTTTTTCGCGGTTCGAAGCACGTCCAAGGTGAATAAACCGGTCCACATATCAAGTGGGACCCACATTGAATGATCCCTTGAGTTTTCAAAAAACGATATATGCGATTGCATGATATATACTAACGGATGCGATCATACCAGCACTAATGCACCGGATCCCATCAGAACAACGCAGTTAAGCGTGCTTGGGCGAGAGTAGTACTAGGATGAGTGACCTCCCGGGAAGTCCTCGTGTTGCATCCCTCCCTCTTTTTTTTTTTTTTTTTTTTGGTTGTTGCGTAAGCCTATATAGTACAAACATAACGTCGTAACTTTTACATCGTGAGGAACCACGCGACCCATAATACCTTTTCGGAAAGCCCCAAGAGTGTTTCCGGCAAGGCAATGGGTCTTGGTGCCATTGGACCATTCTGGAGGCCGAATTTTGACGTTTAAAAGTGTTTCGGATGTTTTTTTGTGATCGCGACACAATTAGCTACGAGTACAAAATTATGTTCGGATATGGTTATCTCTTGTTTTTCGCGGTTCGAAGCACGTCCAAGGTGAATAAACCGGTCCACATATCAAGTGGGACCCACATTGAATGATCCCTTGAGTTTTCAAAAAACGATATATGCGATTGCATGATTTATACTAACGGATGCGATCATACCAGCACTAATGCACCGTATCCCATCAGAACTCCGCAGGTAAGCGTGCTTGGGCGAGAGTAGTACTAGGATGAGTGACCTCCCGGGAAGTCCTCGTGTTGCATCCCTCCCTCTTTTTTTTTTTTTTTTTTTTGGTTGTTGCGTAAGCCTATATAGTACAAACATAACGTCGTAACTTTTACATCGTGAGGAACCACGCGACCCATAATACCTTTTCGGAAAGCCCCAAGAGTGTTTCCGGCAAGGCAATGGGTCTTGGTGCCATTGGACCATTCTGGAGGCCGAATTTTGACGTTTAAAAGTGTTTCGAATGTTTTTTTGTGATCGCGACACAATTAGCTACGAGTACAAGATTATGTTCGGATATGGTTATCTCTTGTTTTTCGCGGTTCGAAGCACGTCCAAGGTGAATAAACCGGTCCACATATCAAGTGGGACCCACATTGAATGATCCCTTGAGTTTTCAAAAAACGATATATGCGATTGCATGATATATACTAACGGATGCGATCATACCAGCACTAATGCACCGGATCCCATCAGAACAACGCAGTTAAGCGTGCTTGGGCGAGAGTAGTACTAGGATGAGTGACCTCCCGGGAAGTCCTCGTGTTGCATCCCTCCCTCTTTTTTTTTTTTTTTTTTTTGGTTGTTGCGTAAGCCTATATAGTACAAACATAACGTCGTAACTTTTACATCGTGAGGAACCACGCGACCCATAATACCTTTTCGGAAAGCCCCAAGAGTGTTTCCGGCAAGGCAATGGGTCTTGGTGCCATTGGACCATTCTGGAGGCCGAATTTTGACGTTTAAAAGTGTTTCGGATGTTTTTTTGTGATCGCGACACAATTAGCTACGAGTACAAGATTATGTTCGGATATGGTTATCTCTTGTTTTTCGCGGTTCGAAGCACGTCCAAGGTGAATAAACCGGTCCACATATCAAGTGGGACCCACATTGAATGATCCCTTGAGTTTTCAAAAAACGATATATGCGATTGCATGATTTATACTAACGGATGCGATCATACCAGCACTAATGCACCGTATCCCATCAGAACTCCGCAGGTAAGCGTGCTTGGGCGAGAGTAGTACTAGGATGGGTGACCTCCCGGGAAGTCCTCGTGTTGCATCCCTCCCTCTTTTTTTTTTTTTTTTTTTTGGTTGTTGCGTAAGCCTATATAGTACAAACATAACGTCGTAACTTTTACATCGTGAGGAACCACGCGACCCATAATACCTTTTCGGAAAGCCCCAAGAGTGTTTCCGGCAAGGCAATGGGTCTTGGTGCCATTGGACCATTCTGGAGGCCGAATTTTGACGTTTAAAAGTGTTTCGGATGTTTTTTTGTGATCGCGACACAATTAGCTACGAGTACAAAATTATGTTCGGATATGGTTATCTCTTGTTTTTCGCGGTTCGAAGCACGTCCAAGGTGAATAAACCGGTCCACATATCAAGTGGGACCCACATTGAATGATCCCTTGAGTTTTCAAAAAACGATATATGCGATTGCATGATTTATACTAACGGATGCGATCATACCAGCACTAATGCACCGTATCCCATCAGAACTCCGCAGGTAAGCGTGCTTGGGCGAGAGTAGTACTAGGATGAGTGACCTCCCGGGAAGTCCTCGTGTTGCATCCCTCCCTCTTTTTTTTTTTTTTTTTTTTGGTTGTTGCGTAAGCCTATATAGTACAAACATAACGTCGTAACTTTTACATCGTGAGGAACCACGCGACCCATAATACCTTTTCGGAAAGCCCCAAGAGTGTTTCCGGCAAGGCAATGGGTCTTGGTGCCATTGGACCATTCTGGAGGCCGAATTTTGACGTTTAAAAGTGTTTCGGATGTTTTTTTGTGATCGTGACACAATTAGCTACGAGTACAAGATTATGTTCGGATATGGTTATCTCTTGTTTTTCGCGGTTCGAAGCACGTCCAAGGTGAATAAACCGGTCCACATATCAAGTGGGACCCACATTGAATGATCCCTTGAGTTTTCAAAAAACGATATATGCGATTGCATGATATATACTAACGGATGCGATCATACCAGCACTAATGCACCGGATCCCATCAGAACAACGCAGTTAAGCGTGCTTGGGCGAGAGTAGTACTAGGATGAGTGACCTCCCGGGAAGTCCTCGTGTTGCATCCCTCCCTCTTTTTTTTTTTTTTTTTTTTTTGGTTGTTGCGTAAGCCTATATAGTACAAACATAACGTCGTAACTTTTACATCGTGAGGAACCACGCGACCCATAATACCTTTTCGGAAAGCCCCAAGAGTGTTTCCGGCAAGGCAATGGGTCTTGGTGCCATTGGACCATTCTGGAGGCCGAATTTTGACGTTTAAAAGTGTTTCGGATGTTTTTTTGTGATCGCGACACAATTAGCTACGAGTACAAGATTATGTTCGGATATGGTTATCTCTTGTTTTTCGCGGTTCGAAGCACGTCCAAGGTGAATAAACCGGTCCACATATCAAGTGGGACCCACATTGAATGATCCCTTGAGTTTTCAAAAAACGATATATGCGATTGCATGATTTATACTAACGGATGCGATCATACCAGCACTAATGCACCGTATCCCATCAGAACTCCGCAGGTAAGCGTGCTTGGGCGAGAGTAGTACTAGGATGGGTGACCTCCCGGGAAGTCCTCGTGTTGCATCCCTCCCTCTTTTTTTTTTTTTTTTTTTTGGTTGTTGCGTAAGCCTATATAGTACAAACATAACGTCGTAACTTTTACATCGTGAGGAACCACGCGACCCATAATACCTTTTCGGAAAGCCCCAAGAGTGTTTCCGGCAAGGCAATGGGTCTTCGTACCATTGGACCATTCTGGAGGCCGAATTTTGACGTTTAAAAGTGTTTCGGATGTTTTTTTGTGATCGCGACACAATTAGCTACGAGTACAAAATTATGTTCGGATATGGTTATCTCTTGTTTTTCGCGGTTCGAAGCACGTCCAAGGTGAATAAACCGGTCCACATATCAAGTGGGACCCACATTGAATGATCCCTTGAGTTTTCAAAAAACGATATATGCGATTGCATGATATATACTAACGGATGCGATCATACCAGCACTAATGCACCGGATCCCATCAGAACAACGCAGTTAAGCGTGCTTGGGCGAGAGTAGTACTAGGATGAGTGACCTCCCGGGAAGTCCTCGTGTTGCATCCCTCCCTCTTTTTTTTTTTTTTTTTTTTGGTTGTTGCGTAAGCCTATATAGTACAAACATAACGTCGTAACTTTTACATCGTGAGGAACCACGCGACCCATAATACCTTTTCGGAAAGCCCCAAGAGTGTTTCCGGCAAGGCAATGGGTCTTGGTGCCATTGGACCATTCTGGAGGCCGAATTTTGACGTTTAAAAGTGTTTCGGATGTTTTTTTGTGATCGCGACACAATTAGCTACGAGTACAAGATTATGTTCGGATATGGTTATCTCTTGTTTTTCGCGGTTCGAAGCACGTCCAAGGTGAATAAACCGGTCCACATATCAAGTGGGACCCACATTGAATGATCCCTTGAGTTTTCAAAAAACGATATATGCGATTGCATGATATATACTAACGGATGCGATCATACCAGCACTAATGCACCGGATCCCATCAGAACAACGCAGTTAAGCGTGCTTGGGCGAGAGTAGTACTAGGATGGGTGACCTCCCGGGAAGTCCTCGTGTTGCATCCCTCCCTCTTTTTTTTTTTTGGTTGTTGCGTAAGCCTATATAGTCCAAACATAACGTCGTAACTTTTACATCGTGAGGAACCACGCGACCCATAATACCTTTTCGGAAAGCCCCAAGAGTGTTTCCGGCAAGGCAATGGGTCTTGGTGCCATTGGACCATTCTGGAGGCCGAATTTTGACGTTTAAAAGTGTTTCGGATGTTTTTTTGTGATCGCGACACAATTAGCTACGAGTACAAGATTATGTTCGGATATGGTTATCTCTTGTTTTTCGCGGTTCGAAGCACGTCCAAGGTGAATAAACCGGTCCACATATCAAGTGGGACCCACATTGAATGATCCCTTGAGTTTTCAAAAAACGATATATGCGATTGCATGATATATACTAACGGATGCGATCATACCAGCACTAATGCACCGGATCCCATCAGAACAACGCAGTTAAGCGTGCTTGGGCGAGAGTAGTACTAGGATGGGTGACCTCCCGGGAAGTCTTCGTGTTGCATCCCTCCCTCTTTTTTTTTTTTGGTTGTTGCGTAAGCCTATATAGTCCAAACATAACGTCGTAACTTTTACATCGTGAGGAACCACGCGACCCATAATACCTTTTCGGAAAGCCCCAAGAGTGTTTCCGGCAAGGCAATGGGTCTTCGTCCCATTGGACCATTCTGGAGGCCGAATTTTGACGTTTAAAAGTGTTTCGGATGTTTTTTTGTGATCGCGACACAATTAGCTACGAGTACAAAATTATGTTCGGATATGGTTATCTCTTGTTTTTCGCGGTTCGAAGCACGTCCAAGGTGAATAAACCGGTCCACATATCAAGTGGGACCCACATTGAATGATCCCTTGAGTTTTCAAAAAACGATATATGCGATTGCATGATATATACTAACGGATGCGATCATACCAGCACTAATGCACCGGATCCCATCAGAACAACGCAGTTAAGCGTGCTTGGGCGAGAGTAGTACTAGGATGAGTGACCTCCCGGGAAGTCCTCGTGTTGCATCCCTCCCTCTTTTTTTTTTTTTTTTTTTTGGTTGTTGCGTAAGCCTATATAGTCCAAACATAACGTCGTAACTTTTACATCGTGAGGAACCACGCGACCCATAATACCTTTTCGGAAAGCCCCAAGAGTGTTTCCGGCAAGGCAACGGGTCTTCGTCCCATTGGACCATTCTGGAGGCCGAATTTTGACGTTTAAAAGTGTTTCGGATGTTTTTTTGTGATCGCGACACAATTAGCTACGAGTACAAAATTATGTTCGGATATGGTTATCTCTTGTTTTTCGCGGTTCGAAGCACGTCCAAGGTGAATAAACCGGTCCACATATCAAGTGGGACCCACATTGAATGATCCCTTGAGTTTTCAAAAAACGATATATGCGATTGCATGATATATACTAACGGATGCGATCATACCAGCACTAATGCACCGGATCCCATCAGAACAACGCAGTTAAGCGTGCTTGGGCGAGAGTAGTACTAGGATGAGTGACCTCCCGGGAAGTCCTCGTGTTGCATCCCTCCCTCTTTTTTTTTTTTTTTTTTTTGGTTGTTGCGTAAGCCTATATAGTACAAACATAACGTCGTAACTTTTACATCGTGAGGAACCACGCGACCCATAATACCTTTTCGGAAAGCCCCAAGAGTGTTTCCGGCAAGGCAATGGGTCTTGGTGCCATTGGACCATTCTGGAGGCCGAATTTTGACGTTTAAAAGTGTTTCGGATGTTTTTTTGTGATCGCGACACAATTAGCTACGAGTACAAGATTATGTTCGGATATGGTTATCTCTTGTTTTTCGCGGTTCGAAGCACGTCCAAGGTGAATAAACCGGTCCACATATCAAGTGGGACCCACATTGAATGATCCCTTGAGTTTTCAAAAAACGATATATGCGATTGCATGATATATACTAACGGATGCGATCATACCAGCACTAATGCACCGGATCCCATCAGAACAACGCAGTTAAGCGTGCTTGGGCGAGAGTAGTACTAGGATGGGTGACCTCCCGGGAAGTCCTCGTGTTGCATCCCTCCCTCTTTTTTTTTTTTGGTTGTTGCGTAAGCCTATATAGTCCAAACATAACGTCGTAACTTTTACATCGTGAGGAACCACGCGACCCATAATACCTTTTCGGAAAGCCCCAAGAGTGTTTCCGGCAAGGCAATGGGTCTTGGTGCCATTGGACCATTCTGGAGGCCGAATTTTGACGTTTAAAAGTGTTTCGGATGTTTTTTTGTGATCGCGACACAATTAGCTACGAGTACAAGATTATGTTCGGATATGGTTATCTCTTGTTTTTCGCGGTTCGAAGCACGTCCAAGGTGAATAAACCGGTCCACATATCAAGTGGGACCCACATTGAATGATCCCTTGAGTTTTCAAAAAACGATATATGCGATTGCATGATATATACTAACGGATGCGATCATACCAGCACTAATGCACCGGATCCCATCAGAACAACGCAGTTAAGCGTGCTTGGGCGAGAGTAGTACTAGGATGGGTGACCTCCCGGGAAGTCTTCGTGTTGCATCCCTCCCTCTTTTTTTTTTTTGGTTGTTGCGTAAGCCTATATAGTCCAAACATAACGTCGTAACTTTTACATCGTGAGGAACCACGCGACCCATAATACCTTTTCGGAAAGCCCCAAGAGTGTTTCCGGCAAGGCAATGGGTCTTCGTCCCATTGGACCATTCTGGAGGCCGAATTTTGACGTTTAAAAGTGTTTCGGATGTTTTTTTGTGATCGCGACACAATTAGCTACGAGTACAAAATTATGTTCGGATATGGTTATCTCTTGTTTTTCGCGGTTCGAAGCACGTCCAAGGTGAATAAACCGGTCCACATATCAAGTGGGACCCACATTGAATGATCCCTTGAGTTTTCAAAAAACGATATATGCGATTGCATGATATATACTAACGGATGCGATCATACCAGCACTAATGCACCGGATCCCATCAGAACAACGCAGTTAAGCGTGCTTGGGCGAGAGTAGTACTAGGATGAGTGACCTCCCGGGAAGTCCTCGTGTTGCATCCCTCCCTCTTTTTTTTTTTTTTTTTTTTTGGTTGTTGCGTAAGCCTATATAGTACAAACATAACGTCGTAACTTTTACATCGTGAGGAACCACGCGACCCATAATACCTTTTCGGAAAGCCCCAAGAGTGTTTCCGGCAAGGCAATGGGTCTTGGTGCCATTGGACCATTCTGGAGGCCGAAATTTGACGTTTAAAAGTGTTTCGGATGTTTTTTTGTGATCGCGACACAATTAGCTACGAGTACAAGATTATGTTCGGATATGGTTATCTCTTGTTTTTCGCGGTTCGAAGCACGTCCAAGGTGAATAAACCGGTCCACATATCAAGTGGGACCCACATTGAATGATCCCTTGAGTTTTCAAAAAACGATATATGCGATTGCATGATATATACTAACGGATGCGATCATACCAGCACTAATGCACCGGATCCCATCAGAACAACGCAGTTAAGCGTGCTTGGGCGAGAGTAGTACTAGGATGGGTGACCTCCCGGGAAGTCCTCGTGTTGCATCCCTCCCTCTTTTTTTTTTTTGGTTGTTGCGTAAGCCTATATAGTCCAAACATAACGTCGTAACTTTTACATCGTGAGGAACCACGCGACCCATAATACCTTTTCGGAAAGCCCCAAGAGTGTTTCCGGCAAGGCAATGGGTCTTCGTCCCATTGGACCATTCTGGAGGCCGAATTTTGACGTTTAAAAGTGTTTCGGATGTTTTTTTGTGATCGCGACACAATTAGCTACGAGTACAAGATTATGTTCGGATATGGTTATCTCTTGTTTTTCGCGGTTCGAAGCACGTCCAAGGTGAATAAACCGGTCCACATATCAAGTGGGACCCACATTGAATGATCCCTTGAGTTTTCAAAAAACGATATATGCGATTGCATGATATATACTAACGGATGCGATCATACCAGCACTAATGCACCGGATCCCATCAGAACAACGCAGTTAAGCGTGCTTGGGCGAGAGTAGTACTAGGATGGGTGACCTCCCGGGAAGTCCTCGTGTTGCATCCCTCCCTCTTTTTTTTTTTTGGTTGTTGCGTAAGCCTATATAGTACAAACATAACGTCGTAACTTTTACATCGTGAGGAACCACGCGACCCATAATACCTTTTCGGAAAGCCCCAAGAGTGTTTCCGGCAAGGCAATGGGTCTTCGTCCCATTGGACCATTCTGGAGGCCGAATTTTGACGTTTAAAAGTGTTTCGGATGTTTTTTTGTGATCGCGACACAATTAGCTACGAGTACAAGATTATGTTCGGATATGGTTATCTCTTGTTTTTCGCGGTTCGAAGCACGTCCAAGGTGAATAAACCGGTCCACATATCAAGTGGGACCCACATTGAATGATCCCTTGAGTTTTCAAAAAACGATATATGCGATTGCATGATATATACTAACGGATGCGATCATACCAGCACTAATGCACCGGATCCCATCAGAACAACGCAGTTAAGCGTGCTTGGGCGAGAGTAGTACTAGGATGAGTGACCTCCCGGGAAGTCCTCGTGTTGCATCCCTCCCTCTTTTTTTTTTTTTTTTTTTTGGTTGTTGCGTAAGCCTATATAGTACAAACATAACGTCGTAACTTTTACATCGTGAGGAACCACGCGACCCATAATACCTTTTCGGAAAGCCCCAAGAGTGTTTCCGGCAAGGCAATGGGTCTTCGTACCATTGGACCATTCTGGAGGCCGAATTTTGACGTTTAAAAGTGTTTCAGATGTTTTTTTGTGATCGCGACACAATTAGCTACGAGTACAAGATTATGTTCGGATATGGTTATCTCTTGTTTTTCGCGGTTCGAAGCACGTCCAAGGTGAATAAACCGGTCCACATATCAAGTGGGACCCACATTGAATGATCCCTTGAGTTTTCAAAAAACGATATATGCGATTGCATGATATATACTAACGGATGCGATCATACCAGCACTAATGCACCGGATCCCATCAGAACAACGCAGTTAAGCGTGCTTGGGCGAGAGTAGTACTAGGATGGGTGACCTCCCGGGAAGTCCTCGTGTTGCATCCCTCCCTCTTTTTTTTTTTTGGTTGTTGCGTAAGCCTATATAGTCCAAACATAACGTCGTAACTTTTACATCGTGAGGAACCACGCGACCCATAATACCTTTTCGGAAAGCCCCAAGAGTGTTTCCGGCAAGGCAATGGGTCTTCGTCCCATTGGACCATTCTGGAGGCCGAATTTTGACGTTTAAAAGTGTTTCGGATGTTTTTTTGTGATCGCGACACAATTAGCTACGAGTACAAAATTATGTTCGGATATGGTTATCTCTTGTTTTTCGCGGTTCGAAGCACGTCCAAGGTGAATAAACCGGTCCACATATCAAGTGGGACCCACATTGAATGATCCCTTGAGTTTTCAAAAAACGATATATGCGATTGCATGATATATACTAACGGATGCGATCATACCAGCACTAATGCACCGGATCCCATCAGAACAACGCAGTTAAGCGTGCTTGGGCGAGAGTAGTACTAGGATGAGTGACCTCCCGGGAAGTCCTCGTGTTGCATCCCTCCCTCTTTTTTTTTTTTTTTTTTTTGGTTGTTGCGTAAGCCTATATAGTACAAACATAACGTCGTAACTTTTACATCGTGAGGAACCACGCGACCCATAATACCTTTTCGGAAAGCCCCAAGAGTGTTTCCGGCAAGGCAATGGGTCTTGGTGCCATTGGACCATTCTGGAGGCCGAATTTTGACGTTTAAAAGTGTTTCAGATGTTTTTTTGTGATCGCGACACAATTAGCTACGAGTACAAGATTATGTTCGGATATGGTTATCTCTTGTTTTTCGCGGTTCGAAGCACGTCCAAGGTGAATAAACCGGTCCACATATCAAGTGGGACCCACATTGAATGATCCCTTGAGTTTTCAAAAAACGATATATGCGATTGCATGATATATACTAACGGATGCGATCATACCAGCACTAATGCACCGGATCCCATCAGAACAACGCAGTTAAGCGTGCTTGGGCGAGAGTAGTACTAGGATGGGTGACCTCCCGGGAAGTCCTCGTGTTGCATCCCTCCCTCTTTTTTTTTTTTGGTTGTTGCGTAAGCCTATATAGTCCAAACATAACGTCGTAACTTTTACATCGTGAGGAACCACGCGACCCATAATACCTTTTCGGAAAGCCCCAAGAGTGTTTCCGGCAAGGCAATGGGTCTTCGTCCCATTGGACCATTCTGGAGGCCGAATTTTGACGTTTAAAAGTGTTTCGGATGTTTTTTTGTGATCGCGACACAATTAGCTACGAGTACAAAATTATGTTCGGATATGGTTATCTCTTGTTTTTCGCGGTTCGAAGCACGTCCAAGGTGAATAAACCGGTCCACATATCAAGTGGGACCCACATTGAATGATCCCTTGAGTTTTCAAAAAACGATATATGCGATTGCATGATATATACTAACGGATGCGATCATACCAGCACTAATGCACCGGATCCCATCAGAACAACGCAGTTAAGCGTGCTTGGGCGAGAGTAGTACTAGGATGAGTGACCTCCCGGGAAGTCCTCGTGTTGCATCCCTCCCTCTTTTTTTTTTTTTTTTTTTTGGTTGTTGCGTAAGCCTATATAGTACAAACATAACGTCGTAACTTTTACATCGTGAGGAACCACGCGACCCATAATACCTTTTCGGAAAGCCCCAAGAGTGTTTCCGGCAAGGCAATGGGTCTTCGTCCCATTGGACCATTCTGGAGGCCGAATTTTGACGTTTAAAAGTGTTTCAGATGTTTTTTTGTGATCGCGACACAATTAGCTACGAGTACAAGATTATGTTCGGATATGGTTATCTCTTGTTTTTCGCGGTTCGAAGCACGTCCAAGGTGAATAAACCGGTCCACATATCAAGTGGGACCCACATTGAATGATCCCTTGAGTTTTCAAAAAACGATATATGCGATTGCATGATATATACTAACGGATGCGATCATACCAGCACTAATGCACCGGATCCCATCAGAACAACGCAGTTAAGCGTGCTTGGGCGAGAGTAGTACTAGGATGGGTGACCTCCCGGGAAGTCCTCGTGTTGCATCCCTCCCTCTTTTTTTTTTTTGGTTGTTGCGTAAGCCTATATAGTCCAAACATAACGTCGTAACTTTTACATCGTGAGGAACCACGCGACCCATAATACCTTTTCGGAAAGCCCCAAGAGTGTTTCCGGCAAGGCAATGGGTCTTCGTCCCATTGGACCATTCTGGAGGCCGAATTTTGACGTTTAAAAGTGTTTCGGATGTTTTTTTGTGATCGCGACACAATTAGCTACGAGTACAAAATTATGTTCGGATATGGTTATCTCTTGTTTTTCGCGGTTCGAAGCACGTCCAAGGTGAATAAACCGGTCCACATATCAAGTGGGACCCACATTGAATGATCCCTTGAGTTTTCAAAAAACGATATATGCGATTGCATGATATATACTAACGGATGCGATCATACCAGCACTAATGCACCGGATCCCATCAGAACAACGCAGTTAAGCGTGCTTGGGCGAGAGTAGTACTAGGATGAGTGACCTCCCGGGAAGTCCTCGTGTTGCATCCCTCCCTCTTTTTTTTTTTTTTTTTTTTGGTTGTTGCGTAAGCCTATATAGTACAAACATAACGTCGTAACTTTTACATCGTGAGGAACCACGCGACCCATAATACCTTTTCGGAAAGCCCCAAGAGTGTTTCCGGCAAGGCAATGGGTCTTCGTCCCATTGGACCATTCTGGAGGCCGAATTTTGACGTTTAAAAGTGTTTCAGATATTTTTTTGTGATCGCGACACAATTAGCTACGAGTACAAGATTATGTTCGGATATGGTTATCTCTTGTTTTTCGCGGTTCGAAGCACGTCCAAGGTGAATAAACCGGTCCACATATCAAGTGGGACCCACATTGAATGATCCCTTGAGTTTTCAAAAAACGATATATGCGATTGCATGATATATACTAACGGATGCGATCATACCAGCACTAATGCACCGGATCCCATCAGAACAACGCAGTTAAGCGTGCTTGGGCGAGAGTAGTACTAGGATGGGTGACCTCCCGGGAAGTCCTCGTGTTGCATCCCTCCCTCTTTTTTTTTTTTGGTTGTTGCGTAAGCCTATATAGTCCAAACATAACGTCGTAACTTTTACATCGTGAGGAACCACGCGACCCATAATACCTTTTCGGAAAGCCCCAAGAGTGTTTCCGGCAAGGCAATGGGTCTTCGTCCCATTGGACCATTCTGGAGGCCGAATTTTGACGTTTAAAAGTGTTTCGGATGTTTTTTTGTGATCGCGACACAATTAGCTACGAGTACAAAATTATGTTCGGATATGGTTATCTCTTGTTTTTCGCGGTTCGAAGCACGTCCAAGGTGAATAAACCGGTCCACATATCAAGTGGGACCCACATTGAATGATCCCTTGAGTTTTCAAAAAACGATATATGCGATTGCATGATATATACTAACGGATGCGATCATACCAGCACTAATGCACCGGATCCCATCAGAACAACGCAGTTAAGCGTGCTTGGGCGAGAGTAGTACTAGGATGAGTGACCTCCCGGGAAGTCCTCGTGTTGCATCCCTCCCTCTTTTTTTTTTTTTTTTTTTTGGTTGTTGCGTAAGCCTATATAGTACAAACATAACGTCGTAACTTTTACATCGTGAGGAACCACGCGACCCATAATACCTTTTCGGAAAGCCCCAAGAGTGTTTCCGGCAAGGCAATGGGTCTTCGTCCCATTGGACCATTCTGGAGGCCGAATTTTGACGTTTAAAAGTGTTTCAGATGTTTTTTTGTGATCGCGACACAATTAGCTACGAGTACAAGATTATGTTCGGATATGGTTATCTCTTGTTTTTCGCGGTTCGAAGCACGTCCAAGGTGAATAAACCGGTCCACATATCAAGTGGGACCCACATTGAATGATCCCTTGAGTTTTCAAAAAACGATATATGCGATTGCATGATATATACTAACGGATGCGATCATACCAGCACTAATGCACCGGATCCCATCAGAACAACGCAGTTAAGCGTGCTTGGGCGAGAGTAGTACTAGGATGGGTGACCTCCCGGGAAGTCCTCGTGTTGCATCCCTCCCTCTTTTTTTTTTTTGGTTGTTGCGTAAGCCTATATAGTCCAAACATAACGTCGTAACTTTTACATCGTGAGGAACCACGCGACCCATAATACCTTTTCGGAAAGCCCCAAGAGTGTTTCCGGCAAGGCAATGGGTCTTCGTCCCATTGGACCATTCTGGAGGCCGAATTTTGACGTTTAAAAGTGTTTCGGATGTTTTTTTGTGATCGCGACACAATTAGCTACGAGTACAAAATTATGTTCGGATATGGTTATCTCTTGTTTTTCGCGGTTCGAAGCACGTCCAAGGTGAATAAACCGGTCCACATATCAAGTGGGACCCACATTGAATGATCCCTTGAGTTTTCAAAAAACGATATATGCGATTGCATGATATATACTAACGGATGCGATCATACCAGCACTAATGCACCGGATCCCATCAGAACAACGCAGTTAAGCGTGCTTGGGCGAGAGTAGTACTAGGATGAGTGACCTCCCGGGAAGTCCTCGTGTTGCATCCCTCCCTCTTTTTTTTTTTTTTTTTTTTTGGTTGTTGCGTAAGCCTATATAGTACAAACATAACGTCGTAACTTTTACATCGTGAGGAACCACGCGACCCATAATACCTTTTCGGAAAGCCCCAAGAGTGTTTCCGGCAAGGCAATGGGTCTTGGTGCCATTGGACCATTCTGGAGGCCGAAATTTGACGTTTAAAAGTGTTTCGGATGTTTTTTTGTGATCGCGACACAATTAGCTACGAGTACAAGATTATGTTCGGATATGGTTATCTCTTGTTTTTCGCGGTTCGAAGCACGTCCAAGGTGAATAAACCGGTCCACATATCAAGTGGGACCCACATTGAATGATCCCTTGAGTTTTCAAAAAACGATATATGCGATTGCATGATATATACTAACGGATGCGATCATACCAGCACTAATGCACCGGATCCCATCAGAACAACGCAGTTAAGCGTGCTTGGGCGAGAGTAGTACTAGGATGGGTGACCTCCCGGGAAGTCCTCGTGTTGCATCCCTCCCTCTTTTTTTTTTTTGGTTGTTGCGTAAGCCTATATAGTCCAAACATAACGTCGTAACTTTTACATCGTGAGGAACCACGCGACCCATAATACCTTTTCGGAAAGCCCCAAGAGTGTTTCCGGCAAGGCAATGGGTCTTCGTCCCATTGGACCATTCTGGAGGCCGAATTTTGACGTTTAAAAGTGTTTCGGATGTTTTTTTGTGATCGCGACACAATTAGCTACGAGTACAAGATTATGTTCGGATATGGTTATCTCTTGTTTTTCGCGGTTCGAAGCACGTCCAAGGTGAATAAACCGGTCCACATATCAAGTGGGACCCACATTGAATGATCCCTTGAGTTTTGAAAAAACGATATATGCGATTGCATGATATATACTAACGGATGCGATCATACCAGCATTAATGCACCGGATCCCATCAGAACAACGCAGTTAAGCGTGCTTGGGCGAGAGTAGTACTAGGATGGGTGACCTCCCGGGAAGTCCTCGTGTTGCATCCCTCCCTCTTTTTTTTTTTTGGTTGTTGCGTAAGCCTATATAGTACAAACATAACGTCGTAACTTTTACATCGTGGGGAACCACGCGACCCATAATACCTTTTCGGAAAGCCCCAAGAGTGTTTCCGGCAAGGCAATGGGTCTTTGTCCCATTGGACCATTCTGGAGGCCGAATTTTGACGTTTAAAAGTGTTTCGGATGTTTTTTTGTGATCGCGACACAATTAGCTACGAGTACAAGATTATGTTCGGATATGGTTATCTCTTGTTTTTCGCGGTTCGAAGCACGTCCAAGGTGAATAAACCGGTCCACATATCAAGTGGGACCCACATTGAATGATCCCTTGAGTTTTCAAAAAACGATATATGCGATTGCATGATATATACTAACGGATGCGATCATACCAGCACTAATGCACCGGATCCCATCAGAACAACGCAGTTAAGCGTGCTTGGGCGAGAGTAGTACTAGGATGAGTGACCTCCCGGGAAGTCCTCGTGTTGCATCCCTCCCTCTTTTTTTTTTTTTTTTTTTTGGTTGTTGCGTAAGCCTATATAGTACAAACATAACGTCGTAACTTTTACATCGTGAGGAACCACGCGACCCATAATACCTTTTCGGAAAGCCCCAAGAGTGTTTCCGGCAAGGCAATGGGTTTTCGTACCATTGGACCATTCTGGAGGCCGAATTTTGACGTTTAAAAGTGTTTCAGATGTTTTTTTGTGATCGCGACACAATTAGCTACGAGTACAAGATTATGTTCGGATATGGTTATCTCTTGTTTTTCGCGGTTCGAAGCACGTCCAAGGTGAATAAACCGGTCCACATATCAAGTGGGACCCACATTGAATGATCCCTTGAGTTTTCAAAAAACGATATATGCGATTGCATGATATATACTAACGGATGCGATCATACCAGCACTAATGCACCGGATCCCATCAGAACAACGCAGTTAAGCGTGCTTGGGCGAGAGTAGTACTAGGATGGGTGACCTCCCGGGAAGTCCTCGTGTTGCATCCCTCCCTCTTTTTTTTTTTTGGTTGTTGCGTAAGCCTATATAGTCCAAACATAACGTCGTAACTTTTACATCGTGAGGAACCACGCGACCCATAATACCTTTTCGGAAAGCCCCAAGAGTGTTTCCGGCAAGGCAATGGGTCTTCGTCCCATTGGACCATTCTGGAGGCCGAATTTTGACGTTTAAAAGTGTTTCGGATGTTTTTTTGTGATCGCGACACAATTAGCTACGAGTACAAAATTATGTTCTGATATGGTTATCTCTTGTTTTTCGCGGTTCGAAGCACGTCCAAGGTGAATAAACCGGTCCACATATCAAGTGGGACCCACATTGAATGATCCCTTGAGTTTTCAAAAAACGATATATGCGATTGCATGATATATACTAACGGATGCGATCATACCAGCACTAATGCACCGGATCCCATCAGAACAACGCAGTTAAGCGTGCTTGGGCGAGAGTAGTACTAGGATGGGTGACCTCCCGGGAAGTCCTCGTGTTGCATCCCTCCCTCTTTTTTTTTTTTGGTTGTTGCGTAAGCCTATATAGTCCAAACATAACGTCGTAACTTTTACATCGTGAGGAACCACGCGACCCATAATACCTTTTCGGAAAGCCCCAAGAGTGTTTCCGGCAAGGCAATGGGTCTTCGTCCCATTGGACCATTCTGGAGGCCGAATTTTGACGTTTAAAAGTGTTTCGGATGTTTTTTTGTGATCGCGACACAATTAGCTACGAGTACAAGATTATGTTCGGATATGGTTATCTCTTGTTTTTCGCGGTTCGAAGCACGTCCAAGGTGAATAAACCGGTCCACATATCAAGTGGGACCCACATTGAATGATCCCTTGAGTTTTCAAAAAACGATATATGCGATTGCATGATATATACTAACGGATGCGATCATACCAGCACTAATGCACCGGATCCCATCAGAACAACGCAGTTAAGCGTGCTTGGGCGAGAGTAGTACTAGGATGAGTGACCTCCCGGGAAGTCCTCGTGTTGCATCCCTCCCTCTTTTTTTTTTTTTTTTTTTTGGTTGTTGCGTAAGCCTATATAGTACAAACATAACGTCGTAACTTTTACATCGTGAGGAACCACGCGACCCATAATACCTTTTCGGAAAGCCCCAAGAGTGTTTTCGGCAAGGCAATGGGTCTTCGTCCCATTGGACCATTCTGGAGGCCGAATTTTGACGTTTAAAAGTGTTTCGGATGTTTTTTTGTGATCGCGACACAATTAGCTACGAGTACAAGATTATGTTCGGATATGGTTATCTCTTGTTTTTCGCGGTTCGAAGCACGTCCAAGGTGAATAAACCGGTCCACATATCAAGTGGGACCCACATTGAATGATCCCTTGAGTTTTCAAAAAACGATATATGCGATTGCATGATATATACTAACGGATGCGATCATACCAGCACTAATGCACCGGATCCCATCAGAACAACGCAGTTAAGCGTGCTTGGGCGAGAGTAGTACTAGGATGAGTGACCTCCCGGGAAGTCCTCGTGTTGCATCCCTCCCTCTTTTTTTTTTTTTTTTTTTTGGTTGTTGCGTAAGCCTATATAGTACAAACATAACGTCGTAACTTTTACATCGTGAGGAACCACGCGACCCATAATACCTTTTCGGAAAGCCCCAAGAGTGTTTCCGGCAAGGCAATGGGTTTTCGTACCATTGGACCATTCTGGAGGCCGAATTTTGACGTTTAAAAGTGTTTCAGATGTTTTTTTGTGATCGCGACACAATTAGCTACGAGTACAAGATTATGTTCGGATATGGTTATCTCTTGTTTTTCGCGGTTCGAAGCACGTCCAAGGTGAATAAACCGGTCCACATATCAAGTGGGACCCACATTGAATGATCCCTTGAGTTTTCAAAAAACGATATATGCGATTGCATGATATATACTAACGGATGCGATCATACCAGCACTAATGCACCGGATCCCATCAGAACAACGCAGTTAAGCGTGCTTGGGCGAGAGTAGTACTAGGATGGGTGACCTCCCGGGAAGTCCTCGTGTTGCATCCCTCCCTCTTTTTTTTTTTTGGTTGTTGCGTAAGCCTATATAGTCCAAACATAACGTCGTAACTTTTACATCGTGAGGAACCACGCGACCCATAATACCTTTTCGGAAAGCCCCAAGAGTGTTTCCGGCAAGGCAATGGGTCTTCGTCCCATTGGACCATTCTGGAGGCCGAATTTTGACGTTTAAAAGTGTTTCGGATGTTTTTTTGTGATCGCGACACAATTAGCTACGAGTACAAAATTATGTTCTGATATGGTTATCTCTTGTTTTTCGCGGTTCGAAGCACGTCCAAGGTGAATAAACCGGTCCACATATCAAGTGGGACCCACATTGAATGATCCCTTGAGTTTTCAAAAAACGATATATGCGATTGCATGATATATACTAACGGATGCGATCATACCAGCACTAATGCACCGGATCCCATCAGAACAACGCAGTTAAGCGTGCTTGGGCGAGAGTAGTACTAGGATGGGTGACCTCCCGGGAAGTCCTCGTGTTGCATCCCTCCCTCTTTTTTTTTTTTGGTTGTTGCGTAAGCCTATATAGTCCAAACATAACGTCGTAACTTTTACATCGTGAGGAACCACGCGACCCATAATACCTTTTCGGAAAGCCCCAAGAGTGTTTCAGGCAAGGCAATGGGTCTTCGTCCCATTGGACCATTCTGGAGGCCGAATTTTGACGTTTAAAAGTGTTTCGGATGTTTTTTTGTGATCGCGACACAATTAGCTACGAGTACAAGATTATGTTCGGATATGGTTATCTCTTGTTTTTCGCGGTTCGAAGCACGTCCAAGGTGAATAAACCGGTCCACATATCAAGTGGGACCCACATTGAATGATCCCTTGAGTTTTCAAAAAACGATATATGCGATTGCATGATATATACTAACGGATGCGATCATACCAGCACTAATGCACCGGATCCCATCAGAACAACGCAGTTAAGCGTGCTTGGGCGAGAGTAGTACTAGGATGAGTGACCTCCCGGGAAGTCCTCGTGTTGCATCCCTCCCTCTTTTTTTTTTTTTTTTTTTTGGTTGTTGCGTAAGCCTATATAGTACAAACATAACGTCGTAACTTTTACATCGTGAGGAACCACGCGACCCATAATACCTTTTCGGAAAGCCCCAAGAGTGTTTTCGGCAAGGCAATGGGTCTTCGTACCATTGGACCATTCTGGAGGCCGAATTTTGACGTTTAAAAGTGTTTCGGATGTTTTTTTGTGATCGCGACACAATTAGCTACGAGTACAAGATTATGTTCGGATATGGTTATCTCTTGTTTTTCGCGGTTCGAAGCACGTCCAAGGTGAATAAACCGGTCCACATATCAAGTGGGACCCACATTGAATGATCCCTTGAGTTTTCAAAAAACGATATATGCGATTGCATGATATATACTAACGGATGCGATCATACCAGCACTAATGCACCGGATCCCATCAGAACAACGCAGTTAAGCGTGCTTGGGCGAGAGTAGTACTAGGATGGGTGACCTCCCGGGAAGTCCTCGTGTTGCATCCCTCCCTCTTTTTTTTTTTTGGTTGTTGCGTAAGCCTATATAGTCCAAACATAACGTCGTAACTTTTACATCGTGAGGAACCACGCGACCCATAATACCTTTTCGGAAAGCCCCAAGAGTGTTTCCGGCAAGGCAATGGGTCTTCGTCCCATTGGACCATTCTGGAGGCCGAATTTTGACGTTTAAAAGTGTTTCGGATGTTTTTTTGTGATCGCGACACAATTAGCTACGAGTACAAGATTATGTTCGGATATGGTTATCTCTTGTTTTTCGCGGTTCGAAGCACGTCCAAGGTGAATAAACCGGTCCACATATCAAGTGGGACCCACATTGAATGATCCCTTGAGTTTTCAAAAAACGATATATGCGATTGCATGATATATACTAACGGATGCGATCATACCAGCACTAATGCACCGGATCCCATCAGAACAACGCAGTTAAGCGTGCTTGGGCGAGAGTAGTACTAGGATGGGTGACCTCCCGGGAAGTCCTCGTGTTGCATCCCTCCCTCTTTTTTTTTTTTGGTTGTTGCGTAAGCCTATATAGTACAAACATAACGTCGTAACTTTTACATCGTGAGGAACCACGCGACCCATAATACCTTTTCGGAAAGCCCCAAGAGTGTTTCCGGCAAGGCAATGGGTCTTCGTCCCATTGGACCATTCTGGAGGCCGAATTTTGACGTTTAAAAGTGTTTCGGATGTTTTTTTGTGATCGCGACACAATTAGCTACGAGTACAAGATTATGTTCGGATATGGTTATCTCTTGTTTTTCGCGGTTCGAAGCACGTCCAAGGTGAATAAACCGGTCCACATATCAAGTGGGACCCACATTGAATGATCCCTTGAGTTTTCAAAAAACGATATATGCGATTGCATGATATATACTAACGGATGCGATCATACCAGCACTAATGCACCGGATCCCATCAGAACAACGCAGTTAAGCGTGCTTGGGCGAGAGTAGTACTAGGATGAGTGACCTCCCGGGAAGTCCTCGTGTTGCATCCCTCCCTCTTTTTTTTTTTTTTTTTTTTGGTTGTTGCGTAAGCCTATATAGTACAAACATAACGTCGTAACTTTTACATCGTGAGGAACCACGCGACCCATAATACCTTTTCGGAAAGCCCCAAGAGTGTTTCCGGCAAGGCAATGGGTCTTCGTTCCATTGGACCATTCTGGAGGCCGAATTTTGACGTTTAAAAGTGTTTCAGATGTTTTTTTGTGATCGCGACACAATTAGCTACGAGTACAAGATTATGTTCGGATATGGTTATCTCTTGTTTTTCGCGGTTCGAAGCACGTCCAAGGTGAATAAACCGGTCCACATATCAAGTGGGACCCACATTGAATGATCCCTTGAGTTTTCAAAAAACGATATATGCGATTGCATGATATATACTAACGGATGCGATCATACCAGCACTAATGCACCGGATCCCATCAGAACAACGCAGGTAAGCGTGCTTGGGCGAGAGTAGTACTAGGATGGGTGACCTCCCGGGAAGTCCTCGTGTTGCATCCCTCCCTCTTTTTTTTTTTTTTTTTTTTGGTTGTTGCGTAAGCCTATATAGTACAAACATAACGTCGTAACTTTTACATCGTGAGGAACCACGCGACCCATAATACCTTTTCGGAAAGCCCCAAGAGTGTTTCCGGCAAGGCAATGGGTCTTGGTGCCATTGGACCATTCTGGAGGCCGAATTTTGACGTTTAAAAGTGTTTCGGATGTTTTTTTGTGATCGCGACACAATTAGCTACGAGTACAAGATTATGTTCGGATATGGTTATCTCTTGTTTTTCGCGGTTCGAAGCACGTCCAAGGTGAATAAACCGGTCCACATATCAAGTGGGACCCACATTGAATGATCCCTTGAGTTTTCAAAAAACGATATATGCGATTGCATGATATATACTAACGGATGCGATCATACCAGCACTAATGCACCGGATCCCATCAGAACAACGCAGTTAAGCGTGCTTGGGCGAGAGTAGTACTAGGATGGGTGACCTCCCGGGAAGTCCTCGTGTTGCATCCCTCCCTCTTTTTTTTTTTTGGTTGTTGCGTAAGCCTATATAGTCCAAACATAACGTCGTAACTTTTACATCGTGAGGAACCACGCGACCCATAATACCTTTTCGGAAAGCCCCAAGAGTGTTTCCGGCAAGGCAATGGGTCTTCGTACCATTGGACCATTCTGGAGGCCGAATTTTGACGTTTAAAAGTGTTTCAGATGTTTTTTTGTGATCGCGACACAATTAGCTACGAGTACAAGATTATGTTCGGATATGGTTATCTCTTGTTTTTCGCGGTTCGAAGCACGTCCAAGGTGAATAAACCGGTCCACATATCAAGTGGGACCCACATTGAATGATCCCTTGAGTTTTCAAAAAACGATATATGCGATTGCATGATATATACTAACGGATGCGATCATACCAGCACTAATGCACCGGATCCCATCAGAACAACGCAGGTAAGCGTGCTTGGGCGAGAGTAGTACTAGGATGGGTGACCTCCCGGGAAGTCCTCGTGTTGCATCCCTCCCTCTTTTTTTTTTTTTTTTTTTTGGTTGTTGCGTAAGCCTATATAGTACAAACATAACGTCGTAACTTTTACATCGTGAGGAACCACGCGACCCATAATACCTTTTCGGAAAGCCCCAAGAGTGTTTCCGGCAAGGCAATGGGTCTTCGTACCATTGGACCATTCTGGAGGCCGAATTTTGACGTTTAAAAGTGTTTCAGATGTTTTTTTGTGATCGCGACACAATTAGCTACGAGTACAAGATTATGTTCGGATATGGTTATCTCTTGTTTTTCGCGGTTCGAAGCACGTCCAAGGTGAATAAACCGGTCCACATATCAAGTGGGACCCACATTGAATGATCCCTTGAGTTTTCAAAAAACGATATATGCGATTGCATGATATATACTAACGGATGCGATCATACCAGCACTAATGCACCGGATCCCATCAGAACAACGCAGGTAAGCGTGCTTGGGCGAGAGTAGTACTAGGATGGGTGACCTCCCGGGAAGTCCTCGTGTTGCATCCCTCCCTCTTTTTTTTTTTTTTTTTTTTGGTTGTTGCGTAAGCCTATATAGTACAAACATAACGTCGTAACTTTTACATCGTGAGGAACCACGCGACCCATAATACCTTTTCGGAAAGCCCCAAGAGTGTTTCCGGCAAGGCAATGGGTCTTGGTGCCATTGGACCATTCTGGAGGCCGAATTTTGACGTTTAAAAGTGTTTCGGATGTTTTTTTGTGATCGCGACACAATTAGCTACGAGTACAAGATTATGTTCGGATATGGTTATCTCTTGTTTTTCGCGGTTCGAAGCACGTCCAAGGTGAATAAACCGGTCCACATATCAAGTGGGACCCACATTGAATGATCCCTTGAGTTTTCAAAAAACGATATATGCGATTGCATGATATATACTAACGGATGCGATCATACCAGCACTAATGCACCGGATCCCATCAGAACAACGCAGTTAAGCGTGCTTGGGCGAGAGTAGTACTAGGATGGGTGACCTCCCGGGAAGTCCTCGTGTTGCATCCCTCCCTCTTTTTTTTTTTTGGTTGTTGCGTAAGCCTATATAGTCCAAACATAACGTCGTAACTTTTACATCGTGAGGAACCACGCGATCCATAATACCTTTTCGGAAAGCCCCAAGAGTGTTTCCGGCAAGGCAATGGGTCTTCGTACCATTGGACCATTCTGGAGGCCGAATTTTGACGTTTAAAAGTGTTTCGGATGTTTTTTTGTGATCGCGACACAATTAGCTACGAGTACAAAATTATGTTCGGATATGGTTATCTCTTGTTTTTCGCGGTTCGAAGCACGTCCAAGGTGAATAAACCGGTCCACATATCAAGTGGGACCCACATTGAATGATCCCTTGAGTTTTCAAAAAACGATATATGCGATTGCATGATATATACTAACGGATGCGATCATACCAGCACTAATGCACCGGATCCCATCAGAACAACGCAGTTAAGCGTGCTTGGGCGAGAGTAGTACTAGGATGGGTGACCTCCCGGGAAGTCCTCGTGTTGCATCCCTCCCTCTTTTTTTTTTTTGGTTGTTGCGTAAGCCTATATAGTCCAAACATAACGTCGTAACTTTTACATCGTGAGGAACCACGCGACCCATAATACCTTTTCGGAAAGCCCCAAGAGTGTTTCCGGCAAGGCAATGGGTCTTCGTCCCATTGGACCATTCTGGAGGCCGAATTTTGACGTTTAAAAGTGTTTCGGATGTTTTTTTGTGATCGCGACACAATTAGCTACGAGTACAAGATTATGTTCGGATATGGTTATCTCTTGTTTTTCGCGGTTCGAAGCACGTCCAAGGTGAATAAACCGGTCCACATATCAAGTGGGACCCACATTGAATGATCCCTTGAGTTTTCAAAAAACGATATATGCGATTGCATGATATATACTAACGGATGCGATCATACCAGCACTAATGCACCGGATCCCATCAGAACAACGCAGTTAAGCGTGCTTGGGCGAGAGTAGTACTAGGATGGGTGACCTCCCGGGAAGTCCTCGTGTTGCATCCCTCCCTCTTTTTTTTTTTTGGTTGTTGCGTAAGCCTATATAGTACAAACATAACGTCGTAACTTTTACATCGTGAGGAACCACGCGACCCATAATACCTTTTCGGAAAGCCCCAAGAGTGTTTCCGGCAAGGCAATGGGTCTTCGTACCATTGGACCATTCTGGAGGCCGAATTTTGACGTTTAAAAGTGTTTCAGATGTTTTTTTGTGATCGCGACACAATTAGCTACGAGTACAAGATTATGTTCGGATATGGTTATCTCTTGTTTTTCGCGGTTCGAAGCACGTCCAAGGTGAATAAACCGGTCCACATATCAAGTGGGACCCACATTGAATGATCCCTTGAGTTTTCAAAAAACGATATATGCGATTGCATGATATATACTAACGGATGCGATCATACCAGCACTAATGCACCGGATCCCATCAGAACAACGCAGGTAAGCGTGCTTGGGCGAGAGTAGTACTAGGATGGGTGACCTCCCGGGAAGTCCTCGTGTTGCATCCCTCCCTCTTTTTTTTTTTTTTTTTTTTGGTTGTTGCGTAAGCCTATATAGTACAAACATAACGTCGTAACTTTTACATCGTGAGGAACCACGCGACCCATAATACCTTTTCGGAAAGCCCCAAGAGTGTTTCCGGCAAGGCAATGGGTCTTGGTGCCATTGGACCATTCTGGAGGCCGAATTTTGACGTTTAAAAGTGTTTCGGATGTTTTTTTGTGATCGCGACACAATTAGCTACGAGTACAAGATTATGTTCGGATATGGTTATCTCTTGTTTTTCGCGGTTCGAAGCACGTCCAAGGTGAATAAACCGGTCCACATATCAAGTGGGACCCACATTGAATGATCCCTTGAGTTTTCAAAAAACGATATATGCGATTGCATGATATATACTAACGGATGCGATCATACCAGCACTAATGCACCGGATCCCATCAGAACAACGCAGTTAAGCGTGCTTGGGCGAGAGTAGTACTAGGATGGGTGACCTCCCGGGAAGTCCTCGTGTTGCATCCCTCCCTCTTTTTTTTTTTTGGTTGTTGCGTAAGCCTATATAGTCCAAACATAACGTCGTAACTTTTACATCGTGAGGAACCACGCGATCCATAATACCTTTTCGGAAAGCCCCAAGAGTGTTTCCGGCAAGGCAATGGGTCTTCGTACCATTGGACCATTCTGGAGGCCGAATTTTGACGTTTAAAAGTGTTTCGGATGTTTTTTTGTGATCGCGACACAATTAGCTACGAGTACAAAATTATGTTCGGATATGGTTATCTCTTGTTTTTCGCGGTTCGAAGCACGTCCAAGGTGAATAAACCGGTCCACATATCAAGTGGGACCCACATTGAATGATCCCTTGAGTTTTCAAAAAACGATATATGCGATTGCATGATATATACTAACGGATGCGATCATACCAGCACTAATGCACCGGATCCCATCAGAACAACGCAGTTAAGCGTGCTTGGGCGAGAGTAGTACTAGGATGGGTGACCTCCCGGGAAGTCCTCGTGTTGCATCCCTCCCTCTTTTTTTTTTTTGGTTGTTGCGTAAGCCTATATAGTCCAAACATAACGTCGTAACTTTTACATCGTGAGGAACCACGCGACCCATAATACCTTTTCGGAAAGCCCCAAGAGTGTTTCCGGCAAGGCAATGGGTCTTCGTCCCATTGGACCATTCTGGAGGCCGAATTTTGACGTTTAAAAGTGTTTCGGATGTTTTTTTGTGATCGCGACACAATTAGCTACGAGTACAAGATTATGTTCGGATATGGTTATCTCTTGTTTTTCGCGGTTCGAAGCACGTCCAAGGTGAATAAACCGGTCCACATATCAAGTGGGACCCACATTGAATGATCCCTTGAGTTTTCAAAAAACGATATATGCGATTGCATGATATATACTAACGGATGCGATCATACCAGCACTAATGCACCGGATCCCATCAGAACAACGCAGTTAAGCGTGCTTGGGCGAGAGTAGTACTAGGATGGGTGACCTCCCGGGAAGTCCTCGTGTTGCATCCCTCCCTCTTTTTTTTTTTTGGTTGTTGCGTAAGCCTATATAGTACAAACATAACGTCGTAACTTTTACATCGTGAGGAACCACGCGACCCATAATACCTTTTCGGAAAGCCCCAAGAGTGTTTCCGGCAAGGCAATGGGTCTTCGTCCCATTGGACCATTCTGGAGGCCGAATTTTGACGTTTAAAAGTGTTTCGGATGTTTTTTTGTGATCGCGACACAATTAGCTACGAGTACAAGATTATGTTCGGATATGGTTATCTCTTGTTTTTCGCGGTTCGAAGCACGTCCAAGGTGAATAAACCGGTCCACATATCAAGTGGGACCCACATTGAATGATCCCTTGAGTTTTCAAAAAACGATATATGCGATTGCATGATATATACTAACGGATGCGATCATACCAGCACTAATGCACCGGATCCCATCAGAACAACGCAGTTAAGCGTGCTTGGGCGAGAGTAGTACTAGGATGGGTGACCTCCCGGGAAGTCCTCGTGTTGCATCCCTCCCTCTTTTTTTTTTTTGGTTGTTGCGTAAGCCTATATAGTACAAACATAACGTCGTAACTTTTACATCGTGAGGAACCACGCGACCCATAATACCTTTTCGGAAAGCCCCAAGAGTGTTTCCGGCAAGGCAATGGGTCTTCGTCCCATTGGACCATTCTGGAGGCCGAATTTTGACGTTTAAAAGTGTTTCGGATGTTTTTTTGTGATCGCGACACAATTAGCTACGAGTACAAGATTATGTTCGGATATGGTTATCTCTTGTTTTTCGCGGTTCGAAGCACGTCCAAGGTGAATAAACCGGTCCACATATCAAGTGGGACCCACATTGAATGATCCCTTGAGTTTTCAAAAAACGATATATGCGATTGCATGATATATACTAACGGATGCGATCATACCAGCACTAATGCACCGGATCCCATCAGAACAACGCAGTTAAGCGTGCTTGGGCGAGAGTAGTACTAGGATGAGTGACCTCCCGGGAAGTCCTCGTGTTGCATCCCTCCCTCTTTTTTTTTTTTTTTTTTTTGGTTGTTGCGTAAGCCTATATAGTACAAACATAACGTCGTAACTTTTACATCGTGAGGAACCACGCGACCCATAATACCTTTTCGGAAAGCCCCAAGAGTGTTTCCGGCAAGGCAATGGGTCTTCGTACCATTGGACCATTCTGGAGGCCGAATTTTGACGTTTAAAAGTGTTTCAGATGTTTTTTTGTGATCGCGACACAATTAGCTACGAGTACAAGATTATGTTCGGATATGGTTATCTCTTGTTTTTCGCGGTTCGAAGCACGTCCAAGGTGAATAAACCGGTCCACATATCAAGTGGGACCCACATTGAATGATCCCTTGAGTTTTCAAAAAACGATATATGCGATTGCATGATATATACTAACGGATGCGATCATACCAGCACTAATGCACCGGATCCCATCAGAACAACGCAGTTAAGCGTGCTTGGGCGAGAGTAGTACTAGGATGGGTGACCTCCCGGGAAGTCCTCGTGTTGCATCCCTCCCTCTTTTTTTTTTTTGGTTGTTGCGTAAGCCTATATAGTCCAAACATAACGTCGTAACTTTTACATCGTGAGGAACCACGCGACCCATAATACCTTTTCGGAAAGCCCCAAGAGTGTTTCCGGCAAGGCAATGGGTCTTCGTCCCATTGGACCATTCTGGAGGCCGAATTTTGACGTTTAAAAGTGTTTCGGATGTTTTTTTGTGATCGCGACACAATTAGCTACGAGTACAAGATTATGTTCGGATATGGTTATCTCTTGTTTTTCGCGGTTCGAAGCACGTCCAAGGTGAATAAACCGGTCCACATATCAAGTGGGACCCACATTGAATGATCCCTTGAGTTTTCAAAAAACGATATATGCGATTGCATGATATATACTAACGGATGCGATCATACCAGCACTAATGCACCGGATCCCATCAGAACAACGCAGTTAAGCGTGCTTGGGCGAGAGTAGTACTAGGATGGGTGACCTCCCGGGAAGTCCTCGTGTTGCATCCCTCCCTCTTTTTTTTTTTTGGTTGTTGCGTAAGCCTATATAGTACAAACATAACGTCGTAACTTTTACATCGTGAGGAACCACGCGACCCATAATACCTTTTCGGAAAGCCCCAAGAGTGTTTCCGGCAAGGCAATGGGTCTTCGTCCCATTGGACCATTCTGGAGGCCGAATTTTGACGTTTAAAAGTGTTTCGGATGTTTTTTTGTGATCGCGACACAATTAGCTACGAGTACAAGATTATGTTCGGATATGGTTATCTCTTGTTTTTCGCGGTTCGAAGCACGTCCAAGGTGAATAAACCGGTCCACATATCAAGTGGGACCCACATTGAATGATCCCTTGAGTTTTCAAAAAACGATATATGCGATTGCATGATATATACTAACGGATGCGATCATACCAGCACTAATGCACCGGATCCCATCAGAACAACGCAGTTAAGCGTGCTTGGGCGAGAGTAGTACTAGGATGAGTGACCTCCCGGGAAGTCCTCGTGTTGCATCCCTCCCTCTTTTTTTTTTTTTTTTTTTTGGTTGTTGCGTAAGCCTATATAGTACAAACATAACGTCGTAACTTTTACATCGTGAGGAACCACGCGACCCATAATACCTTTTCGGAAAGCCCCAAGAGTGTTTCCGGCAAGGCAATGGGTCTTGGTGCCATTGGACCATTCTGGAGGCCGAATTTTGACGTTTAAAAGTGTTTCGGATGTTTTTTTGTGATCGCGACACAATTAGCTACGAGTACAAGATTATGTTCGGATATGGTTATCTCTTGTTTTTCGCGGTTCGAAGCACGTCCAAGGTGAATAAACCGGTCCACATATCAAGTGGGACCCACATTGAATGATCCCTTGAGTTTTCAAAAAACGATATATGCGATTGCATGATATATACTAACGGATGCGATCATACCAGCACTAATGCACCGGATCCCATCAGAACAACGCAGTTAAGCGTGCTTGGGCGAGAGTAGTACTAGGATGAGTGACCTCCCGGGAAGTCCTCGTGTTGCATCCCTCCCTCTTTTTTTTTTTTGGTTGTTGCGTAAGCCTATATAGTCCAAACATAACGTCGTAACTTTTACATCGTGAGGAACCACGCGACCCATAATACCTTTTCGGAAAGCCCCAAGAGTGTTTCCGGCAAGGCAATGGGTCTTCGTCCCATTGGACCATTCTGGAGGCCGAATTTTGACGTTTAAAAGTGTTTCGGATGTTTTTTTGTGATCGCGACACAATTAGCTACGAGTACAAAATTATGTTCGGATATGGTTATCTCTTGTTTTTCGCGGTTCGAAGCACGTCCAAGGTGAATAAACCGGTCCACATATCAAGTGGGACCCACATTGAATGATCCCTTGAGTTTTCAAAAAACGATATATGCGATTGCATGATATATACTAACGGATGCGATCATACCAGCACTAATGCACCGGATCCCATCAGAACAACGCAGTTAAGCGTGCTTGGGCGAGAGTAGTACTAGGATGAGTGACCTCCCGGGAAGTCCTCGTGTTGCATCCCTCCCTCTTTTTTTTTTTTTTTTTTTTGGTTGTTGCGTAAGCCTATATAGTACAAACATAACGTCGTAACTTTTACATCGTGAGGAACCACGCGACCCATAATACCTTTTCGGAAAGCCCCAAGAGTGTTTCCGGCAAGGCAATGGGTCTTGGTGCCATTGGACCATTCTGGAGGCCGAATTTTGACGTTTAAAAGTGTTTCGGATGTTTTTTTGTGATCGCGACACAATTAGCTACGAGTACAAGATTATGTTCGGATATGGTTATCTCTTGTTTTTCGCGGTTCGAAGCACGTCCAAGGTGAATAAACCGGTCCACATATCAAGTGGGACCCACATTGAATGATCCCTTGAGTTTTCAAAAAACGATATATGCGATTGCATGATATATACTAACGGATGCGATCATACCAGCACTAATGCACCGGATCCCATCAGAACAACGCAGTTAAGCGTGCTTGGGCGAGAGTAGTACTAGGATGAGTGACCTCCCGGGAAGTCCTCGTGTTGCATCCCTCCCTCTTTTTTTTTTTTGGTTGTTGCGTAAGCCTATATAGTCCAAACATAACGTCGTAACTTTTACATCGTGAGGAACCACGCGACCCATAATACCTTTTCGGAAAGCCCCAAGAGTGTTTCCGGCAAGGCAATGGGTCTTCGTCCCATTGGACCATTCTGGAGGCCGAATTTTGACGTTTAAAAGTGTTTCGGATGTTTTTTTGTGATCGCGACACAATTAGCTACGAGTACAAAATTATGTTCGGATATGGTTATCTCTTGTTTTTCGCGGTTCGAAGCACGTCCAAGGTGAATAAACCGGTCCACATATCAAGTGGGACCCACATTGAATGATCCCTTGAGTTTTCAAAAAACGATATATGCGATTGCATGATATATACTAACGGATGCGATCATACCAGCACTAATGCACCGGATCCCATCAGAACAACGCAGTTAAGCGTGCTTGGGCGAGAGTAGTACTAGGATGAGTGACCTCCCGGGAAGTCCTCGTGTTGCATCCCTCCCTCTTTTTTTTTTTTTTTTTTTTGGTTGTTGCGTAAGCCTATATAGTACAAACATAACGTCGTAACTTTTACATCGTGAGGAACCACGCGACCCATAATACCTTTTCGGAAAGCCCCAAGAGTGTTTCCGGCAAGGCAATGGGTCTTGGTGCCATTGGACCATTCTGGAGGCCGAATTTTGACGTTTAAAAGTGTTTCGGATGTTTTTTTGTGATCGCGACACAATTAGCTACGAGTACAAGATTATGTTCGGATATGGTTATCTCTTGTTTTTCGCGGTTCGAAGCACGTCCAAGGTGAATAAACCGGTCCACATATCAAGTGGGACCCACATTGAATGATCCCTTGAGTTTTCAAAAAACGATATATGCGATTGCATGATATATACTAACGGATGCGATCATACCAGCACTAATGCACCGGATCCCATCAGAACAACGCAGTTAAGCGTGCTTGGGCGAGAGTAGTACTAGGATGAGTGACCTCCCGGGAAGTCCTCGTGTTGCATCCCTCCCTCTTTTTTTTTTTTGGTTGTTGCGTAAGCCTATATAGTCCAAACATAACGTCGTAACTTTTACATCGTGAGGAACCACGCGACCCATAATACCTTTTCGGAAAGCCCCAAGAGTGTTTCCGGCAAGGCAATGGGTCTTCGTCCCATTGGACCATTCTGGAGGCCGAATTTTGACGTTTAAAAGTGTTTCGGATGTTTTTTTGTGATCGCGACACAATTAGCTACGAGTACAAAATTATGTTCGGATATGGTTATCTCTTGTTTTTCGCGGTTCGAAGCACGTCCAAGGTGAATAAACCGGTCCACATATCAAGTGGGACCCACATTGAATGATCCCTTGAGTTTTCAAAAAACGATATATGCGATTGCATGATATATACTAACGGATGCGATCATACCAGCACTAATGCACCGGATCCCATCAGAACAACGCAGTTAAGCGTGCTTGGGCGAGAGTAGTACTAGGATGAGTGACCTCCCGGGAAGTCCTCGTGTTGCATCCCTCCCTCTTTTTTTTTTTTTTTTTTTTGGTTGTTGCGTAAGCCTATATAGTACAAACATAACGTCGTAACTTTTACATCGTGAGGAACCACGCGACCCATAATACCTTTTCGGAAAGCCCCAAGAGTGTTTCCGGCAAGGCAATGGGTCTTGGTGCCATTGGACCATTCTGGAGGCCGAAATTTGACGTTTAAAAGTGTTTCGGATGTTTTTTTGTGATCGCGACACAATTAGCTACGAGTACAAGATTATGTTCGGATATGGTTATCTCTTGTTTTTCGCGGTTCGAAGCACGTCCAAGGTGAATAAACCGGTCCACATATCAAGTGGGACCCACATTGAATGATCCCTTGAGTTTTCAAAAAACGATATATGCGATTGCATGATATATACTAACGGATGCGATCATACCAGCACTAATGCACCGGATCCCATCAGAACAACGCAGTTAAGCGTGCTTGGGCGAGAGTAGTACTAGGATGGGTGACCTCCCGGGAAGTCCTCGTGTTGCATCCCTCCCTCTTTTTTTTTTTTGGTTGTTGCGTAAGCCTATATAGTCCAAACATAACGTCGTAACTTTTACATCGTGAGGAACCACGCGACCCATAATACCTTTTCGGAAAGCCCCAAGAGTGTTTCCGGCAAGGCAATGGGTCTTCGTCCCATTGGACCATTCTGGAGGCCGAATTTTGACGTTTAAAAGTGTTTCGGATGTTTTTTTGTGATCGCGACACAATTAGCTACGAGTACAAGATTATGTTCGGATATGGTTATCTCTTGTTTTTCGCGGTTCGAAGCACGTCCAAGGTGAATAAACCGGTCCACATATCAAGTGGGACCCACATTGAATGATCCCTTGAGTCTTGAAAAAACGATATATGCGATTGCATGATATATACTAACGGATGCGATCATACCAGCACTAATGCACCGGATCCCATCAGAACAACGCAGTTAAGCGTGCTTGGGCGAGAGTAGTACTAGGATGGGTGACCTCCCGGGAAGTCCTCGTGTTGCATCCCTCCCTCTTTTTTTTTTTTGGTTGTTGCGTAAGCCTATATAGTACAAACATAACGTCGTAACTTTTACATCGTGAGGAACCACGCGACCCATAATACCTTTTCGGAAAGCCCCAAGAGTGTTTCCGGCAAGGCAATGGGTCTTCGTCCCATTGGACCATTCTGGAGGCCGAATTTTGACGTTTAAAAGTGTTTCGGATGTTTTTTTGTGATCGCGACACAATTAGCTACGAGTACAAGATTATGTTCGGATATGGTTATCTCTTGTTTTTCGCGGTTCGAAGCACGTCCAAGGTGAATAAACCGGTCCACATATCAAGTGGGACCCACATTGAATGATCCCTTGAGTTTTCAAAAAACGATATATGCGATTGCATGATATATACTAACGGATGCGATCATACCAGCACTAATGCACCGGATCCCATCAGAACAACGCAGTTAAGCGTGCTTGGGCGAGAGTAGTACTAGGATGAGTGACCTCCCGGGAAGTCCTCGTGTTGCATCCCTCCCTCTTTTTTTTTTTTGGGTAAGCCTATATAGTCCAAACATAACGTCGTAACTTTTACATCGTGAGGAACCACGCGACCCATAATACCTTTTCGGAAAGCCCCAAGAGTGTTTCCGGCAAGGCAATGGGTCTTCGTCCCATTGGACCATTCTGGAGGCCGAATTTTGACGTTTAAAAGTGTTTCAGATGTTTTTTTGTGATCGCGACACAATTAGCTACGAGTACAAAATTATGTTCGGATATGGTTATCTCTTGTTTTTCGCGGTTCGAAGCACGTCCAAGGTGAATAAACCGGTCCACATATCAAGTGGGACCCACATTGAATGATCCCTTGAGTTTTCAAAAAACGATATATGCGATTGCATGATATATACTAACGGATGCGATCATACCAGCACTAATGCACCGGATCCCATCAGAACAACGCAGTTAAGCGTGCTTGGGCGAGAGTAGTACTAGGATGAGTGACCTCCCGGGAAGTCCTCGTGTTGCATCCCTCCCTCTTTTTTTTTTTTTTTTTTTTGGTTGTTGCGTAAGCCTATATAGTACAAACATAACGTCGTAACTTTTACATCGTGAGGAACCACGCGACCCATAATACCTTTTCGGAAAGCCCCAAGAGTGTTTCCGGCAAGGCAATGGGTCTTGGTGCCATTGGACCATTCTGGAGGCCGAAATTTGACGTTTAAAAGTGTTTCGGATGTTTTTTTGTGATCGCGACACAATTAGCTACGAGTACAAGATTATGTTCGGATATGGTTATCTCTTGTTTTTCGCGGTTCGAAGCACGTCCAAGGTGAATAAACCGGTCCACATATCAAGTGGGACCCACATTGAATGATCCCTTGAGTTTTGAAAAAACGATATATGCGATTGCATGATATATACTAACGGATGCGATCATACCAGCACTAATGCACCGGATCCCATCAGAACAACGCAGTTAAGCGTGCTTGGGCGAGAGTAGTACTAGGATGGGTGACCTCCCGGGAAGTCCTCGTGTTGCATCCCTCCCTCTTTTTTTTTTTTGGTTGTTGCGTAAGCCTATATAGTCCAAACATAACGTCGTAACTTTTACATCGTGAGGAACCACGCGACCCATAATACCTTTTCGGAAAGCCCCAAGAGTGTTTCCGGCAAGGCAATGGGTCTTCGTCCCATTGGACCATTCTGGAGGCCGAATTTTGACGTTTAAAAGTGTTTCGGATGTTTTTTTGTGATCGCGACACAATTAGCTACGAGTACAAGATTATGTTCGGATATGGTTATCTCTTGTTTTTCGCGGTTCGAAGCACGTCCAAGGTGAATAAACCGGTCCACATATCAAGTGGGACCCACATTGAATGATCCCTTGTTTTTTGAAAAAACGATATATGCGATTGCATGATATATACTAACGGATGCGATCATACCAGCACTAATGCACCGGATCCCATCAGAACAACGCAGTTAAGCGTGCTTGGGCGAGAGTAGTACTAGGATGGGTGACCTCCCGGGAAGTCCTCGTGTTGCATCCCTCCCTCTTTTTTTTTTTTGGTTGTTGCGTAAGCCTATATAGTACAAACATAACGTCGTAACTTTTACATCGTGAGGAACCACGCGACCCATAATACCTTTTCGGAAAGCCCCAAGAGTGTTTCCGGCAAGGCAATGGGTCTTCGTCCCATTGGACCATTCTGGAGGCCGAATTTTGACGTTTAAAAGTGTTTCGGATGTTTTTTTGTGATCGCGACACAATTAGCTACGAGTACAAGATTATGTTCGGATATGGTTATCTCTTGTTTTTCGCGGTTCGAAGCACGTCCAAGGTGAATAAACCGGTCCACATATCAAGTGGGACCCACATTGAATGATCCCTTGAGTTTTCAAAAAACGATATATGCGATTGCATGATATATACTAACGGATGCGATCATACCAGCACTAATGCACCGGATCCCATCAGAACAACGCAGTTAAGCGTGCTTGGGCGAGAGTAGTACTAGGATGAGTGACCTCCCGGGAAGTCCTCGTGTTGCATCCCTCCCTCTTTTTTTTTTTTTTTTTTTTTGGTTGTTGCGTAAGCCTATATAGTACAAACATAACGTCGTAACTTTTACATCGTGAGGAACCACGCGACCCATAATACCTTTTCGGAAAGCCCCAAGAGTGTTTCCGGCAAGGCAATGGGTCTTGGTGCCATTGGACCATTCTGGAGGCCGAAATTTGACGTTTAAAAGTGTTTCAGATGTTTTTTTGTGATCGCGACACAATTAGCTACGAGTACAAGATTATGTTCGGATATGGTTATCTCTTGTTTTTCGCGGTTCGAAGCACGTCCAAGGTGAATAAACCGGTCCACATATCAAGTGGGACCCACATTGAATGATCCCTTGAGTTTTCAAAAAACGATATATGCGATTGCATGATATATACTAACGGATGCGATCATACCAGCACTAATGCACCGGATCCCATCAGAACAACGCAGTTAAGCGTGCTTGGGCGAGAGTAGTACTAGGATGGGTGACCTCCCGGGAAGTCCTCGTGTTGCATCCCTCCCTCTTTTTTTTTTTTGGTTGTTGCGTAAGCCTATATAGTCCAAACATAACGTCGTAACTTTTACATCGTGAGGAACCACGCGACCCATAATACCTTTTCGGAAAGCCCCAAGAGTGTTTCCGGCAAGGCAATGGGTCTTCGTCCCATTGGACCATTCTGGAGGCCGAATTTTGACGTTTAAAAGTGTTTCAGATGTTTTTTTGTGATCGCGACACAATTAGCTACGAGTACAAGATTATGTTCGGATATGGTTATCTCTTGTTTTTCGCGGTTCGAAGCACGTCCAAGGTGAATAAACCGGTCCACATATCAAGTGGGACCCACATTGAATGATCCCTTGAGTTTTCAAAAAACGATATATGCGATTGCATGATATATACTAACGGATGCGATCATACCAGCACTAATGCACCGGATCCCATCAGAACAACGCAGTTAAGCGTGCTTGGGCGAGAGTAGTACTAAGATGGGTGACCTCCCGGGAAGTCCTCGTGTTGCATCCCTCCCTCTTTTTTTTTTTTGGTTGTTGCGTAAGCCTATATAGTACAAACATAACGTCGTAACTTTTACATCGTGAGGAACCACGCGACCCATAATACCTTTTCGGAAAGCCCCAAGAGTGTTTCCGGCAAGGCAATGGGTCTTCGTCCCATTGGACCATTCTGGAGGCCGAATTTTGACGTTTAAAAGTGTTTCAGATGTTTTTTTGTGATCGCGACACAATTAGCTACGAGTACAAGATTATGTTCGGATATGGTTATCTCTTGTTTTTCGCGGTTCGAAGCACGTCCAAGGTGAATAAACCGGTCCACATATCAAGTGGGACCCACATTGAATGATCCCTTGAGTTTTCAAAAAACGATATATGCGATTGCATGATATATACTAACGGATGCGATCATACCAGCACTAATGCACCGGATCCCATCAGAACAACGCAGTTAAGCGTGCTTGGGCGAGAGTAGTACTAGGATGAGTGACCTCCCGGGAAGTCCTCGTGTTGCATCCCTCCCTCTTTTTTTTTTTTTTTTTTTTTGGTTGTTGCGTAAGCCTATATAGTACAAACATAACGTCGTAACTTTTACATCGTGAGGAACCACGCGACCCATAATACCTTTTCGGAAAGCCCCAAGAGTGTTTCCGGCAAGGCAATGGGTCTTGGTGCCATTGGACCATTCTGGAGGCCGAAATTTGACGTTTAAAAGTGTTTCAGATGTTTTTTTGTGATCGCGACACAATTAGCTACGAGTACAAGATTATGTTCGGATATGGTTATCTCTTGTTTTTCGCGGTTCGAAGCACGTCCAAGGTGAATAAACCGGTCCACATATCAAGTGGGACCCACATTGAATGATCCCTTGAGTTTTCAAAAAACGATATATGCGATTGCATGATATATACTAACGGATGCGATCATACCAGCACTAATGCACCGGATCCCATCAGAACAACGCAGTTAAGCGTGCTTGGGCGAGAGTAGTACTAGGATGGGTGACCTCCCGGGAAGTCCTCGTGTTGCATCCCTCCCTCTTTTTTTTTTTTGGTTGTTGCGTAAGCCTATATAGTCCAAACATAACGTCGTAACTTTTACATCGTGAGGAACCACGCGACCCATAATACCTTTTCGGAAAGCCCCAAGAGTGTTTCCGGCAAGGCAATGGGTCTTCGTCCCATTGGACCATTCTGGAGGCCGAATTTTGACGTTTAAAAGTGTTTCGGATGTTTTTTTGTGATCGCGACACAATTAGCTACGAGTACAAGATTATGTTCGGATATGGTTATCTCTTGTTTTTCGCGGTTCGAAGCACGTCCAAGGTGAATAAACCGGTCCACATATCAAGTGGGACCCACATTGAATGATCCCTTGAGTTTTGAAAAAACGATATATGCGATTGCATGATATATACTAACGGATGCGATCATACCAGCACTAATGCACCGGATCCCATCAGAACAACGCAGTTAAGCGTGCTTGGGCGAGAGTAGTACTAGGATGGGTGACCTCCCGGGAAGTCCTCGTGTTGCATCCCTCCCTCTTTTTTTTTTTTGGTTGTTGCGTAAGCCTATATAGTACAAACATAACGTCGTAACTTTTACATCGTGAGGAACCACGCGACCCATAATACCTTTTCGGAAAGCCCCAAGAGTGTTTCCGGCAAGGCAATGGGTCTTCGTCCCATTGGACCATTCTGGAGGCCGAATTTTGACGTTTAAAAGTGTTTCAGATGTTTTTTTGTGATCGCGACACAATTAGCTACGAGTACAAGATTATGTTCGGATATGGTTATCTCTTGTTTTTCGCGGTTCGAAGCACGTCCAAGGTGAATAAACCGGTCCACATATAAAGTGGGACCCACATTGAATGATCCCTTGAGTTTTCAAAAAACGATATATGCGATTGCATGATATATACTAACGGATGCGATCATACCAGCACTAATGCACCGGATCCCATCAGAACAACGCAGTTAAGCGTGCTTGGGCGAGAGTAGTACTAGGATGAGTGACCTCCCGGGAAGTCCTCGTGTTGCATCCCTCCCTCTTTTTTTTTTTTTTTTTTTTGGTTGTTGCGTAAGCCTATATAGTACAAACATAACGTCGTAACTTTTACATCGTGAGGAACCACGCGACCCATAATACCTTTTCGGAAAGCCCCAAGAGTGTTTCCGGCAAGGCAATGGGTCTTCGTCCCATTGGACCATTCTGGAGGCCGAATTTTGACGTTTAAAAGTGTTTCGGATGTTTTTTTGTGATCGCGACACAATTAGCTACGAGTACAAGATTATGTTCGGATATGGTTATCTCTTGTTTTTCGCGGTTCGAAGCACGTCCAAGGTGAATAAACCGGTCCACATATCAAGTGGGACCCACATTGAATGATCCCTTGAGTTTTGAAAAAACGATATATGCGATTGCATGATATATACTAACGGATGCGATCATACCAGCACTAATGCACCGGATCCCATCAGAACAACGCAGTTAAGCGTGCTTGGGCGAGAGTAGTACTAGGATGGGTGACCTCCCGGGAAGTCCTCGTGTTGCATCCCTCCCTCTTTTTTTTTTTTGGTTGTTGCGTAAGCCTATATAGTACAAACATAACGTCGTAACTTTTACATCGTGAGGAACCACGCGACCCATAATACCTTTTCGGAAAGCCCCAAGAGTGTTTCCGGCAAGGCAATGGGTCTTCGTCCCATTGGACCATTCTGGAGGCCGAATTTTGACGTTTAAAAGTGTTTCAGATGTTTTTTTGTGATCGCGACACAATTAGCTACGAGTACAAGATTATGTTCGGATATGGTTATCTCTTGTTTTTCGCGGTTCGAAGCACGTCCAAGGTGAATAAACCGGTCCACATATAAAGTGGGACCCACATTGAATGATCCCTTGAGTTTTCAAAAAACGATATATGCGATTGCATGATATATACTAACGGATGCGATCATACCAGCACTAATGCACCGGATCCCATCAGAACAACGCAGTTAAGCGTGCTTGGGCGAGAGTAGTACTAGGATGAGTGACCTCCCGGGAAGTCCTCGTGTTGCATCCCTCCCTCTTTTTTTTTTTTTTTTTTTTGGTTGTTGCGTAAGCCTATATAGTACAAACATAACGTCGTAACTTTTACATCGTGAGGAACCACGCGACCCATAATACCTTTTCGGAAAGCCCCAAGAGTGTTTCCGGCAAGGCAATGGGTCTTCGTACCATTGGACCATTCTGGAGGCCGAATTTTGACGTTTAAAAGTGTTTCAGATGTTTTTTTGTGATCGCGACACAATTAGCTACGAGTACAAGATTATGTTCGGATATGGTTATCTCTTGTTTTTCGCGGTTCGAAGCACGTCCAAGGTGAATAAACCGGTCCACATATCAAGTGGGACCCACATTGAATGATCCCTTGAGTTTTCAAAAAACGATATATGCGATTGCATGATATATACTAACGGATGCGATCATACCAGCACTAATGCACCGGATCCCATCAGAACAACGCAGTTAAGCGTGCTTGGGCGAGAGTAGTACTAGGATGAGTGACCTCCCGGGAAGTCCTCGTGTTGCATCCCTCCCTCTTTTTTTTTTTTTTTTTTTTGGTTGTTGCGTAAGCCTATATAGTACAAACATAACGTCGTAACTTTTACATCGTGAGGAACCACGCGACCCATAATACCTTTTCGGAAAGCCCCAAGAGTGTTTCCGGCAAGGCAATGGGTCTTCGTCCCATTGGACCATTCTGGAGGCCGAATTTTGACGTTTAAAAGTGTTTCAGATGTTTTTTTGTGATCGCGACACAATTAGCTACGAGTACAAGATTATGTTCGGATATGGTTATCTCTTGTTTTTCGCGGTTCGAAGCACGTCCAAGGTGAATAAACCGGTCCACATATAAAGTGGGACCCACATTGAATGATCCCTTGAGTTTTCAAAAAACGATATATGCGATTGCATGATATATACTAACGGATGCGATCATACCAGCACTAATGCACCGGATCCCATCAGAACAACGCAGTTAAGCGTGCTTGGGCGAGAGTAGTACTAGGATGAGTGACCTCCCGGGAAGTCCTCGTGTTGCATCCCTCCCTCTTTTTTTTTTTTTTTTTTTTGGTTGTTGCGTAAGCCTATATAGTACAAACATAACGTCGTAACTTTTACATCGTGAGGAACCACGCGACCCATAATACCTTTTCGGAAAGCCCCAAGAGTGTTTCCGGCAAGGCAATGGGTCTTCGTACCATTGGACCATTCTGGAGGCCGAATTTTGACGTTTAAAAGTGTTTCAGATGTTTTTTTGTGATCGCGACACAATTAGCTACGAGTACAAGATTATGTTCGGATATGGTTATCTCTTGTTTTTCGCGGTTCGAAGCACGTCCAAGGTGAATAAACCGGTCCACATATCAAGTGGGACCCACATTGAATGATCCCTTGAGTTTTCAAAAAACGATATATGCGATTGCATGATATATACTAACGGATGCGATCATACCAGCACTAATGCACCGGATCCCATCAGAACAACGCAGTTAAGCGTGCTTGGGCGAGAGTAGTACTAGGATGAGTGACCTCCCGGGAAGTCCTCGTGTTGCATCCCTCCCTCTTTTTTTTTTTTTTTTTTTTGGTTGTTGCGTAAGCCTATATAGTACAAACATAACGTCGTAACTTTTACATCGTGAGGAACCACGCGACCCATAATACCTTTTCGGAAAGCCCCAAGAGTGTTTCCGGCAAGGCAATGGGTCTTCGTACCATTGGACCATTCTGGAGGCCGAATTTTGACGTTTAAAAGTGTTTCAGATGTTTTTTTGTGATCGCGACACAATTAGCTACGAGTACAAGATTATGTTCGGATAAGGTTATCTCTTGTTTTTCGCGGTTCGAAGCACGTCCAAGGTGAATAAACCGGTCCACATATCAAGTGGGACCCACATTGAATGATCCCTTGAGTTTTCAAAAAACGATATATGCGATTGCATGATATATACTAACGGATGCGATCATACCAGCACTAATGCACCGGATCCCATCAGAACAACGCAGTTAAGCGTGCTTGGGCGAGAGTAGTACTAGGATGGGTGACCTCCCGGGAAGTCCTCGTGTTGCATCCCTCCCTCTTTTTTTTTTTTGGTTGTTGCGTAAGCCTATATAGTCCAAACATAACGTCGTAACTTTTACATCGTGAGGAACCACGCGACCCATAATACCTTTTCGGAAAGCCCCAAGAGTGTTTCCGGCAAGGCAATGGGTCTTCGTCCCATTGGACCATTCTGGAGGCCGAATTTTGACGTTTAAAAGTGTTTCGGATGTTTTTTTGTGATCGCGACACAATTAGCTACGAGTACAAAATTATGTTCGGATATGGTTATCTCTTGTTTTTCGCGGTTCGAAGCACGTCCAAGGTGAATAAACTGGTCCACATATCAAGTGGGACCCACATTGAATGATCCCTTGAGTTTTCAAAAAACGATATATGCGATTGCATGATATATACTAACGGATGCGATCATACCAGCACTAATGCACCGGATCCCATCAGAACAACGCAGTTAAGCGTGCTTGGGCGAGAGTAGTACTAGGATGAGTGACCTCCCGGGAAGTCCTCGTGTTGCATCCCTCCCTCTTTTTTTTTTTTTTTTTTTTTGGTTGTTGCGTAAGCCTATATAGTACAAACATAACGTCGTAACTTTTACATCGTGAGGAACCACGCGACCCATAATACCTTTTCGGAAAGCCCCAAGAGTGTTTCCGGCAAGGCAATGGGTCTTGGTGCCATTGGACCATTCTGGAGGCCGAAATTTGACGTTTAAAAGTGTTTCGGATGTTTTTTTGTGATCGCGACACAATTAGCTACGAGTACAAGATTATGTTCGGATATGGTTATCTCTTGTTTTTCGCGGTTCGAAGCACGTCCAAGGTGAATAAACCGGTCCACATATCAAGTGGGACCCACATTGAATGATCCCTTGAGTTTTGAAAAAACGATATATGCGATTGCATGATATATACTAACGGATGCGATCATACCAGCACTAATGCACCGGATCCCATCAGAACAACGCAGTTAAGCGTGCTTGGGCGAGAGTAGTACTAGGATGGGTGACCTCCCGGGAAGTCCTCGTGTTGCATCCCTCCCTCTTTTTTTTTTTTGGTTGTTGCGTAAGCCTATATAGTACAAACATAACGTCGTAACTTTTACATCGTGAGGAACCACGCGACCCATAATACCTTTTCGGAAAGCCCCAAGAGTGTTTCCGGCAAGGCAATGGGTCTTCGTCCCATTGGACCATTCTGGAGGCCGAATTTTGACGTTTAAAAGTGTTTCAGATGTTTTTTTGTGATCGCGACACAATTAGCTACGAGTACAAGATTATGTTCGGATATGGTTATCTCTTGTTTTTCGCGGTTCGAAGCACGTCCAAGGTGAATAAACCGGTCCACATATAAAGTGGGACCCACATTGAATGATCCCTTGAGTTTTCAAAAAACGATATATGCGATTGCATGATATATACTAACGGATGCGATCATACCAGCACTAATGCACCGGATCCCATCAGAACAACGCAGTTAAGCGTGCTTGGGCGAGAGTAGTACTAGGATGAGTGACCTCCCGGGAAGTCCTCGTGTTGCATCCCTCCCTCTTTTTTTTTTTTTTTTTTTTGGTTGTTGCGTAAGCCTATATAGTACAAACATAACGTCGTAACTTTTACATCGTGAGGAACCACGCGACCCATAATACCTTTTCGGAAAGCCCCAAGAGTGTTTCCGGCAAGGCAATGGGTCTTCGTACCATTGGACCATTCTGGAGGCCGAATTTTGACGTTTAAAAGTGTTTCAGATGTTTTTTTGTGATCGCGACACAATTAGCTACGAGTACAAGATTATGTTCGGATATGGTTATCTCTTGTTTTTCGCGGTTCGAAGCACGTCCAAGGTGAATAAACCGGTCCACATATCAAGTGGGACCCACATTGAATGATCCCTTGAGTTTTCAAAAAACGATATATGCGATTGCATGATATATACTAACGGATGCGATCATACCAGCACTAATGCACCGGATCCCATCAGAACAACGCAGTTAAGCGTGCTTGGGCGAGAGTAGTACTAGGATGAGTGACCTCCCGGGAAGTCCTCGTGTTGCATCCCTCCCTCTTTTTTTTTTTTTTTTTTTTGGTTGTTGCGTAAGCCTATATAGTACAAACATAACGTCGTAACTTTTACATCGTGAGGAACCACGCGACCCATAATACCTTTTCGGAAAGCCCCAAGAGTGTTTCCGGCAAGGCAATGGGTCTTCGTACCATTGGACCATTCTGGAGGCCGAATTTTGACGTTTAAAAGTGTTTCAGATGTTTTTTTGTGATCGCGACACAATTAGCTACGAGTACAAGATTATGTTCGGATAAGGTTATCTCTTGTTTTTCGCGGTTCGAAGCACGTCCAAGGTGAATAAACCGGTCCACATATCAAGTGGGACCCACATTGAATGATCCCTTGAGTTTTCAAAAAACGATATATGCGATTGCATGATATATACTAACGGATGCGATCATACCAGCACTAATGCACCGGATCCCATCAGAACAACGCAGTTAAGCGTGCTTGGGCGAGAGTAGTACTAGGATGGGTGACCTCCCGGGAAGTCCTCGTGTTGCATCCCTCCCTCTTTTTTTTTTTTGGTTGTTGCGTAAGCCTATATAGTCCAAACATAACGTCGTAACTTTTACATCGTGAGGAACCACGCGACCCATAATACCTTTTCGGAAAGCCCCAAGAGTGTTTCCGGCAAGGCAATGGGTCTTCGTCCCATTGGACCATTCTGGAGGCCGAATTTTGACGTTTAAAAGTGTTTCGGATGTTTTTTTGTGATCGCGACACAATTAGCTACGAGTACAAAATTATGTTCGGATATGGTTATCTCTTGTTTTTCGCGGTTCGAAGCACGTCCAAGGTGAATAAACTGGTCCACATATCAAGTGGGACCCACATTGAATGATCCCTTGAGTTTTCAAAAAACGATATATGCGATTGCATGATATATACTAACGGATGCGATCATACCAGCACTAATGCACCGGATCCCATCAGAACAACGCAGTTAAGCGTGCTTGGGCGAGAGTAGTACTAGGATGAGTGACCTCCCGGGAAGTCCTCGTGTTGCATCCCTCCCTCTTTTTTTTTTTTTTTTTTTTTGGTTGTTGCGTAAGCCTATATAGTACAAACATAACGTCGTAACTTTTACATCGTGAGGAACCACGCGACCCATAATACCTTTTCGGAAAGCCCCAAGAGTGTTTCCGGCAAGGCAATGGGTCTTGGTGCCATTGGACCATTCTAAAGGCCGAAATTTGACGTTTAAAAGTGTTTCGGATGTTTTTTTGTGATCGCGACACAATTAGCTACGAGTACAAGATTATGTTCGGATATGGTTATCTCTTGTTTTTCGCGGTTCGAAGCACGTCCAAGGTGAATAAACCGGTCCACATATCAAGTGGGACCCACATTGAATGATCCCTTGAGTTTTCAAAAAACGATATATGCGATTGCATGATATATACTAACGGATGCGATCATACCAGCACTAATGCACCGGATCCCATCAGAACAACGCAGTTAAGCGTGCTTGGGCGAGAGTAGTACTAGGATGGGTGACCTCCCGGGAAGTCCTCGTGTTGCATCCCTCCCTCTTTTTTTTTTTTGGTTGTTGCGTAAGCCTATATAGTCCAAACATAACGTCGTAACTTTTACATCGTGAGGAACCACGCGACCCATAATACCTTTTCGGAAAGCCCCAAGAGTGTTTCCGGCAAGGCAATGGGTCTTCGTCCCATTGGACCATTCTGGAGGCCGAATTTTGACGTTTAAAAGTGTTTCGGATGTTTTTTTGTGATCGCGACACAATTAGCTACGAGTACAAGATTATGTTCGGATATGGTTATCTCTTGTTTTTCGCGGTTCGAAGCACGTCCAAGGTGAATAAACCGGTCCACATATCAAGTGGGACCCACATTGAATGATCCCTTGAGTTTTGAAAAAACGATATATGCGATTGCATGATATATACTAACGGATGCGATCATACCAGCACTAATGCACCGGATCCCATCAGAACAACGCAGTTAAGCGTGCTTGGGCGAGAGTAGTACTAGGATGGGTGACCTCCCGGGAAGTCCTCGTGTTGCATCCCTCCCTCTTTTTTTTTTTGGTTGTTGCGTAAGCCTATATAGTACAAACATAACGTCGTAACTTTTACATCGTGAGGAACCACGCGACCCATAATACCTTTTCGGAAAGCCCCAAGAGTGTTTCCGGCAAGGCAATGGGTCTTCGTCCCATTGGACCATTCTGGAGGCCGAATTTTGACGTTTAAAAGTGTTTCGGATGTTTTTTTGTGATCGCGACACAATTAGCTACGAGTACAAGATTATGTTCGGATATGGTTATCTCTTGTTTTTCGCGGTTCGAAGCACGTCCAAGGTGAATAAACCGGTCCACATATCAAGTGGGACCCACATTGAATGATCCCTTGAGTTTTCAAAAAACGATATATGCGATTGCATGATATATACTAACGGATGCGATCATACCAGCACTAATGCACCGGATCCCATCAGAACAACGCAGTTAAGCGTGCTTGGGCGAGAGTAGTACTAGGATGAGTGACCTCCCGGGAAGTCCTCGTGTTGCATCCCTCCCTCTTTTTTTTTTTTTTTTTTTTGGTTGTTGCGTAAGCCTATATAGTACAAACATAACGTCGTAACTTTTACATCGTGAGGAACCACGCGACCCATAATACCTTTTCGGAAAGCCCCAAGAGTGTTTCCGGCAAGGCAATGGGTCTTCGTACCATTGGACCATTCTGGAGGCCGAATTTTGACGTTTAAAAGTGTTTCAGATGTTTTTTTGTGATCGCGACACAATTAGCTACGAGTACAAGATTATGTTCGGATATGGTTATCTCTTGTTTTTCGCGGTTCGAAGCACGTCCAAGGTGAATAAACCGGTCCACATATCAAGTGGGACCCACATTGAATGATCCCTTGAGTTTTCAAAAAACGATATATGCGATTGCATGATATATACTAAAGGATGCGATCATACCAGCACTAATGCACCGGATCCCATCAGAACAACGCAGTTAAGCGTGCTTGGGCGAGAGTAGTACTAGGATGGGTGACCTCCCGGGAAGTCCTCGTGTTGCATCCCTCCCTCTTTTTTTTTTTTGGTTGTTGCGTAAGCCTATATAGTCCAAACATAACGTCGTAACTTTTACATCGTGAGGAACCACGCGACCCATAATACCTTTTCGGAAAGCCCCAAGAGTGTTTCCGGCAAGGCAATGGGTCTTCGTCCCATTGGACCATTCTGGAGGCCGAATTTTGACGTTTAAAAGTGTTTCGGATGTTTTTTTGTGATCGCGACACAATTAGCTACGAGTACAAAATTATGTTCGGATATGGTTATCTCTTGTTTTTCGCGGTTCTAAGCACGTCCAAGGTGAATAAACCGGTCCACATATCAAGTGGGACCCACATTGAATGATCCCTTGAGTTTTCAAAAAACGATATATGCGATTGCATGATATATACTAACGGATGCGATCATACCAGCACTAATGCACCGGATCCCATCAGAACAACGCAGTTAAGCGTGCTTGGGCGAGAGTAGTACTAGGATGAGTGACCTCCCGGGAAGTCCTCGTGTTGCATCCCTCCCTCTTTTTTTTTTTTTTTTTTTTGGTTGTTGCGTAAGCCTATATAGTACAAACATAACGTCGTAACTTTTACATCGTGAGGAACCACGCGACCCATAATACCTTTTCGGAAAGCCCCAAGAGTGTTTCCGGCAAGGCAATGGTTCTTCGTACCATTGGACCATTCTGGAGGCCGAATTTTGACGTTTAAAAGTGTTTCAGATGTTTTTTTGTGATCGCGACACAATTAGCTACGAGTACAAGATTATGTTCGGATATGGTTATCTCTTGTTTTTCGCGGTTCGAAGCACGTCCAAGGTGAATAAACCGGTCCACATATCAAGTGGGACCCACATTGAATGATCCCTTGAGTTTTCAAAAAACGATATATGCGATTGCATGATATATACTAACGGATGCGATCATACCAGCACTAATGCACCGGATCCCATCAGAACAACGCAGTTAAGCGTGCTTGGGCGAGAGTAGTACTAGGATGGGTGACCTCCCGGGAAGTCCTCGTGTTGCATCCCTCCCTCTTTTTTTTTTTTGGTTGTTGTGTAAGCCTATATAGTCCAAACATAACGTCGTAACTTTTACATCGTGAGGAACCACGCGACCCATAATACCTTTTCGGAAAGCCCCAAGAGTGTTTCCGGCAAGGCAATGGGTCTTCGTACCATTGGACCATTCTGGAGGCCGAATTTTGACGTTTAAAAGTGTTTCAGATGTTTTTTTGTGATCGCGACACAATTAGCTACGAGTACAAGATTATGTTCGGATATGGTTATCTCTTGTTTTTCGCGGTTCGAAGCACGTCCAAGGTGAATAAACCGGTCCACATATAAAGTGGGACCCACATTGAATGATCCCTTGAGTTTTCAAAAAACGATATATGCGATTGCATGATATATACTAACGGATGCGATCATACCAGCACTAATGCACCGGATCCCATCAGAACAACGCAGTTAAGCGTGCTTGGGCGAGAGTAGTACTAGGATGAGTGACCTCCCGGGAAGTCCTCGTGTTGCATCCCTCCCTCTTTTTTTTTTTTTTTTTTTTGGTTGTTGCGTAAGCCTATATAGTACAAACATAACGTCGTAACTTTTACATCGTGAGGAACCACGCGACCCATAATACCTTTTCGGAAAGCCCCAAGAGTGTTTCCGGCAAGGCAATGGTTCTTCGTACCATTGGACCATTCTGGAGGCCGAATTTTGACGTTTAAAAGTGTTTCAGATGTTTTTTTGTGATCGCGACACAATTAGCTACGAGTACAAGATTATGTTCGGATATGGTTATCTCTTGTTTTTCGCGGTTCGAAGCACGTCCAAGGTGAATAAACCGGTCCACATATCAAGTGGGACCCACATTGAATGATCCCTTGAGTTTTCAAAAAACGATATATGCGATTGCATGATATATACTAACGGATGCGATCATACCAGCACTAATGCACCGGATCCCATCAGAACAACGCAGTTAAGCGTGCTTGGGCGAGAGTAGTACTAGGATGGGTGACCTCCCGGGAAGTCCTCGTGTTGCATCCCTCCCTCTTTTTTTTTTTTGGTTGTTGTGTAAGCCTATATAGTCCAAACATAACGTCGTAACTTTTACATCGTGAGGAACCACGCGACCCATAATACCTTTTCGGAAAGCCCCAAGAGTGTTTCCGGCAAGGCAATGGGTCTTCGTCCCATTGGACCATTCTGGAGGCCGAATTTTGACGTTTAAAAGTGTTTCGGATGTTTTTTTGTGATCGCGACACAATTAGCTACGAGTACAAAATTATGTTCGGATATGGTTATCTCTTGTTTTTCGCGGTTCGAAGCACGTCCAAGGTGAATAAACCGGTCCACATATCAAGTGGGACCCACATTGAATGATCCCTTGAGTTTTCAAAAAACGATATATGCGATTGCATGATATATACTAACGGATGCGATCATACCAGCACTAATGCACCGGATCCCATCAGAACAACGCAGTTAAGCGTGCTTGGGCGAGAGTAGTACTAGGATGAGTGACCTCCCGGGAAGTCCTCGTGTTGCATCCCTCCCTCTTTTTTTTTTTTTTTTTTTTGGTTGTTGCGTAAGCCTATATAGTACAAACATAACGTCGTAACTTTTACATCGTGAGGAACCACGCGACCCATAATACCTTTTCGGAAAGCCCCAAGAGTATTTCCGGCAAGGCAATGGGTCTTCGTACCATTGGACCATTCTGGAGGCCGAATTTTGACGTTTAAAAGTGTTTCAGATGTTTTTTTGTGATCGCGACACAATTAGCTACGAGTACAAGATTATGTTCGGATATGGTTATCTCTTGTTTTTCGCGGTTCGAAGCACGTCCAAGGTGAATAAACCGGTCCACATATCAAGTGGGACCCACATTGAATGATCCCTTGAGTTTTCAAAAAACGATATATGCGATTGCATGATATATACTAACGGATGCGATCATACCAGCACTAATGCACCGGATCCCATCAGAACAACGCAGTTAAGCGTGCTTGGGCGAGAGTAGTACTAGGATGGGTGACCTCCTGGGAAGTCCTCGTGTTGCATCCCTCCCTCTTTTTTTTTTTTGGTTGTTGCGTAAGCCTATATAGTCCAAACATAACGTCGTAACTTTTACATCGTGAGGAACCACGCGACCCATAATACCTTTTCGGAAAGCCCCAAGAGTGTTTCCGGCAAGGCAATGGGTCTTCGTCCCATTGGACCATTCTGGAGGCCGAATTTTGACGTTTAAAATTGTTTCGGATGTTTTTTTGTGATCGCGACACAATTAGCTACGAGTACAAGATTATGTTCGGATATGGTTATCTCTTGTTTTTCGCGGTTCTAAGCACGTCCAAGGTGAATAAACCGGTCCACATATCAAGTGGGACCCACATTGAATGATCCCTTGAGTTTTCAAAAAACGATATATGCGATTGCATGATATATACTAACGGATGCGATCATACCAGCACTAATGCACCGGATCCCATCAGAACAACGCAGTTAAGCGTGCTTGGGCGAGAGTAGTACTAGGATGGGTGACCTCCCGGGAAGTCCTCGTGTTGCATCCCTCCCTCTTTTTTTTTTTTGGTTGTTGCGTAAGCCTATATAGTCCAAACATAACGTCGTAACTTTTACATCGTGAGGAACCACGCGACCCATAATACCTTTTCGGAAAGCCCCAAGAGTGTTTCCGGCAAGGCAATGGGTCTTCGTCCCATTGGACCATTCTGGAGGCCGAATTTTGACGTTTAAAAGTGTTTCGGATGTTTTTTTGTGATCGCGACACAATTAGCTACGAGTACAAAATTATGTTCGGATATGGTTATCTCTTGTTTTTCGCGGTTCGAAGCACGTCCAAGGTGAATAAACCGGTCCACATATCAAGTGGGACCCACATTGAATGATCCCTTGAGTTTTCAAAAAACGATATATGCGATTGCATGATATATACTAACGGATGCGATCATACCAGCACTAATGCACCGGATCCCATCAGAACAACGCAGTTAAGCGTGCTTGGGCGAGAGTAGTACTAGGATGAGTGACCTCCCGGGAAGTCCTCGTGTTGCATCCCTCCCTCTTTTTTTTTTTTTTTTTTTTGGTTGTTGCGTAAGCCTATATAGTACAAACATAACGTCGTAACTTTTACATCGTGAGGAACCACGCGACCCATAATACCTTTTCGGAAAGCCCCAAGAGTGTTTTCGGCAAGGCAATGGGTCTTCGTACCATTGGACCATTCTGGAGGCCGAATTTTGACGTTTAAAAGTGTTTCAGATGTTTTTTTGTGATCGCGACACAATTAGCTACGAGTACAAGATTATGTTCGGATATGGTTATCTCTTGTTTTTCGCGGTTCGAAGCACGTCCAAGGTGAATAAACCGGTCCACATATAAAGTGGGACCCACATTGAATGATCCCTTGAGTTTTCAAAAAACGATATATGCGATTGCATGATATATACTAACGGATGCGATCATACCAGCACTAATGCACCGGATCCCATCAGAACAACGCAGTTAAGCGTGCTTGGGCGAGAGTAGTACTAGGATGAGTGACCTCCCGGGAAGTCCTCGTGTTGCATCCCTCCCTCTTTTTTTTTTTTTTTTTTTTGGTTGTTGCGTAAGCCTATATAGTACAAACATAACGTCGTAACTTTTACATCGTGAGGAACCACGCGACCCATAATACCTTTTCGGAAAGCCCCAAGAGTGTTTCCGGCAAGGCAATGGTTCTTCGTACCATTGGACCATTCTGGAGGCCGAATTTTGACGTTTAAAAGTGTTTCAGATGTTTTTTTGTGATCGCGACACAATTAGCTACGAGTACAAGATTATGTTCGGATATGGTTATCTCTTGTTTTTCGCGGTTCGAAGCACGTCCAAGGTGAATAAACCGGTCCACATATCAAGTGGGACCCACATTGAATGATCCCTTGAGTTTTCAAAAAACGATATATGCGATTGCATGATATATACTAACGGATGCGATCATACCAGCACTAATGCACCGGATCCCATCAGAACAACGCAGTTAAGCGTGCTTGGGCGAGAGTAGTACTAGGATGGGTGACCTCCTGGGAAGTCCTCGTGTTGCATCCCTCCCTCTTTTTTTTTTTTGGTTGTTGCGTAAGCCTATATAGTCCAAACATAACGTCGTAACTTTTACATCGTGAGGAACCACGCGACCCATAATACCTTTTCGGAAAGCCCCAAGAGTGTTTCCGGCAAGGCAATGGGTCTTCGTCCCATTGGACCATTCTGGAGGCCGAATTTTGACGTTTAAAATTGTTTCGGATGTTTTTTTGTGATCGCGACACAATTAGCTACGAGTACAAGATTATGTTCGGATATGGTTATCTCTTGTTTTTCGCGGTTCTAAGCACGTCCAAGGTGAATAAACCGGTCCACATATCAAGTGGGACCCACATTGAATGATCCCTTGAGTTTTCAAAAAACGATATATGCGATTGCATGATATATACTAACGGATGCGATCATACCAGCACTAATGCACCGGATCCCATCAGAACAACGCAGTTAAGCGTGCTTGGGCGAGAGTAGTACTAGGATGGGTGACCTCCCGGGAAGTCCTCGTGTTGCATCCCTCCCTCTTTTTTTTTTTTGGTTGTTGCGTAAGCCTATATAGTCCAAACATAACGTCGTAACTTTTACATCGTGAGGAACCACGCGACCCATAATACCTTTTCGGAAAGCCCCAAGAGTGTTTCCGGCAAGGCAATGGGTCTTCGTCCCATTGGACCATTCTGGAGGCCGAATTTTGACGTTTAAAAGTGTTTCGGATGTTTTTTTGTGATCGCGACACAATTAGCTACGAGTACAAAATTATGTTCGGATATGGTTATCTCTTGTTTTTCGCGGTTCGAAGCACGTCCAAGGTGAATAAACCGGTCCACATATCAAGTGGGACCCACATTGAATGATCCCTTGAGTTTTCAAAAAACGATATATGCGATTGCATGATATATACTAACGGATGCGATCATACCAGCACTAATGCACCGGATCCCATCAGAACAACGCAGTTAAGCGTGCTTGGGCGAGAGTAGTACTAGGATGAGTGACCTCCCGGGAAGTCCTCGTGTTGCATCCCTCCCTCTTTTTTTTTTTTTTTTTTTTGGTTGTTGCGTAAGCCTATATAGTACAAACATAACGTCGTAACTTTTACATCGTGAGGAACCACGCGACCCATAATACCTTTTCGGAAAGCCCCAAGAGTGTTTTCGGCAAGGCAATGGGTCTTCGTACCATTGGACCATTCTGGAGGCCGAATTTTGACGTTTAAAAGTGTTTCAGATGTTTTTTTGTGATCGCGACACAATTAGCTACGAGTACAAGATTATGTTCGGATATGGTTATCTCTTGTTTTTCGCGGTTCGAAGCACGTCCAAGGTGAATAAACCGGTCCACATATAAAGTGGGACCCACATTGAATGATCCCTTGAGTTTTCAAAAAACGATATATGCGATTGCATGATATATACTAACGGATGCGATCATACCAGCACTAATGCACCGGATCCCATCAGAACAACGCAGTTAAGCGTGCTTGGGCGAGAGTAGTACTAGGATGAGTGACCTCCCGGGAAGTCCTCGTGTTGCATCCCTCCCTCTTTTTTTTTTTTTTTTTTTTGGTTGTTGCGTAAGCCTATATAGTACAAACATAACGTCGTAACTTTTACATCGTGAGGAACCACGCGACCCATAATACCTTTTCGGAAAGCCCCAAGAGTGTTTCCGGCAAGGCAATGGGTCTTCGTACCATTGGACCATTCTGGAGGCCGAATTTTGATGTTTAAAAGTGTTTCAGATGTTTTTTTGTGATCGCGACACAATTAGCTACGAGTACAAGATTATGTTCGGATATGGTTATCTCTTGTTTTTCGCGGTTCGAAGCACGTCCAAGGTGAATAAACCGGTCCACATATAAAGTGGGACCCACATTGAATGATCCCTTGAGTTTTCAAAAAACGATATATGCGATTGCATGATATATACTAACGGATGCGATCATACCAGCACTAATGCACCGGATCCCATCAGAACAACGCAGTTAAGCGTGCTTGGGCGAGAGTAGTACTAGGATGAGTGACCTCCCGGGAAGTCCTCGTGTTGCATCCCTCCCTCTTTTTTTTTTTTTTTTTTTTGGTTGTTGCGTAAGCCTATATAGTACAAACATAACGTCGTAACTTTTACATCGTGAGGAACCACGCGACCCATAATACCTTTTCGGAAAGCCCCAAGAGTGTTTCCGGCAAGGCAATGGTTCTTCGTACCATTGGACCATTCTGGAGGCCGAATTTTGACGTTTAAAAGTGTTTCAGATGTTTTTTTGTGATCGCGACACAATTAGCTACGAGTACAAGATTATGTTCGGATATGGTTATCTCTTGTTTTTCGCGGTTCGAAGCACGTCCAAGGTGAATAAACCGGTCCACATATCAAGTGGGACCCACATTGAATGATCCCTTGAGTTTTCAAAAAACGATATATGCGATTGCATGATATATACTAACGGATGCGATCATACCAGCACTAATGCACCGGATCCCATCAGAACAACGCAGTTAAGCGTGCTTGGGCGAGAGTAGTACTAGGATGGGTGACCTCCTGGGAAGTCCTCGTGTTGCATCCCTCCCTCTTTTTTTTTTTTGGTTGTTGCGTAAGCCTATATAGTCCAAACATAACGTCGTAACTTTTACATCGTGAGGAACCACGCGACCCATAATACCTTTTCGGAAAGCCCCAAGAGTGTTTCCGGCAAGGCAATGGGTCTTCGTCCCATTGGACCATTCTGGAGGCCGAATTTTGACGTTTAAAATTGTTTCGGATGTTTTTTTGTGATCGCGACACAATTAGCTACGAGTACAAGATTATGTTCGGATATGGTTATCTCTTGTTTTTCGCGGTTCTAAGCACGTCCAAGGTGAATAAACCGGTCCACATATCAAGTGGGACCCACATTGAATGATCCCTTGAGTTTTCAAAAAACGATATATGCGATTGCATGATATATACTAACGGATGCGATCATACCAGCACTAATGCACCGGATCCCATCAGAACAACGCAGTTAAGCGTGCTTGGGCGAGAGTAGTACTAGGATGGGTGACCTCCCGGGAAGTCCTCGTGTTGCATCCCTCCCTCTTTTTTTTTTTTGGTTGTTGCGTAAGCCTATATAGTCCAAACATAACGTCGTAACTTTTACATCGTGAGGAACCACGCGACCCATAATACCTTTTCGGAAAGCCCCAAGAGTGTTTCCGGCAAGGCAATGGGTCTTCGTCCCATTGGACCATTCTGGAGGCCGAATTTTGACGTTTAAAAGTGTTTCGGATGTTTTTTTGTGATCGCGACACAATTAGCTACGAGTACAAAATTATGTTCGGATATGGTTATCTCTTGTTTTTCGCGGTTCGAAGCACGTCCAAGGTGAATAAACCGGTCCACATATCAAGTGGGACCCACATTGAATGATCCCTTGAGTTTTCAAAAAACGATATATGCGATTGCATGATATATACTAACGGATGCGATCATACCAGCACTAATGCACCGGATCCCATCAGAACAACGCAGTTAAGCGTGCTTGGGCGAGAGTAGTACTAGGATGAGTGACCTCCCGGGAAGTCCTCGTGTTGCATCCCTCCCTCTTTTTTTTTTTTTTTTTTTTGGTTGTTGCGTAAGCCTATATAGTACAAACATAACGTCGTAACTTTTACATCGTGAGGAACCACGCGACCCATAATACCTTTTCGGAAAGCCCCAAGAGTGTTTTCGGCAAGGCAATGGGTCTTCGTACCATTGGACCATTCTGGAGGCCGAATTTTGACGTTTAAAAGTGTTTCAGATGTTTTTTTGTGATCGCGACACAATTAGCTACGAGTACAAGATTATGTTCGGATATGGTTATCTCTTGTTTTTCGCGGTTCGAAGCACGTCCAAGGTGAATAAACCGGTCCACATATAAAGTGGGACCCACATTGAATGATCCCTTGAGTTTTCAAAAAACGATATATGCGATTGCATGATATATACTAACGGATGCGATCATACCAGCACTAATGCACCGGATCCCATCAGAACAACGCAGTTAAGCGTGCTTGGGCGAGAGTAGTACTAGGATGAGTGACCTCCCGGGAAGTCCTCGTGTTGCATCCCTCCCTCTTTTTTTTTTTTTTTTTTTTGGTTGTTGCGTAAGCCTATATAGTACAAACATAACGTCGTAACTTTTACATCGTGAGGAACCACGCGACCCATAATACCTTTTCGGAAAGCCCCAAGAGTGTTTCCGGCAAGGCAATGGGTCTTCGTACCATTGGACCATTCTGGAGGCCGAATTTTGATGTTTAAAAGTGTTTCAGATGTTTTTTTGTGATCGCGACACAATTAGCTACGAGTACAAGATTATGTTCGGATATGGTTATCTCTTGTTTTTCGCGGTTCGAAGCACGTCCAAGGTGAATAAACCGGTCCACATATAAAGTGGGACCCACATTGAATGATCCCTTGAGTTTTCAAAAAACGATATATGCGATTGCATGATATATACTAACGGATGCGATCATACCAGCACTAATGCACCGGATCCCATCAGAACAACGCAGTTAAGCGTGCTTGGGCGAGAGTAGTACTAGGATGAGTGACCTCCCGGGAAGTCCTCGTGTTGCATCCCTCCCTCTTTTTTTTTTTTTTTTTTTTGGTTGTTGCGTAAGCCTATATAGTACAAACATAACGTCGTAACTTTTACATCGTGAGGAACCACGCGACCCATAATACCTTTTCGGAAAGCCCCAAGAGTGTTTCCGGCAAGGCAATGGGTCTTCGTACCATTGGACCATTCTGGAGGCCGAATTTTGACGTTTAAAAGTGTTTCAGATGTTTTTTTGTGATCGCGACACAATTAGCTACGAGTACAAGATTATGTTCGGATATGGTTATCTCTTGTTTTTCGCGGTTCGAAGCACGTCCAAGGTGAATAAACCGGTCCACATATCAAGTGGGACCCACATTGAATGATCCCTTGAGTTTTCAAAAAACGATATATGCGATTGCATGATATATACTAACGGATGCGATCATACCAGCACTAATGCACCGGATCCCATCAGAACAACGCAGTTAAGCGTGCTTGGGCGAGAGTAGTACTAGGATGGGTGACCTCCCGGGAAGTCCTCGTGTTGCATCCCTCCCTCTTTTTTTTTTTTGGTTGTTGCGTAAGCCTATATAGTCCAAACATAACGTCGTAACTTTTACATCGTGAGGAACCACGCGACCCATAATACCTTTTCGGAAAGCCCCAAGAGTGTTTCCGGCAAGGCAATGGGTCTTCGTCCCATTGGACCATTCTGGAGGCCGAATTTTGACGTTTAAAAGTGTTTCGGATGTTTTTTTGTGATCGCGACACAATTAGCTACGAGTACAAAATTATGTTCGGATATGGTTATCTCTTGTTTTTCGCGGTTCGAAGCACGTCCAAGGTGAATAAACCGGTCCACATATCAAGTGGGACCCACATTGAATGATCCCTTGAGTTTTCAAAAAACGATATATGCGATTGCATGATATATACTAACGGATGCGATCATACCAGCACTAATGCACCGGATCCCATCAGAACAACGCAGTTAAGCGTGCTTGGGCGAGAGTAGTACTAGGATGAGTGACCTCCCGGGAAGTCCTCGTGTTGCATCCCTCCCTCTTTTTTTTTTTTTTTTTTTTGGTTGTTGCGTAAGCCTATATAGTACAAACATAACATCGTAACTTTTACATCGTGAGGAACCACGCGACCCATAATACCTTTTCGGAAAGCCCCAAGAGTGTTTTCGGCAAGGCAATGGGTCTTCGTACCATTGGACCATTCTGGAGGCCGAATTTTGACGTTTAAAAGTGTTTCAGATGTTTTTTTGTGATCGCGACACAATTAGCTACGAGTACAAGATTATGTTCGGATATGGTTATCTCTTGTTTTTCGCGGTTCGAAGCACGTCCAAGGTGAATAAACCGGTCCACATATAAAGTGGGACCCACATTGAATGATCCCTTGAGTTTTCAAAAAACGATATATGCGATTGCATGATATATACTAACGGATGCGATCATACCAGCACTAATGCACCGGATCCCATCAGAACAACGCAGTTAAGCGTGCTTGGGCGAGAGTAGTACTAGGATGAGTGACCTCCCGGGAAGTCCTCGTGTTGCATCCCTCCCTCTTTTTTTTTTTTTTTTTTTTGGTTGTTGCGTAAGCCTATATAGTACAAACATAACGTCGTAACTTTTACATCGTGAGGAACCACGCGACCCATAATACCTTTTCGGAAAGCCCCAAGAGTGTTTCCGGCAAGGCAATGGGTCTTCGTACCATTGGACCATTCTGGAGGCCGAATTTTGATGTTTAAAAGTGTTTCAGATGTTTTTTTGTGATCGCGACACAATTAGCTACGAGTACAAGATTATGTTCGGATATGGTTATCTCTTGTTTTTCGCGGTTCGAAGCACGTCCAAGGTGAATAAACCGGTCCACATATAAAGTGGGACCCACATTGAATGATCCCTTGAGTTTTCAAAAAACGATATATGCGATTGCATGATATATACTAACGGATGCGATCATACCAGCACTAATGCACCGGATCCCATCAGAACAACGCAGTTAAGCGTGCTTGGGCGAGAGTAGTACTAGGATGAGTGACCTCCCGGGAAGTCCTCGTGTTGCATCCCTCCCTCTTTTTTTTTTTTTTTTTTTTGGTTGTTGCGTAAGCCTATATAGTACAAACATAACGTCGTAACTTTTACATCGTGAGGAACCACGCGACCCATAATACCTTTTCGGAAAGCCCCAAGAGTGTTTCCGGCAAGGCAATGGGTCTTCGTACCATTGGACCATTCTGGAGGCCGAATTTTGACGTTTAAAAGTGTTTCAGATGTTTTTTTGTGATCGCGACACAATTAGCTACGAGTACAAGATTATGTTCGGATATGGTTATCTCTTGTTTTTCGCGGTTCGAAGCACGTCCAAGGTGAATAAACCGGTCCACATATCAAGTGGGACCCACATTGAATGATCCCTTGAGTTTTCAAAAAACGATATATGCGATTGCATGATATATACTAACGGATGCGATCATACCAGCACTAATGCACCGGATCCCATCAGAACAACGCAGTTAAGCGTGCTTGGGCGAGAGTAGTACTAGGATGAGTGACCTCCCGGGAAGTCCTCGTGTTGCATCCCTCCCTCTTTTTTTTTTTTTTTTTTTTGGTTGTTGCGTAAGCCTATATAGTACAAACATAACGTCGTAACTTTTACATCGTGAGGAACCACGCGACCCATAATACCTTTTCGGAAAGCCCCAAGAGTGTTTCCGGCAAGGCAATGGGTCTTCGTACCATTGGACCATTCTGGAGGCCGAATTTTGACGTTTAAAAGTGTTTCAGATGTTTTTTTGTGATCGCGACACAATTAGCTACGAGTACAAGATTATGTTCGGATATGGTTATCTCTTGTTTTTCGCGGTTCGAAGCACGTCCAAGGTGAATAAACCGGTCCACATATCAAGTGGGACCCACATTGAATGATCCCTTGAGTTTTCAAAAAACGATATATGCGATTGCATGATATATACTAACGGATGCGATCATACCAGCACTAATGCACCGGATCCCATCAGAACAACGCAGTTAAGCGTGCTTGGGCGAGAGTAGTACTAGGATGGGTGACCTCCCGGGAAGTCCTCGTGTTGCATCCCTCCCTCTTTTTTTTTTTTGGTTGTTGCGTAAGCCTATATAGTCCAAACATAACGTCGTAACTTTTACATCGTGAGGAACCACGCGACCCATAATACCTTTTCGGAAAGCCCCAAGAGTGTTTCCGGCAAGGCAATGGGTCTTCGTCCCATTGGACCATTCTGGAGGCCGAATTTTGACGTTTAAAAGTGTTTCGGATGTTTTTTTGTGATCGCGACACAATTAGCTACGAGTACAAAATTATGTTCGGATATGGTTATCTCTTGTTTTTCGCGGTTCGAAGCACGTCCAAGGTGAATAAACCGGTCCACATATCAAGTGGGACCCACATTGAATGATCCCTTGAGTTTTCAAAAAACGATATATGCGATTGCATGATATATACTAACGGATGCGATCATACCAGCACTAATGCACCGGATCCCATCAGAACAACGCAGTTAAGCGTGCTTGGGCGAGAGTAGTACTAGGATGAGTGACCTCCCGGGAAGTCCTCGTGTTGCATCCCTCCCTCTTTTTTTTTTTTTTTTTTTTGGTTGTTGCGTAAGCCTATATAGTACAAACATAACATCGTAACTTTTACATCGTGAGGAACCACGCGACCCATAATACCTTTTCGGAAAGCCCCAAGAGTGTTTTCGGCAAGGCAATGGGTCTTCGTACCATTGGACCATTCTGGAGGCCGAATTTTGACGTTTAAAAGTGTTTCAGATGTTTTTTTGTGATCGCGACACAATTAGCTACGAGTACAAGATTATGTTCGGATATGGTTATCTCTTGTTTTTCGCGGTTCGAAGCACGTCCAAGGTGAATAAACCGGTCCACATATAAAGTGGGACCCACATTGAATGATCCCTTGAGTTTTCAAAAAACGATATATGCGATTGCATGATATATACTAACGGATGCGATCATACCAGCACTAATGCACCGGATCCCATCAGAACAACGCAGTTAAGCGTGCTTGGGCGAGAGTAGTACTAGGATGAGTGACCTCCCGGGAAGTCCTCGTGTTGCATCCCTCCCTCTTTTTTTTTTTTTTTTTTTTGGTTGTTGCGTAAGCCTATATAGTACAAACATAACGTCGTAACTTTTACATCGTGAGGAACCACGCGACCCATAATACCTTTTCGGAAAGCCCCAAGAGTGTTTCCGGCAAGGCAATGGGTCTTCGTACCATTGGACCATTCTGGAGGCCGAATTTTGACGTTTAAAAGTGTTTCAGATGTTTTTTTGTGATCGCGACACAATTAGCTACGAGTACAAGATTATGTTCGGATATGGTTATCTCTTGTTTTTCGCGGTTCGAAGCACGTCCAAGGTGAATAAACCGGTCCACATATCAAGTGGGACCCACATTGAATGATCCCTTGAGTTTTCAAAAAACGATATATGCGATTGCATGATATATACTAACGGATGCGATCATACCAGCACTAATGCACCGGATCCCATCAGAACAACGCAGTTAAGCGTGCTTGGGCGAGAGTAGTACTAGGATGAGTGACCTCCCGGGAAGTCCTCGTGTTGCATCCCTCCCTCTTTTTTTTTTTTGGTTGTTGCGTAAGCCTATATAGTCCAAACATAACGTCGTAACTTTTACATCGTGAGGAACCACGCGACCCATAATACCTTTTCGGAAAGCCCCAAGAGTGTTTCCGGCAAGGCAATGGGTCTTCGTCCCATTGGACCATTCTGGAGGCCGAATTTTGACGTTTAAAAGTGTTTCGGATGTTTTTTTGTGATCGCGACACAATTAGCTACGAGTACAAAATTATGTTCGGATATGGTTATCTCTTGTTTTTCGCGGTTCGAAGCACGTCCAAGGTGAATAAACCGGTCCACATATCAAGTGGGACCCACATTGAATGATCCCTTGAGTTTTCAAAAAACGATATATGCGATTGCATGATATATACTAACGGATGCGATCATACCAGCACTAATGCACCGGATCCCATCAGAACAACGCAGTTAAGCGTGCTTGGGCGAGAGTAGTACTAGGATGAGTGACCTCCCGGGAAGTCCTCGTGTTGCATCCCTCCCTCTTTTTTTTTTTTTTTTTTTTGGTTGTTGCGTAAGCCTATATAGTACAAACATAACATCGTAACTTTTACATCGTGAGGAACCACGCGACCCATAATACCTTTTCGGAAAGCCCCAAGAGTGTTTTCGGCAAGGCAATGGGTCTTCGTACCATTGGACCATTCTGGAGGCCGAATTTTGACGTTTAAAAGTGTTTCAGATGTTTTTTTGTGATCGCGACACAATTAGCTACGAGTACAAGATTATGTTCGGATATGGTTATCTCTTGTTTTTCGCGGTTCGAAGCACGTCCAAGGTGAATAAACCGGTCCACATATCAAGTGGGACCCACATTGAATGATCCCTTGAGTTTTCAAAAAACGATATATGCGATTGCATGATATATACTAACGGATGCGATCATACCAGCACTAATGCACCGGATCCCATCAGAACAACGCAGTTAAGCGTGCTTGGGCGAGAGTAGTACTAGGATGAGTGACCTCCCGGGAAGTCCTCGTGTTGCATCCCTCCCTCTTTTTTTTTTTTGGTTGTTGCGTAAGCCTATATAGTCCAAACATAACGTCGTAACTTTTACATCGTGAGGAACCACGCGACCCATAATACCTTTTCGGAAAGCCCCAAGAGTGTTTCCGGCAAGGCAATGGGTCTTCGTCCCATTGGACCATTCTGGAGGCCGAATTTTGACGTTTAAAAGTGTTTCGGATGTTTTTTTGTGATCGCGACACAATTAGCTACGAGTACAAAATTATGTTCGGATATGGTTATCTCTTGTTTTTCGCGGTTCGAAGCACGTCCAAGGTGAATAAACCGGTCCACATATCAAGTGGGACCCACATTGAATGATCCCTTGAGTTTTCAAAAAACGATATATGCGATTGCATGATATATACTAACGGATGCGATCATACCAGCACTAATGCACCGGATCCCATCAGAACAACGCAGTTAAGCGTGCTTGGGCGAGAGTAGTACTAGGATGAGTGACCTCCCGGGAAGTCCTCGTGTTGCATCCCTCCCTCTTTTTTTTTTTTTTTTTTTTGGTTGTTGCGTAAGCCTATATAGTACAAACATAACGTCGTAACTTTTACATCGTGAGGAACCACGCGACCCATAATACCTTTTCGGAAAGCCCCAAGAGTGTTTTCGGCAAGGCAATGGGTCTTCGTACCATTGGACCATTCTGGAGGCCGAATTTTGACGTTTAAAAGTGTTTCAGATGTTTTTTTGTGATCGCGACACAATTAGCTACGAGTACAAGATTATGTTCGGATATGGTTATCTCTTGTTTTTCGCGGTTCGAAGCACGTCCAAGGTGAATAAACCGGTCCACATATCAAGTGGGACCCACATTGAATGATCCCTTGAGTTTTCAAAAAACGATATATGCGATTGCATGATATATACTAACGGATGCGATCATACCAGCACTAATGCACCGGATCCCATCAGAACAACGCAGTTAAGCGTGCTTGGGCGAGAGTAGTACTAGGATGGGTGACCTCCCGGGAAGTCCTCGTGTTGCATCCCTCCCTCTTTTTTTTTTTTGGTTGTTGCGTAAGCCTATATAGTACAAACATAACGTCGTAACTTTTACATCGTGAGGAACCACGCGACCCATAATACCTTTTCGGAAAGCCCCAAGAGTGTTTCCGGCAAGGCAATGGGTCTTCGTACCATTGGACCATTCTGGAGGCCGAATTTTGACGTTTAAAAGTGTTTCAGATGTTTTTTTGTGATCGCGACACAATTAGCTACGAGTACAAGATTATGTTCGGATATGGTTATCTCTTGTTTTTCGCGGTTCGAAGCACGTCCAAGGTGAATAAACCGGTCCACATATCAAGTGGGACCCACATTGAATGATCCCTTGAGTTTTCAAAAAACGATATATGCGATTGCATGATATATACTAACGGATGCGATCATACCAGCACTAATGCACCGGATCCCATCAGAACAACGCAGTTAAGCGTGCTTGGGCGAGAGTAGTACTAGGATGAGTGACCTCCCGGGAAGTCCTCGTGTTGCATCCCTCCCTCTTTTTTTTTTTTGGTTGTTGCGTAAGCCTATATAGTCCAAACATAACGTCGTAACTTTTACATCGTGAGGAACCACGCGACCCATAATACCTTTTCGGAAAGCCCCAAGAGTGTTTCCGGCAAGGCAATGGGTCTTCGTCCCATTGGACCATTCTGGAGGCCGAATTTTGACGTTTAAAAGTGTTTCGGATGTTTTTTTGTGATCGCGACACAATTAGCTACGAGTACAAAATTATGTTCGGATATGGTTATCTCTTGTTTTTCGCGGTTCGAAGCACGTCCAAGGTGAATAAACCGGTCCACATATCAAGTGGGACCCACATTGAATGATCCCTTGAGTTTTCAAAAAACGATATATGCGATTGCATGATATATACTAACGGATGCGATCATACCAGCACTAATGCACCGGATCCCATCAGAACAACGCAGTTAAGCGTGCTTGGGCGAGAGTAGTACTAGGATGAGTGACCTCCCGGGAAGTCCTCGTGTTGCATCCCTCCCTCTTTTTTTTTTTTTTTTTTTTGGTTGTTGCGTAAGCCTATATAGTACAAACATAACATCGTAACTTTTACATCGTGAGGAACCACGCGACCCATAATACCTTTTCGGAAAGCCCCAAGAGTGTTTTCGGCAAGGCAATGGGTCTTCGTACCATTGGACCATTCTGGAGGCCGAATTTTGACGTTTAAAAGTGTTTCAGATGTTTTTTTGTGATCGCGACACAATTAGCTACGAGTACAAGATTATGTTCGGATATGGTTATCTCTTGTTTTTCGCGGTTCGAAGCACGTCCAAGGTGAATAAACCGGTCCACATATAAAGTGGGACCCACATTGAATGATCCCTTGAGTTTTCAAAAAACGATATATGCGATTGCATGATATATACTAACGGATGCGATCATACCAGCACTAATGCACCGGATCCCATCAGAACAACGCAGTTAAGCGTGCTTGGGCGAGAGTAGTACTAGGATGAGTGACCTCCCGGGAAGTCCTCGTGTTGCATCCCTCCCTCTTTTTTTTTTTTTTTTTTTTGGTTGTTGCGTAAGCCTATATAGTACAAACATAACGTCGTAACTTTTACATCGTGAGGAACCACGCGACCCATAATACCTTTTCGGAAAGCCCCAAGAGTGTTTCCGGCAAGGCAATGGGTCTTCGTACCATTGGACCATTCTGGAGGCCGAATTTTGACGTTTAAAAGTGTTTCAGATGTTTTTTTGTGATCGCGACACAATTAGCTACGAGTACAAGATTATGTTCGGATATGGTTATCTCTTGTTTTTCGCGGTTCGAAGCACGTCCAAGGTGAATAAACCGGTCCACATATCAAGTGGGACCCACATTGAATGATCCCTTGAGTTTTCAAAAAACGATATATGCGATTGCATGATATATACTAACGGATGCGATCATACCAGCACTAATGCACCGGATCCCATCAGAACAACGCAGTTAAGCGTGCTTGGGCGAGAGTAGTACTAGGATGAGTGACCTCCCGGGAAGTCCTCGTGTTGCATCCCTCCCTCTTTTTTTTTTTTGGTTGTTGCGTAAGCCTATATAGTCCAAACATAACGTCGTAACTTTTACATCGTGAGGAACCACGCGACCCATAATACCTTTTCGGAAAGCCCCAAGAGTGTTTCCGGCAAGGCAATGGGTCTTCGTCCCATTGGACCATTCTGGAGGCCGAATTTTGACGTTTAAAAGTGTTTCGGATGTTTTTTTGTGATCGCGACACAATTAGCTACGAGTACAAAATTATGTTCGGATATGGTTATCTCTTGTTTTTCGCGGTTCGAAGCACGTCCAAGGTGAATAAACCGGTCCACATATCAAGTGGGACCCACATTGAATGATCCCTTGAGTTTTCAAAAAACGATATATGCGATTGCATGATATATACTAACGGATGCGATCATACCAGCACTAATGCACCGGATCCCATCAGAACAACGCAGTTAAGCGTGCTTGGGCGAGAGTAGTACTAGGATGAGTGACCTCCCGGGAAGTCCTCGTGTTGCATCCCTCCCTCTTTTTTTTTTTTTTTTTTTTGGTTGTTGCGTAAGCCTATATAGTACAAACATAACGTCGTAACTTTTACATCGTGAGGAACCACGCGACCCATAATACCTTTTCGGAAAGCCCCAAGAGTGTTTTCGGCAAGGCAATGGGTCTTCGTACCATTGGACCATTCTGGAGGCCGAATTTTGACGTTTAAAAGTGTTTCAGATGTTTTTTTGTGATCGCGACACAATTAGCTACGAGTACAAGATTATGTTCGGATATGGTTATCTCTTGTTTTTCGCGGTTCGAAGCACGTCCAAGGTGAATAAACCGGTCCACATATCAAGTGGGACCCACATTGAATGATCCCTTGAGTTTTCAAAAAACGATATATGCGATTGCATGATATATACTAACGGATGCGATCATACCAGCACTAATGCACCGGATCCCATCAGAACAACGCAGTTAAGCGTGCTTGGGCGAGAGTAGTACTAGGATGGGTGACCTCCCGGGAAGTCCTCGTGTTGCATCCCTCCCTCTTTTTTTTTTTTGGTTGTTGCGTAAGCCTATATAGTCCAAACATAACGTCGTAACTTTTACATCGTGAGGAACCACGCGACCCATAATACCTTTTCGGAAAGCCCCAAGAGTGTTTCCGGCAAGGCAATGGGTCTTCGTCCCATTGGACCATTCTGGAGGCCGAATTTTGACGTTTAAAAGTGTTTCGGATGTTTTTTTGTGATCGCGACACAATTAGCTACGAGTACAAAATTATGTTCGGATATGGTTATCTCTTGTTTTTCGCGGTTCGAAGCACGTCCAAGGTGAATAAACCGGTCCACATATCAAGTGGGACCCACATTGAATGATCCCTTGAGTTTTCAAAAAACGATATATGCGATTGCATGATATATACTAACGGATGCGATCATACCAGCACTAATGCACCGGATCCCATCAGAACAACGCAGTTAAGCGTGCTTGGGCGAGAGTAGTACTAGGATGAGTGACCTCCCGGGAAGTCCTCGTGTTGCATCCCTCCCTCTTTTTTTTTTTTTTTTTTTTGGTTGTTGCGTAAGCCTATATAGTACAAACATAACATCGTAACTTTTACATCGTGAGGAACCACGCGACCCATAATACCTTTTCGGAAAGCCCCAAGAGTGTTTTCGGCAAGGCAATGGGTCTTCGTACCATTGGACCATTCTGGAGGCCGAATTTTGACGTTTAAAAGTGTTTCAGATGTTTTTTTGTGATCGCGACACAATTAGCTACGAGTACAAGATTATGTTCGGATATGGTTATCTCTTGTTTTTCGCGGTTCGAAGCACGTCCAAGGTGAATAAACCGGTCCACATATAAAGTGGGACCCACATTGAATGATCCCTTGAGTTTTCAAAAAACGATATATGCGATTGCATGATATATACTAACGGATGCGATCATACCAGCACTAATGCACCGGATCCCATCAGAACAACGCAGTTAAGCGTGCTTGGGCGAGAGTAGTACTAGGATGAGTGACCTCCCGGGAAGTCCTCGTGTTGCATCCCTCCCTCTTTTTTTTTTTTTTTTTTTTGGTTGTTGCGTAAGCCTATATAGTACAAACATAACGTCGTAACTTTTACATCGTGAGGAACCACGCGACCCATAATACCTTTTCGGAAAGCCCCAAGAGTGTTTCCGGCAAGGCAATGGGTCTTCGTACCATTGGACCATTCTGGAGGCCGAATTTTGATGTTTAAAAGTGTTTCAGATGTTTTTTTGTGATCGCGACACAATTAGCTACGAGTACAAGATTATGTTCGGATATGGTTATCTCTTGTTTTTCGCGGTTCGAAGCACGTCCAAGGTGAATAAACCGGTCCACATATAAAGTGGGACCCACATTGAATGATCCCTTGAGTTTTCAAAAAACGATATATGCGATTGCATGATATATACTAACGGATGCGATCATACCAGCACTAATGCACCGGATCCCATCAGAACAACGCAGTTAAGCGTGCTTGGGCGAGAGTAGTACTAGGATGAGTGACCTCCCGGGAAGTCCTCGTGTTGCATCCCTCCCTCTTTTTTTTTTTTTTTTTTTTGGTTGTTGCGTAAGCCTATATAGTACAAACATAACGTCGTAACTTTTACATCGTGAGGAACCACGCGACCCATAATACCTTTTCGGAAAGCCCCAAGAGTGTTTCCGGCAAGGCAATGGGTCTTCGTACCATTGGACCATTCTGGAGGCCGAATTTTGATGTTTAAAAGTGTTTCAGATGTTTTTTTGTGATCGCGACACAATTAGCTACGAGTACAAGATTATGTTCGGATATGGTTATCTCTTGTTTTTCGCGGTTCGAAGCACGTCCAAGGTGAATAAACCGGTCCACATATAAAGTGGGACCCACATTGAATGATCCCTTGAGTTTTCAAAAAACGATATATGCGATTGCATGATATATACTAACGGATGCGATCATACCAGCACTAATGCACCGGATCCCATCAGAACAACGCAGTTAAGCGTGCTTGGGCGAGAGTAGTACTAGGATGAGTGACCTCCCGGGAAGTCCTCGTGTTGCATCCCTCCCTCTTTTTTTTTTTTTTTTTTTTGGTTGTTGCGTAAGCCTATATAGTACAAACATAACGTCGTAACTTTTACATCGTGAGGAACCACGCGACCCATAATACCTTTTCGGAAAGCCCCAAGAGTGTTTCCGGCAAGGCAATGGGTCTTCGTACCATTGGACCATTCTGGAGGCCGAATTTTGACGTTTAAAAGTGTTTCAGATGTTTTTTTGTGATCGCGACACAATTAGCTACGAGTACAAGATTATGTTCGGATATGGTTATCTCTTGTTTTTCGCGGTTCGAAGCACGTCCAAGGTGAATAAACCGGTCCACATATCAAGTGGGACCCACATTGAATGATCCCTTGAGTTTTCAAAAAACGATATATGCGATTGCATGATATATACTAACGGATGCGATCATACCAGCACTAATGCACCGGATCCCATCAGAACAACGCAGTTAAGCGTGCTTGGGCGAGAGTAGTACTAGGATGGGTGACCTCCCGGGAAGTCCTCGTGTTGCATCCCTCCCTCTTTTTTTTTTTTGGTTGTTGCGTAAGCCTATATAGTCCAAACATAACGTCGTAACTTTTACATCGTGAGGAACCACGCGACCCATAATACCTTTTCGGAAAGCCCCAAGAGTGTTTCCGGCAAGGCAATGGGTCTTCGTCCCATTGGACCATTCTGGAGGCCGAATTTTGACGTTTAAAAGTGTTTCGGATGTTTTTTTGTGATCGCGACACAATTAGCTACGAGTACAAAATTATGTTCGGATATGGTTATCTCTTGTTTTTCGCGGTTCGAAGCACGTCCAAGGTGAATAAACCGGTCCACATATCAAGTGGGACCCACATTGAATGATCCCTTGAGTTTTCAAAAAACGATATATGCGATTGCATGATATATACTAACGGATGCGATCATACCAGCACTAATGCACCGGATCCCATCAGAACAACGCAGTTAAGCGTGCTTGGGCGAGAGTAGTACTAGGATGAGTGACCTCCCGGGAAGTCCTCGTGTTGCATCCCTCCCTCTTTTTTTTTTTTTTTTTTTTGGTTGTTGCGTAAGCCTATATAGTACAAACATAACATCGTAACTTTTACATCGTGAGGAACCACGCGACCCATAATACCTTTTCGGAAAGCCCCAAGAGTGTTTTCGGCAAGGCAATGGGTCTTCGTACCATTGGACCATTCTGGAGGCCGAATTTTGACGTTTAAAAGTGTTTCAGATGTTTTTTTGTGATCGCGACACAATTAGCTACGAGTACAAGATTATGTTCGGATATGGTTATCTCTTGTTTTTCGCGGTTCGAAGCACGTCCAAGGTGAATAAACCGGTCCACATATAAAGTGGGACCCACATTGAATGATCCCTTGAGTTTTCAAAAAACGATATATGCGATTGCATGATATATACTAACGGATGCGATCATACCAGCACTAATGCACCGGATCCCATCAGAACAACGCAGTTAAGCGTGCTTGGGCGAGAGTAGTACTAGGATGAGTGACCTCCCGGGAAGTCCTCGTGTTGCATCCCTCCCTCTTTTTTTTTTTTTTTTTTTTGGTTGTTGCGTAAGCCTATATAGTACAAACATAACGTCGTAACTTTTACATCGTGAGGAACCACGCGACCCATAATACCTTTTCGGAAAGCCCCAAGAGTGTTTCCGGCAAGGCAATGGGTCTTCGTACCATTGGACCATTCTGGAGGCCGAATTTTGACGTTTAAAAGTGTTTCAGATGTTTTTTTGTGATCGCGACACAATTAGCTACGAGTACAAGATTATGTTCGGATATGGTTATCTCTTGTTTTTCGCGGTTCGAAGCACGTCCAAGGTGAATAAACCGGTCCACATATCAAGTGGGACCCACATTGAATGATCCCTTGAGTTTTCAAAAAACGATATATGCGATTGCATGATATATACTAACGGATGCGATCATACCAGCACTAATGCACCGGATCCCATCAGAACAACGCAGTTAAGCGTGCTTGGGCGAGAGTAGTACTAGGATGGGTGACCTCCCGGGAAGTCCTCGTGTTGCATCCCTCCCTCTTTTTTTTTTTTGGTTGTTGCGTAAGCCTATATAGTCCAAACATAACGTCGTAACTTTTACATCGTGAGGAACCACGCGACCCATAATACCTTTTCGGAAAGCCCCAAGAGTGTTTCCGGCAAGGCAATGGGTCTTCGTCCCATTGGACCATTCTGGAGGCCGAATTTTGACGTTTAAAAGTGTTTCGGATGTTTTTTTGTGATCGCGACACAATTAGCTACGAGTACAAAATTATGTTCGGATATGGTTATCTCTTGTTTTTCGCGGTTCGAAGCACGTCCAAGGTGAATAAACCGGTCCACATATCAAGTGGGACCCACATTGAATGATCCCTTGAGTTTTCAAAAAACGATATATGCGATTGCATGATATATACTAACGGATGCGATCATACCAGCACTAATGCACCGGATCCCATCAGAACAACGCAGTTAAGCGTGCTTGGGCGAGAGTAGTACTAGGATGAGTGACCTCCCGGGAAGTCCTCGTGTTGCATCCCTCCCTCTTTTTTTTTTTTTTTTTTTTGGTTGTTGCGTAAGCCTATATAGTACAAACATAACATCGTAACTTTTACATCGTGAGGAACCACGCGACCCATAATACCTTTTCGGAAAGCCCCAAGAGTGTTTTCGGCAAGGCAATGGGTCTTCGTACCATTGGACCATTCTGGAGGCCGAATTTTGACGTTTAAAAGTGTTTCAGATGTTTTTTTGTGATCGCGACACAATTAGCTACGAGTACAAGATTATGTTCGGATATGGTTATCTCTTGTTTTTCGCGGTTCGAAGCACGTCCAAGGTGAATAAACCGGTCCACATATAAAGTGGGACCCACATTGAATGATCCCTTGAGTTTTCAAAAAACGATATATGCGATTGCATGATATATACTAACGGATGCGATCATACCAGCACTAATGCACCGGATCCCATCAGAACAACGCAGTTAAGCGTGCTTGGGCGAGAGTAGTACTAGGATGAGTGACCTCCCGGGAAGTCCTCGTGTTGCATCCCTCCCTCTTTTTTTTTTTTTTTTTTTTGGTTGTTGCGTAAGCCTATATAGTACAAACATAACGTCGTAACTTTTACATCGTGAGGAACCACGCGACCCATAATACCTTTTCGGAAAGCCCCAAGAGTGTTTCCGGCAAGGCAATGGGTCTTCGTACCATTGGACCATTCTGGAGGCCGAATTTTGATGTTTAAAAGTGTTTCAGATGTTTTTTTGTGATCGCGACACAATTAGCTACGAGTACAAGATTATGTTCGGATATGGTTATCTCTTGTTTTTCGCGGTTCGAAGCACGTCCAAGGTGAATAAACCGGTCCACATATAAAGTGGGACCCACATTGAATGATCCCTTGAGTTTTCAAAAAACGATATATGCGATTGCATGATATATACTAACGGATGCGATCATACCAGCACTAATGCACCGGATCCCATCAGAACAACGCAGTTAAGCGTGCTTGGGCGAGAGTAGTACTAGGATGAGTGACCTCCCGGGAAGTCCTCGTGTTGCATCCCTCCCTCTTTTTTTTTTTTTTTTTTTTGGTTGTTGCGTAAGCCTATATAGTACAAACATAACGTCGTAACTTTTACATCGTGAGGAACCACGCGACCCATAATACCTTTTCGGAAAGCCCCAAGAGTGTTTCCGGCAAGGCAATGGGTCTTCGTACCATTGGACCATTCTGGAGGCCGAATTTTGACGTTTAAAAGTGTTTCAGATGTTTTTTTGTGATCGCGACACAATTAGCTACGAGTACAAGATTATGTTCGGATATGGTTATCTCTTGTTTTTCGCGGTTCGAAGCACGTCCAAGGTGAATAAACCGGTCCACATATCAAGTGGGACCCACATTGAATGATCCCTTGAGTTTTCAAAAAACGATATATGCGATTGCATGATATATACTAACGGATGCGATCATACCAGCACTAATGCACCGGATCCCATCAGAACAACGCAGTTAAGCGTGCTTGGGCGAGAGTAGTACTAGGATGGGTGACCTCCCGGGAAGTCCTCGTGTTGCATCCCTCCCTCTTTTTTTTTTTTGGTTGTTGCGTAAGCCTATATAGTCCAAACATAACGTCGTAACTTTTACATCGTGAGGAACCACGCGACCCATAATACCTTTTCGGAAAGCCCCAAGAGTGTTTCCGGCAAGGCAATGGGTCTTCGTCCCATTGGACCATTCTGGAGGCCGAATTTTGACGTTTAAAAGTGTTTCGGATGTTTTTTTGTGATCGCGACACAATTAGCTACGAGTACAAAATTATGTTCGGATATGGTTATCTCTTGTTTTTCGCGGTTCGAAGCACGTCCAAGGTGAATAAACCGGTCCACATATCAAGTGGGACCCACATTGAATGATCCCTTGAGTTTTCAAAAAACGATATATGCGATTGCATGATATATACTAACGGATGCGATCATACCAGCACTAATGCACCGGATCCCATCAGAACAACGCAGTTAAGCGTGCTTGGGCGAGAGTAGTACTAGGATGAGTGACCTCCCGGGAAGTCCTCGTGTTGCATCCCTCCCTCTTTTTTTTTTTTTTTTTTTTGGTTGTTGCGTAAGCCTATATAGTACAAACATAACGTCGTAACTTTTACATCGTGAGGAACCACGCGACCCATAATACCTTTTCGGAAAGCCCCAAGAGTGTTTCCGGCAAGGCAATGGGTCTTCGTACCATTGGACCATTCTGGAGGCCGAATTTTGACGTTTAAAAGTGTTTCAGATGTTTTTTTGTGATCGCGACACAATTAGCTACGAGTACAAGATTATGTTCGGATATGGTTATCTCTTGTTTTTCGCGGTTCGAAGCACGTCCAAGGTGAATAAACCGGTCCACATATCAAGTGGGACCCACATTGAATGATCCCTTGAGTTTTCAAAAAACGATATATGCGATTGCATGATATATACTAACGGATGCGATCATACCAGCACTAATGCACCGGATCCCATCAGAACAACGCAGTTAAGCGTGCTTGGGCGAGAGTAGTACTAGGATGGGTGACCTCCCGGGAAGTCCTCGTGTTGCATCCCTCCCTCTTTTTTTTTTTTGGTTGTTGCGTAAGCCTATATAGTCCAAACATAACGTCGTAACTTTTACATCGTGAGGAACCACGCGACCCATAATACCTTTTCGGAAAGCCCCAAGAGTGTTTCCGGCAAGGCAATGGGTCTTCGTCCCATTGGACCATTCTGGAGGCCGAATTTTGACGTTTAAAAGTGTTTCGGATGTTTTTTTGTGATCGCGACACAATTAGCTACGAGTACAAAATTATGTTCGGATATGGTTATCTCTTGTTTTTCGCGGTTCGAAGCACGTCCAAGGTGAATAAACCGGTCCACATATCAAGTGGGACCCACATTGAATGATCCCTTGAGTTTTCAAAAAACGATATATGCGATTGCATGATATATACTAACGGATGCGATCATACCAGCACTAATGCACCGGATCCCATCAGAACAACGCAGTTAAGCGTGCTTGGGCGAGAGTAGTACTAGGATGAGTGACCTCCCGGGAAGTCCTCGTGTTGCATCCCTCCCTCTTTTTTTTTTTTTTTTTTTTGGTTGTTGCGTAAGCCTATATAGTACAAACATAACATCGTAACTTTTACATCGTGAGGAACCACGCGACCCATAATACCTTTTCGGAAAGCCCCAAGAGTGTTTTCGGCAAGGCAATGGGTCTTCGTACCATTGGACCATTCTGGAGGCCGAATTTTGACGTTTAAAAGTGTTTCAGATGTTTTTTTGTGATCGCGACACAATTAGCTACGAGTACAAGATTATGTTCGGATATGGTTATCTCTTGTTTTTCGCGGTTCGAAGCACGTCCAAGGTGAATAAACCGGTCCACATATAAAGTGGGACCCACATTGAATGATCCCTTGAGTTTTCAAAAAACGATATATGCGATTGCATGATATATACTAACGGATGCGATCATACCAGCACTAATGCACCGGATCCCATCAGAACAACGCAGTTAAGCGTGCTTGGGCGAGAGTAGTACTAGGATGAGTGACCTCCCGGGAAGTCCTCGTGTTGCATCCCTCCCTCTTTTTTTTTTTTTTTTTTTTGGTTGTTGCGTAAGCCTATATAGTACAAACATAACGTCGTAACTTTTACATCGTGAGGAACCACGCGACCCATAATACCTTTTCGGAAAGCCCCAAGAGTGTTTTCGGCAAGGCAATGGGTCTTCGTACCATTGGACCATTCTGGAGGCCGAATTTTGACGTTTAAAAGTGTTTCAGATGTTTTTTTGTGATCGCGACACAATTAGCTACGAGTACAAGATTATGTTCGGATATGGTTATCTCTTGTTTTTCGCGGTTCGAAGCACGTCCAAGGTGAATAAACCGGTCCACATATCAAGTGGGACCCACATTGAATGATCCCTTGAGTTTTCAAAAAACGATATATGCGATTGCATGATATATACTAACGGATGCGATCATACCAGCACTAATGCACCGGATCCCATCAGAACAACGCAGTTAAGCGTGCTTGGGCGAGAGTAGTACTAGGATGGGTGACCTCCCGGGAAGTCCTCGTGTTGCATCCCTCCCTCTTTTTTTTTTTTGGTTGTTGCGTAAGCCTATATAGTCCAAACATAACGTCGTAACTTTTACATCGTGAGGAACCACGCGACCCATAATACCTTTTCGGAAAGCCCCAAGAGTGTTTCCGGCAAGGCAATGGGTCTTCGTCCCATTGGACCATTCTGGAGGCCGAATTTTGACGTTTAAAAGTGTTTCGGATGTTTTTTTGTGATCGCGACACAATTAGCTACGAGTACAAAATTATGTTCGGATATGGTTATCTCTTGTTTTTCGCGGTTCGAAGCACGTCCAAGGTGAATAAACCGGTCCACATATAAAGTGGGACCCACATTGAATGATCCCTTGAGTTTTCAAAAAACGATATATGCGATTGCATGATATATACTAACGGATGCGATCATACCAGCACTAATGCACCGGATCCCATCAGAACAACGCAGTTAAGCGTGCTTGGGCGAGAGTAGTACTAGGATGAGTGACCTCCCGGGAAGTCCTCGTGTTGCATCCCTCCCTCTTTTTTTTTTTTTTTTTTTTGGTTGTTGCGTAAGCCTATATAGTACAAACATAACGTCGTAACTTTTACATCGTGAGGAACCACGCGACCCATAATACCTTTTCGGAAAGCCCCAAGAGTGTTTCCGGCAAGGCAATGGGTCTTCGTACCATTGGACCATTCTGGAGGCCGAATTTTGATGTTTAAAAGTGTTTCAGATGTTTTTTTGTGATCGCGACACAATTAGCTACGAGTACAAGATTATGTTCGGATATGGTTATCTCTTGTTTTTCGCGGTTCGAAGCACGTCCAAGGTGAATAAACCGGTCCACATATAAAGTGGGACCCACATTGAATGATCCCTTGAGTTTTCAAAAAACGATATATGCGATTGCATGATATATACTAACGGATGCGATCATACCAGCACTAATGCACCGGATCCCATCAGAACAACGCAGTTAAGCGTGCTTGGGCGAGAGTAGTACTAGGATGAGTGACCTCCCGGGAAGTCCTCGTGTTGCATCCCTCCCTCTTTTTTTTTTTTTTTTTTTTGGTTGTTGCGTAAGCCTATATAGTACAAACATAACGTCGTAACTTTTACATCGTGAGGAACCACGCGACCCATAATACCTTTTCGGAAAGCCCCAAGAGTGTTTCCGGCAAGGCAATGGGTCTTCGTACCATTGGACCATTCTGGAGGCCGAATTTTGACGTTTAAAAGTGTTTCAGATGTTTTTTTGTGATCGCGACACAATTAGCTACGAGTACAAGATTATGTTCGGATATGGTTATCTCTTGTTTTTCGCGGTTCGAAGCACGTCCAAGGTGAATAAACCGGTCCACATATCAAGTGGGACCCACATTGAATGATCCCTTGAGTTTTCAAAAAACGATATATGCGATTGCATGATATATACTAACGGATGCGATCATACCAGCACTAATGCACCGGATCCCATCAGAACAACGCAGTTAAGCGTGCTTGGGCGAGAGTAGTACTAGGATGGGTGACCTCCCGGGAAGTCCTCGTGTTGCATCCCTCCCTCTTTTTTTTTTTTGGTTGTTGCGTAAGCCTATATAGTCCAAACATAACGTCGTAACTTTTACATCGTGAGGAACCACGCGACCCATAATACCTTTTCGGAAAGCCCCAAGAGTGTTTCCGGCAAGGCAATGGGTCTTCGTCCCATTGGACCATTCTGGAGGCCGAATTTTGACGTTTAAAAGTGTTTCGGATGTTTTTTTGTGATCGCGACACAATTAGCTACGAGTACAAAATTATGTTCGGATATGGTTATCTCTTGTTTTTCGCGGTTCGAAGCACGTCCAAGGTGAATAAACCGGTCCACATATCAAGTGGGACCCACATTGAATGATCCCTTGAGTTTTCAAAAAACGATATATGCGATTGCATGATATATACTAACGGATGCGATCATACCAGCACTAATGCACCGGATCCCATCAGAACAACGCAGTTAAGCGTGCTTGGGCGAGAGTAGTACTAGGATGAGTGACCTCCCGGGAAGTCCTCGTGTTGCATCCCTCCCTCTTTTTTTTTTTTTTTTTTTTGGTTGTTGCGTAAGCCTATATAGTACAAACATAACATCGTAACTTTTACATCGTGAGGAACCACGCGACCCATAATACCTTTTCGGAAAGCCCCAAGAGTGTTTTCGGCAAGGCAATGGGTCTTCGTACCATTGGACCATTCTGGAGGCCGAATTTTGACGTTTAAAAGTGTTTCAGATGTTTTTTTGTGATCGCGACACAATTAGCTACGAGTACAAGATTATGTTCGGATATGGTTATCTCTTGTTTTTCGCGGTTCGAAGCACGTCCAAGGTGAATAAACCGGTCCACATATAAAGTGGGACCCACATTGAATGATCCCTTGAGTTTTCAAAAAACGATATATGCGATTGCATGATATATACTAACGGATGCGATCATACCAGCACTAATGCACCGGATCCCATCAGAACAACGCAGTTAAGCGTGCTTGGGCGAGAGTAGTACTAGGATGAGTGACCTCCCGGGAAGTCCTCGTGTTGCATCCCTCCCTCTTTTTTTTTTTTTTTTTTTTGGTTGTTGCGTAAGCCTATATAGTACAAACATAACGTCGTAACTTTTACATCGTGAGGAACCACGCGACCCATAATACCTTTTCGGAAAGCCCCAAGAGTGTTTTCGGCAAGGCAATGGGTCTTCGTACCATTGGACCATTCTGGAGGCCGAATTTTGACGTTTAAAAGTGTTTCAGATGTTTTTTTGTGATCGCGACACAATTAGCTACGAGTACAAGATTATGTTCGGATATGGTTATCTCTTGTTTTTCGCGGTTCGAAGCACGTCCAAGGTGAATAAACCGGTCCACATATCAAGTGGGACCCACATTGAATGATCCCTTGAGTTTTCAAAAAACGATATATGCGATTGCATGATATATACTAACGGATGCGATCATACCAGCACTAATGCACCGGATCCCATCAGAACAACGCAGTTAAGCGTGCTTGGGCGAGAGTAGTACTAGGATGGGTGACCTCCCGGGAAGTCCTCGTGTTGCATCCCTCCCTCTTTTTTTTTTTTGGTTGTTGCGTAAGCCTATATAGTCCAAACATAACGTCGTAACTTTTACATCGTGAGGAACCACGCGACCCATAATACCTTTTCGGAAAGCCCCAAGAGTGTTTCCGGCAAGGCAATGGGTCTTCGTCCCATTGGACCATTCTGGAGGCCGAATTTTGACGTTTAAAAGTGTTTCGGATGTTTTTTTGTGATCGCGACACAATTAGCTACGAGTACAAAATTATGTTCGGATATGGTTATCTCTTGTTTTTCGCGGTTCGAAGCACGTCCAAGGTGAATAAACCGGTCCACATATCAAGTGGGACCCACATTGAATGATCCCTTGAGTTTTCAAAAAACGATATATGCGATTGCATGATATATACTAACGGATGCGATCATACCAGCACTAATGCACCGGATCCCATCAGAACAACGCAGTTAAGCGTGCTTGGGCGAGAGTAGTACTAGGATGAGTGACCTCCCGGGAAGTCCTCGTGTTGCATCCCTCCCTCTTTTTTTTTTTTTTTTTTTTGGTTGTTGCGTAAGCCTATATAGTACAAACATAACATCGTAACTTTTACATCGTGAGGAACCACGCGACCCATAATACCTTTTCGGAAAGCCCCAAGAGTGTTTTCGGCAAGGCAATGGGTCTTCGTACCATTGGACCATTCTGGAGGCCGAATTTTGACGTTTAAAAGTGTTTCAGATGTTTTTTTGTGATCGCGACACAATTAGCTACGAGTACAAGATTATGTTCGGATATGGTTATCTCTTGTTTTTCGCGGTTCGAAGCACGTCCAAGGTGAATAAACCGGTCCACATATAAAGTGGGACCCACATTGAATGATCCCTTGAGTTTTCAAAAAACGATATATGCGATTGCATGATATATACTAACGGATGCGATCATACCAGCACTAATGCACCGGATCCCATCAGAACAACGCAGTTAAGCGTGCTTGGGCGAGAGTAGTACTAGGATGAGTGACCTCCCGGGAAGTCCTCGTGTTGCATCCCTCCCTCTTTTTTTTTTTTTTTTTTTTGGTTGTTGCGTAAGCCTATATAGTACAAACATAACGTCGTAACTTTTACATCGTGAGGAACCACGCGACCCATAATACCTTTTCGGAAAGCCCCAAGAGTGTTTCCGGCAAGGCAATGGGTCTTCGTACCATTGGACCATTCTGGAGGCCGAATTTTGACGTTTAAAAGTGTTTCAGATGTTTTTTTGTGATCGCGACACAATTAGCTACGAGTACAAGATTATGTTCGGATATGGTTATCTCTTGTTTTTCGCGGTTCGAAGCACGTCCAAGGTGAATAAACCGGTCCACATATCAAGTGGGACCCACATTGAATGATCCCTTGAGTTTTCAAAAAACGATATATGCGATTGCATGATATATACTAACGGATGCGATCATACCAGCACTAATGCACCGGATCCCATCAGAACAACGCAGTTAAGCGTGCTTGGGCGAGAGTAGTACTAGGATGGGTGACCTCCCGGGAAGTCCTCGTGTTGCATCCCTCCCTCTTTTTTTTTTTTGGTTGTTGCGTAAGCCTATATAGTCCAAACATAACGTCGTAACTTTTACATCGTGAGGAACCACGCGACCCATAATACCTTTTCGGAAAGCCCCAAGAGTGTTTCCGGCAAGGCAATGGGTCTTCGTCCCATTGGACCATTCTGGAGGCCGAATTTTGACGTTTAAAAGTGTTTCGGATGTTTTTTTGTGATCGCGACACAATTAGCTACGAGTACAAAATTATGTTCGGATATGGTTATCTCTTGTTTTTCGCGGTTCGAAGCACGTCCAAGGTGAATAAACCGGTCCACATATCAAGTGGGACCCACATTGAATGATCCCTTGAGTTTTCAAAAAACGATATATGCGATTGCATGATATATACTAACGGATGCGATCATACCAGCACTAATGCACCGGATCCCATCAGAACAACGCAGTTAAGCGTGCTTGGGCGAGAGTAGTACTAGGATGAGTGACCTCCCGGGAAGTCCTCGTGTTGCATCCCTCCCTCTTTTTTTTTTTTTTTTTTTTGGTTGTTGCGTAAGCCTATATAGTACAAACATAACGTCGTAACTTTTACATCGTGAGGAACCACGCGACCTATAATACCTTTTCGGAAAGCCCCAAGAGTGTTTTCGGCAAGGCAATGGGTCTTCGTACCATTGGACCATTCTGGAGGCCGAATTTTGACGTTTAAAAGTGTTTCAGATGTTTTTTTGTGATCGCGACACAATTAGCTACGAGTACAAAATTATGTTCGGATATGGTTATCTCTTGTTTTTCGCGGTTCGAAGCACGTCCAAGGTGAATAAACCGGTCCACATATCAAGTGGGACCCACATTGAATGATCCCTTGAGTTTTCAAAAAACGATATATGCGATTGCATGATATATACTAACGGATGCGATCATACCAGCACTAATGCACCGGATCCCATCAGAACAACGCAGTTAAGCGTGCTTGGGCGAGAGTAGTACTAGGATGAGTGACCTCCCGGGAAGTCCTCGTGTTGCATCCCTCCCTCTTTTTTTTTTTTTTTTTTTTGGTTGTTGCGTAAGCCTATATAGTACAAACATAACGTCGTAACTTTTACATCGTGAGGAACCACGCGACCCATAATACCTTTTCGGAAAGCCCCAAGAGTGTTTCCGGCAAGGCAATGGGTCTTCGTACCATTGGACCATTCTGGAGGCCGAATTTTGACGTTTAAAAGTGTTTCAGATGTTTTTTTGTGATCGCGACACAATTAGCTACGAGTACAAGATTATGTTCGGATATGGTTATCTCTTGTTTTTCGCGGTTCGAAGCACGTCCAAGGTGAATAAACCGGTCCACATATCAAGTGGGACCCACATTGAATGATCCCTTGAGTTTTCAAAAAACGATATATGCGATTGCATGATATATACTAACGGATGCGATCATACCAGCACTAATGCACCGGATCCCATCAGAACAACGCAGTTAAGCGTGCTTGGGCGAGAGTAGTACTAGGATGAGTGACCTCCCGGGAAGTCCTCGTGTTGCATCCCTCCCTCTTTTTTTTTTTTTTTTTTTTGGTTGTTGCGTAAGCCTATATAGTACAAACATAACGTCGTAACTTTTACATCGTGAGGAACCACGCGACCTATAATACCTTTTCGGAAAGCCCCAAGAGTGTTTTCGGCAAGGCAATGGGTCTTCGTACCATTGGACCATTCTGGAGGCCGAATTTTGACGTTTAAAAGTGTTTCAGATGTTTTTTTGTGATCGCGACACAATTAGCTACGAGTACAAGATTATGTTCGGATATGGTTATCTCTTGTTTTTCGCGGTTCGAAGCACGTCCAAGGTGAATAAACCGGTCCACATATCAAGTGGGACCCACATTGAATGATCCCTTGAGTTTTCAAAAAACGATATATGCGATTGCATGATATATACTAACGGATGCGATCATACCAGCACTAATGCACCGGATCCCATCAGAACAACGCAGTTAAGCGTGCTTGGGCGAGAGTAGTACTAGGATGAGTGACCTCCCGGGAAGTCCTCGTGTTGCATCCCTCCCTCTTTTTTTTTTTTTTTTTTTTGGTTGTTGCGTAAGCCTATATAGTACAAACATAACGTCGTAACTTTTACATCGTGAGGAACCACGCGACCCATAATACCTTTTCGGAAAGCCCCAAGAGTGTTTTCGGCAAGGCAATGGGTCTTCGTACCATTGGACCATTCTGGAGGCCGAATTTTGACGTTTAAAAGTGTTTCAGATGTTTTTTTGTGATCGCGACACAATTAGCTACGAGTACAAGATTATGTTCGGATATGGTTATCTCTTGTTTTTCGCGGTTCGAAGCACGTCCAAGGTGAATAAACCGGTCCACATATCAAGTGGGACCCACATTGAATGATCCCTTGAGTTTTCAAAAAACGATATATGCGATTGCATGATATATACTAACGGATGCGATCATACCAGCACTAATGCACCGGATCCCATCAGAACAACGCAGTTAAGCGTGCTTGGGCGAGAGTAGTACTAGGATGGGTGACCTCCCGGGAAGTCCTCGTGTTGCATCCCTCCCTCTTTTTTTTTTTTGGTTGTTGCGTAAGCCTATATAGTCCAAACATAACGTCGTAACTTTTACATCGTGAGGAACCACGCGACCCATAATACCTTTTCGGAAAGCCCCAAGAGTGTTTCCGGCAAGGCAATGGGTCTTCGTCCCATTGGACCATTCTGGAGGCCGAATTTTGACGTTTAAAAGTGTTTCGGATGTTTTTTTGTGATCGCGACACAATTAGCTACGAGTACAAAATTATGTTCGGATATGGTTATCTCTTGTTTTTCGCGGTTCGAAGCACGTCCAAGGTGAATAAACCGGTCCACATATCAAGTGGGACCCACATTGAATGATCCCTTGAGTTTTCAAAAAACGATATATGCGATTGCATGATATATACTAACGGATGCGATCATACCAGCACTAATGCACCGGATCCCATCAGAACAACGCAGTTAAGCGTGCTTGGGCGAGAGTAGTACTAGGATGAGTGACCTCCCGGGAAGTCCTCGTGTTGCATCCCTCCCTCTTTTTTTTTTTTTTTTTTTTGGTTGTTGCGTAAGCCTATATAGTACAAACATAACGTCGTAACTTTTACATCGTGAGGAACCACGCGACCTATAATACCTTTTCGGAAAGCCCCAAGAGTGTTTTCGGCAAGGCAATGGGTCTTCGTACCATTGGACCATTCTGGAGGCCGAATTTTGACGTTTAAAAGTGTTTCAGATGTTTTTTTGTGATCGCGACACAATTAGCTACGAGTACAAGATTATGTTCGGATATGGTTATCTCTTGTTTTTCGCGGTTCGAAGCACGTCCAAGGTGAATAAACCGGTCCACATATCAAGTGGGACCCACATTGAATGATCCCTTGAGTTTTCAAAAAACGATATATGCGATTGCATGATATATACTAACGGATGCGATCATACCAGCACTAATGCACCGGATCCCATCAGAACAACGCAGTTAAGCGTGCTTGGGCGAGAGTAGTACTAGGATGAGTGACCTCCCGGGAAGTCCTCGTGTTGCATCCCTCCCTCTTTTTTTTTTTTTTTTTTTTGGTTGTTGCGTAAGCCTATATAGTACAAACATAACGTCGTAACTTTTACATCGTGAGGAACCACGCGACCCATAATACCTTTTCGGAAAGCCCCAAGAGTGTTTTCGGCAAGGCAATGGGTCTTCGTACCATTGGACCATTCTGGAGGCCGAATTTTGACGTTTAAAAGTGTTTCAGATGTTTTTTTGTGATCGCGACACAATTAGCTACGAGTACAAGATTATGTTCGGATATGGTTATCTCTTGTTTTTCGCGGTTCGAAGCACGTCCAAGGTGAATAAACCGGTCCACATATCAAGTGGGACCCACATTGAATGATCCCTTGAGTTTTCAAAAAACGATATATGCGATTGCATGATATATACTAACGGATGCGATCATACCAGCACTAATGCACCGGATCCCATCAGAACAACGCAGTTAAGCGTGCTTGGGCGAGAGTAGTACTAGGATGAGTGACCTCCCGGGAAGTCCTCGTGTTGCATCCCTCCCTCTTTTTTTTTTTTTTTTTTTTGGTTGTTGCGTAAGCCTATATAGTACAAACATAACGTCGTAACTTTTACATCGTGAGGAACCACGCGACCCATAATACCTTTTCGGAAAGCCCCAAGAGTGTTTCCGGCAAGGCAATGGGTCTTCGTACCATTGGACCATTCTGGAGGCCGAATTTTGACGTTTAAAAGTGTTTCAGATGTTTTTTTGTGATCGCGACACAATTAGCTACGAGTACAAGATTATGTTCGGATATGGTTATCTCTTGTTTTTCGCGGTTCGAAGCACGTCCAAGGTGAATAAACCGGTCCACATATCAAGTGGGACCCACATTGAATGATCCCTTGAGTTTTCAAAAAACGATATATGCGATTGCATGATATATACTAACGGATGCGATCATACCAGCACTAATGCACCGGATCCCATCAGAACAACGCAGTTAAGCGTGCTTGGGCGAGAGTAGTACTAGGATGAGTGACCTCCCGGGAAGTCCTCGTGTTGCATCCCTCCCTCTTTTTTTTTTTTGGTTGTTGCGTAAGCCTATATAGTCCAAACATAACGTCGTAACTTTTACATCGTGAGGAACCACGCGACCCATAATACCTTTTCGGAAAGCCCCAAGAGTGTTTCCGGCAAGGCAATGGGTCTTCGTCCCATTGGACCATTCTGGAGGCCGAATTTTGACGTTTAAAAGTGTTTCAGATGTTTTTTTGTGATCGCGACACAATTAGCTACGAGTACAAAATTATGTTCGGATATGGTTATCTCTTGTTTTTCGCGGTTCGAAGCACGTCCAAGGTGAATAAACCGGTCCACATATCAAGTGGGACCCACATTGAATGATCCCTTGAGTTTTCAAAAAACGATATATGCGATTGCATGATATATACTAACGGATGCGATCATACCAGCACTAATGCACCGGATCCCATCAGAACAACGCAGTTAAGCGTGCTTGGGCGAGAGTAGTACTAGGATGAGTGACCTCCCGGGAAGTCCTCGTGTTGCATCCCTCCCTCTTTTTTTTTTTTTTTTTTTTGGTTGTTGCGTAAGCCTATATAGTACAAACATAACGTCGTAACTTTTACATCGTGAGGAACCACGCGACCCATAATACCTTTTCGGAAAGCCCCAAGAGTGTTTCCGGCAAGGCAATGGGTCTTCGTACCATTGGACCATTCTGGAGGCCGAATTTTGACGTTTAAAAGTGTTTCAGATGTTTTTTTGTGATCGCGACACAATTAGCTACGAGTACAAGATTATGTTCGGATATGGTTATCTCTTGTTTTTCGCGGTTCGAAGCACGTCCAAGGTGAATAAACCGGTCCACATATCAAGTGGGACCCACATTGAATGATCCCTTGAGTTTTCAAAAAACGATATATGCGATTGCATGATATATACTAACGGATGCGATCATACCAGCACTAATGCACCGGATCCCATCAGAACAACGCAGTTAAGCGTGCTTGGGCGAGAGTAGTACTAGGATGAGTGACCTCCCGGGAAGTCCTCGTGTTGCATCCCTCCCTCTTTTTTTTTTTTGGTTGTTGCGTAAGCCTATATAGTCCAAACATAACGTCGTAACTTTTACATCGTGAGGAACCACGCGACCCATAATACCTTTTCGGAAAGCCCCAAGAGTGTTTCCGGCAAGGCAATGGGTCTTCGTCCCATTGGACCATTCTGGAGGCCGAATTTTGACGTTTAAAAGTGTTTCAGATGTTTTTTTGTGATCGCGACACAATTAGCTACGAGTACAAAATTATGTTCGGATATGGTTATCTCTTGTTTTTCGCGGTTCGAAGCACGTCCAAGGTGAATAAACCGGTCCACATATCAAGTGGGACCCACATTGAATGATCCCTTGAGTTTTCAAAAAACGATATATGCGATTGCATGATATATACTAACGGATGCGATCATACCAGCACTAATGCACCGGATCCCATCAGAACAACGCAGTTAAGCGTGCTTGGGCGAGAGTAGTACTAGGATGAGTGACCTCCCGGGAAGTCCTCGTGTTGCATCCCTCCCTCTTTTTTTTTTTTTTTTTTTTGGTTGTTGCGTAAGCCTATATAGTACAAACATAACGTCGTAACTTTTACATCGTGAGGAACCACGCGACCCATAATACCTTTTCGGAAAGCCCCAAGAGTGTTTCCGGCAAGGCAATGGGTCTTCGTACCATTGGACCATTCTGGAGGCCGAATTTTGACGTTTAAAAGTGTTTCAGATGTTTTTTTGTGATCGCGACACAATTAGCTACGAGTACAAGATTATGTTCGGATATGGTTATCTCTTGTTTTTCGCGGTTCGAAGCACGTCCAAGGTGAATAAACCGGTCCACATATCAAGTGGGACCCACATTGAATGATCCCTTGAGTTTTCAAAAAACGATATATGCGATTGCATGATATATACTAACGGATGCGATCATACCAGCACTAATGCACCGGATCCCATCAGAACAACGCAGTTAAGCGTGCTTGGGCGAGAGTAGTACTAGGATGAGTGACCTCCCGGGAAGTCCTCGTGTTGCATCCCTCCCTCTTTTTTTTTTTTGGTTGTTGCGTAAGCCTATATAGTCCAAACATAACGTCGTAACTTTTACATCGTGAGGAACCACGCGACCCATAATACCTTTTCGGAAAGCCCCAAGAGTGTTTCCGGCAAGGCAATGGGTCTTCGTCCCATTGGACCATTCTGGAGGCCGAATTTTGACGTTTAAAAGTGTTTCAGATGTTTTTTTGTGATCGCGACACAATTAGCTACGAGTACAAAATTATGTTCGGATATGGTTATCTCTTGTTTTTCGCGGTTCGAAGCACGTCCAAGGTGAATAAACCGGTCCACATATCAAGTGGGACCCACATTGAATGATCCCTTGAGTTTTCAAAAAACGATATATGCGATTGCATGATATATACTAACGGATGCGATCATACCAGCACTAATGCACCGGATCCCATCAGAACAACGCAGTTAAGCGTGCTTGGGCGAGAGTAGTACTAGGATGAGTGACCTCCCGGGAAGTCCTCGTGTTGCATCCCTCCCTCTTTTTTTTTTTTTTTTTTTTGGTTGTTGCGTAAGCCTATATAGTACAAACATAACGTCGTAACTTTTACATCGTGAGGAACCACGCGACCCATAATACCTTTTCGGAAAGCCCCAAGAGTGTTTCCGGCAAGGCAATGGGTCTTCGTACCATTGGACCATTCTGGAGGCCGAATTTTGACGTTTAAAAGTGTTTCAGATGTTTTTTTGTGATCGCGACACAATTAGCTACGAGTACAAGATTATGTTCGGATATGGTTATCTCTTGTTTTTCGCGGTTCGAAGCACGTCCAAGGTGAATAAACCGGTCCACATATCAAGTGGGACCCACATTGAATGATCCCTTGAGTTTTCAAAAAACGATATATGCGATTGCATGATATATACTAACGGATGCGATCATACCAGCACTAATGCACCGGATCCCATCAGAACAACGCAGTTAAGCGTGCTTGGGCGAGAGTAGTACTAGGATGAGTGACCTCCCGGGAAGTCCTCGTGTTGCATCCCTCCCTCTTTTTTTTTTTTGGTTGTTGCGTAAGCCTATATAGTCCAAACATAACGTCGTAACTTTTACATCGTGAGGAACCACGCGACCCATAATACCTTTTCGGAAAGCCCCAAGAGTGTTTCCGGCAAGGCAATGGGTCTTCGTCCCATTGGACCATTCTGGAGGCCGAATTTTGACGTTTAAAAGTGTTTCAGATGTTTTTTTGTGATCGCGACACAATTAGCTACGAGTACAAAATTATGTTCGGATATGGTTATCTCTTGTTTTTCGCGGTTCGAAGCACGTCCAAGGTGAATAAACCGGTCCACATATCAAGTGGGACCCACATTGAATGATCCCTTGAGTTTTCAAAAAACGATATATGCGATTGCATGATATATACTAACGGATGCGATCATACCAGCACTAATGCACCGGATCCCATCAGAACAACGCAGTTAAGCGTGCTTGGGCGAGAGTAGTACTAGGATGAGTGACCTCCCGGGAAGTCCTCGTGTTGCATCCCTCCCTCTTTTTTTTTTTTTTTTTTTTGGTTGTTGCGTAAGCCTATATAGTACAAACATAACGTCGTAACTTTTACATCGTGAGGAACCACGCGACCCATAATACCTTTTCGGAAAGCCCCAAGAGTGTTTTCGGCAAGGCAATGGGTCTTCGTACCATTGGACCATTCTGGAGGCCGAATTTTGACGTTTAAAAGTGTTTCAGATGTTTTTTTGTGATCGCGACACAATTAGCTACGAGTACAAGATTATGTTCGGATATGGTTATCTCTTGTTTTTCGCGGTTCGAAGCACGTCCAAGGTGAATAAACCGGTCCACATATAAAGTGGGACCCACATTGAATGATCCCTTGAGTTTTCAAAAAACGATATATGCGATTGCATGATATATACTAACGGATGCGATCATACCAGCACTAATGCACCGGATCCCATCAGAACAACGCAGTTAAGCGTGCTTGGGCGAGAGTAGTACTAGGATGAGTGACCTCCCGGGAAGTCCTCGTGTTGCATCCCTCCCTCTTTTTTTTTTTTTTTTTTTTGGTTGTTGCGTAAGCCTATATAGTACAAACATAACGTCGTAACTTTTACATCGTGAGGAACCACGCGACCCATAATACCTTTTCGGAAAGCCCCAAGAGTGTTTCCGGCAAGGCAATGGGTCTTCGTTCCATTGGACCATTCTGGAGGCCGAATTTTGACGTTTAAAAGTGTTTCAGATGTTTTTTTGTGATCGCGACACAATTAGCTACGAGTACAAGATTATGTTCGGATATGGTTATCTCTTGTTTTTCGCGGTTCGAAGCACGTCCAAGGTGAATAAACCGGTCCACATATCAAGTGGGACCCACATTGAATGATCCCTTGAGTTTTCAAAAAACGATATATGCGATTGCATGATATATACTAACGGATGCGATCATACCAGCACTAATGCACCGGATCCCATCAGAACAACGCAGTTAAGCGTGCTTGGGCGAGAGTAGTACTAGGATGAGTGACCTCCCGGGAAGTCCTCGTGTTGCATCCCTCCCTCTTTTTTTTTTTTGGTTGTTGCGTAAGCCTATATAGTCCAAACATAACGTCGTAACTTTTACATCGTGAGGAACCACGCGACCCATAATACCTTTTCGGAAAGCCCCAAGAGTGTTTCCGGCAAGGCAATGGGTCTTCGTCCCATTGGACCATTCTGGAGGCCGAATTTTGACGTTTAAAAGTGTTTCAGATGTTTTTTTGTGATCGCGACACAATTAGCTACGAGTACAAAATTATGTTCGGATATGGTTATCTCTTGTTTTTCGCGGTTCGAAGCACGTCCAAGGTGAATAAACCGGTCCACATATCAAGTGGGACCCACATTGAATGATCCCTTGAGTTTTCAAAAAACGATATATGCGATTGCATGATATATACTAACGGATGCGATCATACCAGCACTAATGCACCGGATCCCATCAGAACAACGCAGTTAAGCGTGCTTGGGCGAGAGTAGTACTAGGATGAGTGACCTCCCGGGAAGTCCTCGTGTTGCATCCCTCCCTCTTTTTTTTTTTTTTTTTTTTGGTTGTTGCGTAAGCCTATATAGTACAAACATAACGTCGTAACTTTTACATCGTGAGGAACCACGCGACCCATAATACCTTTTCGGAAAGCCCCAAGAGTGTTTCCGGCAAGGCAATGGGTCTTCGTACCATTGGACCATTCTGGAGGCCGAATTTTGACGTTTAAAAGTGTTTCAGATGTTTTTTTGTGATCGCGACACAATTAGCTACGAGTACAAGATTATGTTCGGATATGGTTATCTCTTGTTTTTCGCGGTTCGAAGCACGTCCAAGGTGAATAAACCGGTCCACATATCAAGTGGGACCCACATTGAATGATCCCTTGAGTTTTCAAAAAACGATATATGCGATTGCATGATATATACTAACGGATGCGATCATACCAGCACTAATGCACCGGATCCCATCAGAACAACGCAGTTAAGCGTGCTTGGGCGAGAGTAGTACTAGGATGAGTGACCTCCCGGGAAGTCCTCGTGTTGCATCCCTCCCTCTTTTTTTTTTTTGGTTGTTGCGTAAGCCTATATAGTCCAAACATAACGTCGTAACTTTTACATCGTGAGGAACCACGCGACCCATAATACCTTTTCGGAAAGCCCCAAGAGTGTTTCCGGCAAGGCAATGGGTCTTCGTCCCATTGGACCATTCTGGATGCCGAATTTTGACGTTTAAAAGTGTTTCAGATGTTTTTTTGTGATCGCGACACAATTAGCTACGAGTACAAAATTATGTTCGGATATGGTTATCTCTTGTTTTTCGCGGTTCGAAGCACGTCCAAGGTGAATAAACCGGTCCACATATCAAGTGGGACCCACATTGAATGATCCCTTGAGTTTTCAAAAAACGATATATGCGATTGCATGATATATACTAACGGATGCGATCATACCAGCACTAATGCACCGGATCCCATCAGAACAACGCAGTTAAGCGTGCTTGGGCGAGAGTAGTACTAGGATGAGTGACCTCCCGGGAAGTCCTCGTGTTGCATCCCTCCCTCTTTTTTTTTTTTTTTTTTTTGGTTGTTGCGTAAGCCTATATAGTACAAACATAACGTCGTAACTTTTACATCGTGAGGAACCACGCGACCCATAATACCTTTTCGGAAAGCCCCAAGAGTGTTTTCGGCAAGGCAATGGGTCTTCGTACCATTGGACCATTCTGGAGGCCGAATTTTGACGTTTAAAAGTGTTTCAGATGTTTTTTTGTGATCGCGACACAATTAGCTACGAGTACAAGATTATGTTCGGATATGGTTATCTCTTGTTTTTCGCGGTTCGAAGCACGTCCAAGGTGAATAAACCGGTCCACATATAAAGTGGGACCCACATTGAATGATCCCTTGAGTTTTCAAAAAACGATATATGCGATTGCATGATATATACTAACGGATGCGATCATACCAGCACTAATGCACCGGATCCCATCAGAACAACGCAGTTAAGCGTGCTTGGGCGAGAGTAGTACTAGGATGAGTGACCTCCCGGGAAGTCCTCGTGTTGCATCCCTCCCTCTTTTTTTTTTTTTTTTTTTTGGTTGTTGCGTAAGCCTATATAGTACAAACATAACGTCGTAACTTTTACATCGTGAGGAACCACGCGACCCATAATACCTTTTCGGAAAGCCCCAAGAGTGTTTCCGGCAAGGCAATGGGTCTTCGTACCATTGGACCATTCTGGAGGCCGAATTTTGACGTTTAAAAGTGTTTCAGATGTTTTTTTGTGATCGCGACACAATTAGCTACGAGTACAAGATTATGTTCGGATATGGTTATCTCTTGTTTTTCGCGGTTCGAAGCACGTCCAAGGTGAATAAACCGGTCCACATATAAAGTGGGACCCACATTGAATGATCCCTTGAGTTTTCAAAAAACGATATATGCGATTGCATGATATATACTAACGGATGCGATCATACCAGCACTAATGCACCGGATCCCATCAGAACAACGCAGTTAAGCGTGCTTGGGCGAGAGTAGTACTAGGATGAGTGACCTCCCGGGAAGTCCTCGTGTTGCATCCCTCCCTCTTTTTTTTTTTTTTTTTTTTGGTTGTTGCGTAAGCCTATATAGTACAAACATAACGTCGTAACTTTTACATCGTGAGGAACCACGCGACCCATAATACCTTTTCGGAAAGCCCCAAGAGTGTTTCCGGCAAGGCAATGGGTCTTCGTACCATTGGACCATTCTGGAGGCCGAATTTTGACGTTTAAAAGTGTTTCAGATGTTTTTTTGTGATCGCGACACAATTAGCTACGAGTACAAGATTATGTTCGGATATGGTTATCTCTTGTTTTTCGCGGTTCGAAGCACGTCCAAGGTGAATAAACCGGTCCACATATAAAGTGGGACCCACATTGAATGATCCCTTGAGTTTTCAAAAAACGATATATGCGATTGCATGATATATACTAACGGATGCGATCATACCAGCACTAATGCACCGGATCCCATCAGAACAACGCAGTTAAGCGTGCTTGGGCGAGAGTAGTACTAGGATGAGTGACCTCCCGGGAAGTCCTCGTGTTGCATCCCTCCCTCTTTTTTTTTTTTTTTTTTTTGGTTGTTGCGTAAGCCTATATAGTACAAACATAACGTCGTAACTTTTACATCGTGAGGAACCACGCGACCCATAATACCTTTTCGGAAAGCCCCAAGAGTGTTTCCGGCAAGGCAATGGGTCTTCGTACCATTGGACCATTCTGGAGGCCGAATTTTGACGTTTAAAAGTGTTTCAGATGTTTTTTTGTGATCGCGACACAATTAGCTACGAGTACAAGATTATGTTCGGATATGGTTATCTCTTGTTTTTCGCGGTTCGAAGCACGTCCAAGGTGAATAAACCGGTCCACATATAAAGTGGGACCCACATTGAATGATCCCTTGAGTTTTCAAAAAACGATATATGCGATTGCATGATATATACTAACGGATGCGATCATACCAGCACTAATGCACCGGATCCCATCAGAACAACGCAGTTAAGCGTGCTTGGGCGAGAGTAGTACTAGGATGAGTGACCTCCCGGGAAGTCCTCGTGTTGCATCCCTCCCTCTTTTTTTTTTTTTTTTTTTTGGTTGTTGCGTAAGCCTATATAGTACAAACATAACGTCGTAACTTTTACATCGTGAGGAACCACGCGACCCATAATACCTTTTCGGAAAGCCCCAAGAGTGTTTCCGGCAAGGCAATGGGTCTTCGTCCCATTGGACCATTCTGGAGGCCGAATTTTGACGTTTAAAAGTGTTTCAGATGTTTTTTTGTGATCGCGACACAATTAGCTACGAGTACAAGATTATGTTCGGATATGGTTATCTCTTGTTTTTCGCGGTTCGAAGCACGTCCAAGGTGAATAAACCGGTCCACATATAAAGTGGGACCCACATTGAATGATCCCTTGAGTTTTCAAAAAACGATATATGCGATTGCATGATATATACTAACGGATGCGATCATACCAGCACTAATGCACCGGATCCCATCAGAACAACGCAGTTAAGCGTGCTTGGGCGAGAGTAGTACTAGGATGAGTGACCTCCCGGGAAGTCCTCGTGTTGCATCCCTCCCTCTTTTTTTTTTTTTTTTTTTTGGTTGTTGCGTAAGCCTATATAGTACAAACATAACGTCGTAACTTTTACATCGTGAGGAACCACGCGACCCATAATACCTTTTCGGAAAGCCCCAAGAGTGTTTCCGGCAAGGCAATGGGTCTTCGTACCATTGGACCATTCTGGAGGCCGAATTTTGACGTTTAAAAGTGTTTCAGATGTTTTTTTGTGATCGCGACACAATTAGCTACGAGTACAAGATTATGTTCGGATATGGTTATCTCTTGTTTTTCGCGGTTCGAAGCACGTCCAAGGTGAATAAACCGGTCCACATATAAAGTGGGACCCACATTGAATGATCCCTTGAGTTTTCAAAAAACGATATATGCGATTGCATGATATATACTAACGGATGCGATCATACCAGCACTAATGCACCGGATCCCATCAGAACAACGCAGTTAAGCGTGCTTGGGCGAGAGTAGTACTAGGATGAGTGACCTCCCGGGAAGTCCTCGTGTTGCATCCCTCCCTCTTTTTTTTTTTTTTTTTTTTGGTTGTTGCGTAAGCCTATATAGTACAAACATAACGTCGTAACTTTTACATCGTGAGGAACCACGCGACCCATAATACCTTTTCGGAAAGCCCCAAGAGTGTTTCCGGCAAGGCAATGGGTCTTCGTACCATTGGACCATTCTGGAGGCCGAATTTTGACGTTTAAAAGTGTTTCAGATGTTTTTTTGTGATCGCGACACAATTAGCTACGAGTACAAGATTATGTTCGGATATGGTTATCTCTTGTTTTTCGCGGTTCGAAGCACGTCCAAGGTGAATAAACCGGTCCACATATAAAGTGGGACCCACATTGAATGATCCCTTGAGTTTTCAAAAAACGATATATGCGATTGCATGATATATACTAACGGATGCGATCATACCAGCACTAATGCACCGGATCCCATCAGAACAACGCAGTTAAGCGTGCTTGGGCGAGAGTAGTACTAGGATGAGTGACCTCCCGGGAAGTCCTCGTGTTGCATCCCTCCCTCTTTTTTTTTTTTTTTTTTTTGGTTGTTGCGTAAGCCTATATAGTACAAACATAACGTCGTAACTTTTACATCGTGAGGAACCACGCGACCCATAATACCTTTTCGGAAAGCCCCAAGAGTGTTTCCGGCAAGGCAATGGGTCTTCGTACCATTGGACCATTCTGGAGGCCGAATTTTGACGTTTAAAAGTGTTTCAGATGTTTTTTTGTGATCGCGACACAATTAGCTACGAGTACAAGATTATGTTCGGATATGGTTATCTCTTGTTTTTCGCGGTTCGAAGCACGTCCAAGGTGAATAAACCGGTCCACATATAAAGTGGGACCCACATTGAATGATCCCTTGAGTTTTCAAAAAACGATATATGCGATTGCATGATATATACTAACGGATGCGATCATACCAGCACTAATGCACCGGATCCCATCAGAACAACGCAGTTAAGCGTGCATGGGCGAGAGTAGTACTAGGATGAGTGACCTCCCGGGAAGTCCTCGTGTTGCATCCCTCCCTCTTTTTTTTTTTTTTTTTTTTGGTTGTTGCGTAAGCCTATATAGTACAAACATAACGTCGTAACTTTTACATCGTGAGGAACCACGCGACCCATAATACCTTTTCGGAAAGCCCCAAGAGTGTTTCCGGCAAGGCAATGGGTCTTCGTACCATTGGACCATTCTGGAGGCCGAATTTTGACGTTTAAAAGTGTTTCAGATGTTTTTTTGTGATCGCGACACAATTAGCTACGAGTACAAGATTATGTTCGGATATGGTTATCTCTTGTTTTTCGCGGTTCGAAGCACGTCCAAGGTGAATAAACCGGTCCACATATCAAGTGGGACCCACATTGAATGATCCCTTGAGTTTTCAAAAAACGATATATGCGATTGCATGATATATACTAACGGATGCGATCATACCAGCACTAATGCACCGGATCCCATCAGAACAACGCAGTTAAGCGTGCTTGGGCGAGAGTAGTACTAGGATGGGTGACCTCCCGGGAAGTCCTCGTGTTGCATCCCTCCCTCTTTTTTTTTTTTGGTTGTTGCGTAAGCCTATATAGTCCAAACATAACGTCGTAACTTTTACATCGTGAGGAACCACGCGACCCATAATACCTTTTCGGAAAGCCCCAAGAGTGTTTCCGGCAAGGCAATGGGTCTTCGTCCCATTGGACCATTCTGGAGGCCGAATTTTGACGTTTAAAAGTGTTTCGGATGTTTTTTTGTGATCGCGACACAATTAGCTACGAGTACAAAATTATGTTCGGATATGGTTATCTCTTGTTTTTCGCGGTTCGAAGCACGTCCAAGGTGAATAAACCGGTCCACATATCAAGTGGGACCCACATTGAATGATCCCTTGAGTTTTCAAAAAACGATATATGCGATTGCATGATATATACTAACAGATGCGATCATACCAGCACTAATGCACCGGATCCCATCAGAACAACGCAGTTAAGCGTGCTTGGGCGAGAGTAGTACTAGGATGAGTGACCTCCCGGGAAGTCCTCGTGTTGCATCCCTCCCTCTTTTTTTTTTTTTTTTTTTTTGGTTGTTGCGTAAGCCTATATAGTACAAACATAACGTCGTAACTTTTACATCGTGAGGAACCACGCGACCCATAATACCTTTTCGGAAAGCCCCAAGAGTGTTTTCGGCAAGGCAATGGGTCTTCGTACCATTGGACCATTCTGGAGGCCGAATTTTGACGTTTAAAAGTGTTTCAGATGTTTTTTTGTGATCGCGACACAATTAGCTACGAGTACAAGATTATGTTCGGATATGGTTATCTCTTGTTTTTCGCGGTTCGAAGCACGTCCAAGGTGAATAAACCGGTCCACATATAAAGTGGGACCCACATTGAATGATCCCTTGAGTTTTCAAAAAACGATATATGCGATTGCATGATATATACTAACGGATGCGATCATACCAGCACTAATGCACCGGATCCCATCAGAACAACGCAGTTAAGCGTGCATGGGCGAGAGTAGTACTAGGATGAGTGACCTCCCGGGAAGTCCTCGTGTTGCATCCCTCCCTCTTTTTTTTTTTTTTTTTTTTGGTTGTTGCGTAAGCCTATATAGTACAAACATAACGTCGTAACTTTTACATCGTGAGGAACCACGCGACCCATAATACCTTTTCGGAAAGCCCCAAGAGTGTTTCCGGCAAGGCAATGGGTCTTCGTACCATTGGACCATTCTGGAGGCCGAATTTTGACGTTTAAAAGTGTTTCAGATGTTTTTTTGTGATCGCGACACAATTAGCTACGAGTACAAGATTATGTTCGGATATGGTTATCTCTTGTTTTTCGCGGTTCGAAGCACGTCCAAGGTGAATAAACCGGTCCACATATCAAGTGGGACCCACATTGAATGATCCCTTGAGTTTTCAAAAAACGATATATGCGATTGCATGATATATACTAACGGATGCGATCATACCAGCACTAATGCACCGGATCCCATCAGAACAACGCAGTTAAGCGTGCTTGGGCGAGAGTAGTACTAGGATGAGTGACCTCCCGGGAAGTCCTCGTGTTGCATCCCTCCCTCTTTTTTTTTTTTGGTTGTTGCGTAAGCCTATATAGTCCAAACATAACGTCGTAACTTTTACATCGTGAGGAACCACGCGACCCATAATACCTTTTCGGAAAGCCCCAAGAGTGTTTCCGGCAAGGCAATGGGTCTTCGTCCCATTGGACCATTCTGGAGGCCGAATTTTGACGTTTAAAAGTGTTTCAGATGTTTTTTTGTGATCGCGACACAATTAGCTACGAGTACAAAATTATGTTCGGATATGGTTATCTCTTGTTTTTCGCGGTTCGAAGCACGTCCAAGGTGAATAAACCGGTCCACATATCAAGTGGGACCCACATTGAATGATCCCTTGAGTTTTCAAAAAACGATATATGCGATTGCATGATATATACTAACGGATGCGATCATACCAGCACTAATGCACCGGATCCCATCAGAACAACGCAGTTAAGCGTGCTTGGGCGAGAGTAGTACTAGGATGAGTGACCTCCCGGGAAGTCCTCGTGTTGCATCCCTCCCTCTTTTTTTTTTTTTTTTTTTTGGTTGTTGCGTAAGCCTATATAGTACAAACATAACGTCGTAACTTTTACATCGTGAGGAACCACGCGACCCATAATACCTTTTCGGAAAGCCCCAAGAGTGTTTCCGGCAAGGCAATGGGTCTTCGTACCATTGGACCATTCTGGAGGCCGAATTTTGACGTTTAAAAGTGTTTCAGATGTTTTTTTGTGATCGCGACACAATTAGCTACGAGTACAAGATTATGTTCGGATATGGTTATCTCTTGTTTTTCGCGGTTCGAAGCACGTCCAAGGTGAATAAACCGGTCCACATATCAAGTGGGACCCACATTGAATGATCCCTTGAGTTTTCAAAAAACGATATATGCGATTGCATGATATATACTAACGGATGCGATCATACCAGCACTAATGCACCGGATCCCATCAGAACAACGCAGTTAAGCGTGCTTGGGCGAGAGTAGTACTAGGATGAGTGACCTCCCGGGAAGTCCTCGTGTTGCATCCCTCCCTCTTTTTTTTTTTTGGTTGTTGCGTAAGCCTATATAGTCCAAACATAACGTCGTAACTTTTACATCGTGAGGAACCACGCGACCCATAATACCTTTTCGGAAAGCCCCAAGAGTGTTTCCGGCAAGGCAATGGGTCTTCGTCCCATTGGACCATTCTGGATGCCGAATTTTGACGTTTAAAAGTGTTTCAGATGTTTTTTTGTGATCGCGACACAATTAGCTACGAGTACAAAATTATGTTCGGATATGGTTATCTCTTGTTTTTCGCGGTTCGAAGCACGTCCAAGGTGAATAAACCGGTCCACATATCAAGTGGGACCCACATTGAATGATCCCTTGAGTTTTCAAAAAACGATATATGCGATTGCATGATATATACTAACGGATGCGATCATACCAGCACTAATGCACCGGATCCCATCAGAACAACGCAGTTAAGCGTGCTTGGGCGAGAGTAGTACTAGGATGAGTGACCTCCCGGGAAGTCCTCGTGTTGCATCCCTCCCTCTTTTTTTTTTTTTTTTTTTTGGTTGTTGCGTAAGCCTATATAGTACAAACATAACGTCGTAACTTTTACATCGTGAGGAACCACGCGACCCATAATACCTTTTCGGAAAGCCCCAAGAGTGTTTTCGGCAAGGCAATGGGTCTTCGTACCATTGGACCATTCTGGAGGCCGAATTTTGACGTTTAAAAGTGTTTCAGATGTTTTTTTGTGATCGCGACACAATTAGCTACGAGTACAAGATTATGTTCGGATATGGTTATCTCTTGTTTTTCGCGGTTCGAAGCACGTCCAAGGTGAATAAACCGGTCCACATATAAAGTGGGACCCACATTGAATGATCCCTTGAGTTTTCAAAAAACGATATATGCGATTGCATGATATATACTAACGGATGCGATCATACCAGCACTAATGCACCGGATCCCATCAGAACAACGCAGTTAAGCGTGCATGGGCGAGAGTAGTACTAGGATGAGTGACCTCCCGGGAAGTCCTCGTGTTGCATCCCTCCCTCTTTTTTTTTTTTTTTTTTTTGGTTGTTGCGTAAGCCTATATAGTACAAACATAACGTCGTAACTTTTACATCGTGAGGAACCACGCGACCCATAATACCTTTTCGGAAAGCCCCAAGAGTGTTTCCGGCAAGGCAATGGGTCTTCGTACCATTGGACCATTCTGGAGGCCGAATTTTGACGTTTAAAAGTGTTTCAGATGTTTTTTTGTGATCGCGACACAATTAGCTACGAGTACAAGATTATGTTCGGATATGGTTATCTCTTGTTTTTCGCGGTTCGAAGCACGTCCAAGGTGAATAAACCGGTCCACATATCAAGTGGGACCCACATTGAATGATCCCTTGAGTTTTCAAAAAACGATATATGCGATTGCATGATATATACTAACGGATGCGATCATACCAGCACTAATGCACCGGATCCCATCAGAACAACGCAGTTAAGCGTGCTTGGGCGAGAGTAGTACTAGGATGAGTGACCTCCCGGGAAGTCCTCGTGTTGCATCCCTCCCTCTTTTTTTTTTTTGGTTGTTGCGTAAGCCTATATAGTCCAAACATAACGTCGTAACTTTTACATCGTGAGGAACCACGCGACCCATAATACCTTTTCGGAAAGCCCCAAGAGTGTTTCCGGCAAGGCAATGGGTCTTCGTCCCATTGGACCATTCTGGAGGCCGAATTTTGACGTTTAAAAGTGTTTCAGATGTTTTTTTGTGATCGCGACACAATTAGCTACGAGTACAAAATTATGTTCGGATATGGTTATCTCTTGTTTTTCGCGGTTCGAAGCACGTCCAAGGTGAATAAACCGGTCCACATATCAAGTGGGACCCACATTGAATGATCCCTTGAGTTTTCAAAAAACGATATATGCGATTGCATGATATATACTAACGGATGCGATCATACCAGCACTAATGCACCGGATCCCATCAGAACAACGCAGTTAAGCGTGCTTGGGCGAGAGTAGTACTAGGATGAGTGACCTCCCGGGAAGTCCTCGTGTTGCATCCCTCCCTCTTTTTTTTTTTTTTTTTTTTGGTTGTTGCGTAAGCCTATATAGTACAAACATAACGTCGTAACTTTTACATCGTGAGGAACCACGCGACCCATAATACCTTTTCGGAAAGCCCCAAGAGTGTTTCCGGCAAGGCAATGGGTCTTCGTACCATTGGACCATTCTGGAGGCCGAATTTTGACGTTTAAAAGTGTTTCAGATGTTTTTTTGTGATCGCGACACAATTAGCTACGAGTACAAGATTATGTTCGGATATGGTTATCTCTTGTTTTTCGCGGTTCGAAGCACGTCCAAGGTGAATAAACCGGTCCACATATCAAGTGGGACCCACATTGAATGATCCCTTGAGTTTTCAAAAAACGATATATGCGATTGCATGATATATACTAACGGATGCGATCATACCAGCACTAATGCACCGGATCCCATCAGAACAACGCAGTTAAGCGTGCTTGGGCGAGAGTAGTACTAGGATGAGTGACCTCCCGGGAAGTCCTCGTGTTGCATCCCTCCCTCTTTTTTTTTTTTTTTTTTTTGGTTGTTGCGTAAGCCTATATAGTACAAACATAACGTCGTAACTTTTACATCGTGAGGAACCACGCGACCCATAATACCTTTTCGGAAAGCCCCAAGAGTGTTTCCGGCAAGGCAATGGGTCTTCGTACCATTGGACCATTCTGGAGGCCGAATTTTGACGTTTAAAAGTGTTTCAGATGTTTTTTTGTGATCGCGACACAATTAGCTACGAGTACAAGATTATGTTCGGATATGGTTATCTCTTGTTTTTCGCGGTTCGAAGCACGTCCAAGGTGAATAAACCGGTCCACATATCAAGTGGGACCCACATTGAATGATCCCTTGAGTTTTCAAAAAACGATATATGCGATTGCATGATATATACTAACGGATGCGATCATACCAGCACTAATGCACCGGATCCCATCAGAACAACGCAGTTAAGCGTGCTTGGGCGAGAGTAGTACTAGGATGAGTGACCTCCCGGGAAGTCCTCGTGTTGCATCCCTCCCTCTTTTTTTTTTTTGGTTGTTGCGTAAGCCTATATAGTCCAAACATAACGTCGTAACTTTTACATCGTGAGGAACCACGCGACCCATAATACCTTTTCGGAAAGCCCCAAGAGTGTTTCCGGCAAGGCAATGGGTCTTCGTCCCATTGGACCATTCTGGAGGCCGAATTTTGACGTTTAAAAGTGTTTCAGATGTTTTTTTGTGATCGCGACACAATTAGCTACGAGTACAAAATTATGTTCGGATATGGTTATCTCTTGTTTTTCGCGGTTCGAAGCACGTCCAAGGTGAATAAACCGGTCCACATATCAAGTGGGACCCACATTGAATGATCCCTTGAGTTTTCAAAAAACGATATATGCGATTGCATGATATATACTAACGGATGCGATCATACCAGCACTAATGCACCGGATCCCATCAGAACAACGCAGTTAAGCGTGCTTGGGCGAGAGTAGTACTAGGATGAGTGACCTCCCGGGAAGTCCTCGTGTTGCATCCCTCCCTCTTTTTTTTTTTTTTTTTTTTGGTTGTTGCGTAAGCCTATATAGTACAAACATAACGTCGTAACTTTTACATCGTGAGGAACCACGCGACCCATAATACCTTTTCGGAAAGCCCCAAGAGTGTTTCCGGCAAGGCAATGGGTCTTCGTACCATTGGACCATTCTGGAGGCCGAATTTTGACGTTTAAAAGTGTTTCAGATGTTTTTTTGTGATCGCGACACAATTAGCTACGAGTACAAGATTATGTTCGGATATGGTTATCTCTTGTTTTTCGCGGTTCGAAGCACGTCCAAGGTGAATAAACCGGTCCACATATCAAGTGGGACCCACATTGAATGATCCCTTGAGTTTTCAAAAAACGATATATGCGATTGCATGATATATACTAACGGATGCGATCATACCAGCACTAATGCACCGGATCCCATCAGAACAACGCAGTTAAGCGTGCTTGGGCGAGAGTAGTACTAGGATGAGTGACCTCCCGGGAAGTCCTCGTGTTGCATCCCTCCCTCTTTTTTTTTTTTGGTTGTTGCGTAAGCCTATATAGTCCAAACATAACGTCGTAACTTTTACATCGTGAGGAACCACGCGACCCATAATACCTTTTCGGAAAGCCCCAAGAGTGTTTCCGGCAAGGCAATGGGTCTTCGTCCCATTGGACCATTCTGGATGCCGAATTTTGACGTTTAAAAGTGTTTCAGATGTTTTTTTGTGATCGCGACACAATTAGCTACGAGTACAAAATTATGTTCGGATATGGTTATCTCTTGTTTTTCGCGGTTCGAAGCACGTCCAAGGTGAATAAACCGGTCCACATATCAAGTGGGACCCACATTGAATGATCCCTTGAGTTTTCAAAAAACGATATATGCGATTGCATGATATATACTAACGGATGCGATCATACCAGCACTAATGCACCGGATCCCATCAGAACAACGCAGTTAAGCGTGCTTGGGCGAGAGTAGTACTAGGATGAGTGACCTCCCGGGAAGTCCTCGTGTTGCATCCCTCCCTCTTTTTTTTTTTTTTTTTTTTGGTTGTTGCGTAAGCCTATATAGTACAAACATAACGTCGTAACTTTTACATCGTGAGGAACCACGCGACCCATAATACCTTTTCGGAAAGCCCCAAGAGTGTTTTCGGCAAGGCAATGGGTCTTCGTACCATTGGACCATTCTGGAGGCCGAATTTTGACGTTTAAAAGTGTTTCAGATGTTTTTTTGTGATCGCGACACAATTAGCTACGAGTACAAGATTATGTTCGGATATGGTTATCTCTTGTTTTTCGCGGTTCGAAGCACGTCCAAGGTGAATAAACCGGTCCACATATAAAGTGGGACCCACATTGAATGATCCCTTGAGTTTTCAAAAAACGATATATGCGATTGCATGATATATACTAACGGATGCGATCATACCAGCACTAATGCACCGGATCCCATCAGAACAACGCAGTTAAGCGTGCTTGGGCGAGAGTAGTACTAGGATGAGTGACCTCCCGGGAAGTCCTCGTGTTGCATCCCTCCCTCTTTTTTTTTTTTTTTTTTTTGGTTGTTGCGTAAGCCTATATAGTACAAACATAACGTCGTAACTTTTACATCGTGAGGAACCACGCGACCCATAATACCTTTTCGGAAAGCCCCAAGAGTGTTTCCGGCAAGGCAATGGGTCTTCGTACCATTGGACCATTCTGGAGGCCGAATTTTGACGTTTAAAAGTGTTTCAGATGTTTTTTTGTGATCGCGACACAATTAGCTACGAGTACAAGATTATGTTCGGATATGGTTATCTCTTGTTTTTCGCGGTTCGAAGCACGTCCAAGGTGAATAAACCGGTCCACATATAAAGTGGGACCCACATTGAATGATCCCTTGAGTTTTCAAAAAACGATATATGCGATTGCATGATATATACTAACGGATGCGATCATACCAGCACTAATGCACCGGATCCCATCAGAACAACGCAGTTAAGCGTGCTTGGGCGAGAGTAGTACTAGGATGAGTGACCTCCCGGGAAGTCCTCGTGTTGCATCCCTCCCTCTTTTTTTTTTTTTTTTTTTTGGTTGTTGCGTAAGCCTATATAGTACAAACATAACGTCGTAACTTTTACATCGTGAGGAACCACGCGACCCATAATACCTTTTCGGAAAGCCCCAAGAGTGTTTCCGGCAAGGCAATGGGTCTTCGTACCATTGGACCATTCTGGAGGCCGAATTTTGACGTTTAAAAGTGTTTCAGATGTTTTTTTGTGATCGCGACACAATTAGCTACGAGTACAAGATTATGTTCGGATATGGTTATCTCTTGTTTTTCGCGGTTCGAAGCACGTCCAAGGTGAATAAACCGGTCCACATATAAAGTGGGACCCACATTGAATGATCCCTTGAGTTTTCAAAAAACGATATATGCGATTGCATGATATATACTAACGGATGCGATCATACCAGCACTAATGCACCGGATCCCATCAGAACAACGCAGTTAAGCGTGCATGGGCGAGAGTAGTACTAGGATGAGTGACCTCCCGGGAAGTCCTCGTGTTGCATCCCTCCCTCTTTTTTTTTTTTTTTTTTTTGGTTGTTGCGTAAGCCTATATAGTACAAACATAACGTCGTAACTTTTACATCGTGAGGAACCACGCGACCCATAATACCTTTTCGGAAAGCCCCAAGAGTGTTTCCGGCAAGGCAATGGGTCTTCGTACCATTGGACCATTCTGGAGGCCGAATTTTGACGTTTAAAAGTGTTTCAGATGTTTTTTTGTGATCGCGACACAATTAGCTACGAGTACAAGATTATGTTCGGATATGGTTATCTCTTGTTTTTCGCGGTTCGAAGCACGTCCAAGGTGAATAAACCGGTCCACATATCAAGTGGGACCCACATTGAATGATCCCTTGAGTTTTCAAAAAACGATATATGCGATTGCATGATATATACTAACGGATGCGATCATACCAGCACTAATGCACCGGATCCCATCAGAACAACGCAGTTAAGCGTGCTTGGGCGAGAGTAGTACTAGGATGGGTGACCTCCCGGGAAGTCCTCGTGTTGCATCCCTCCCTCTTTTTTTTTTTTGGTTGTTGCGTAAGCCTATATAGTCCAAACATAACGTCGTAACTTTTACATCGTGAGGAACCACGCGACCCATAATACCTTTTCGGAAAGCCCCAAGAGTGTTTCCGGCAAGGCAATGGGTCTTCGTCCCATTGGACCATTCTGGAGGCCGAATTTTGACGTTTAAAAGTGTTTCGGATGTTTTTTTGTGATCGCGACACAATTAGCTACGAGTACAAAATTATGTTCGGATATGGTTATCTCTTGTTTTTCGCGGTTCGAAGCACGTCCAAGGTGAATAAACCGGTCCACATATCAAGTGGGACCCACATTGAATGATCCCTTGAGTTTTCAAAAAACGATATATGCGATTGCATGATATATACTAACAGATGCGATCATACCAGCACTAATGCACCGGATCCCATCAGAACAACGCAGTTAAGCGTGCTTGGGCGAGAGTAGTACTAGGATGAGTGACCTCCCGGGAAGTCCTCGTGTTGCATCCCTCCCTCTTTTTTTTTTTTTTTTTTTTTGGTTGTTGCGTAAGCCTATATAGTACAAACATAACGTCGTAACTTTTACATCGTGAGGAACCACGCGACCCATAATACCTTTTCGGAAAGCCCCAAGAGTGTTTTCGGCAAGGCAATGGGTCTTCGTACCATTGGACCATTCTGGAGGCCGAATTTTGACGTTTAAAAGTGTTTCAGATGTTTTTTTGTGATCGCGACACAATTAGCTACGAGTACAAGATTATGTTCGGATATGGTTATCTCTTGTTTTTCGCGGTTCGAAGCACGTCCAAGGTGAATAAACCGGTCCACATATAAAGTGGGACCCACATTGAATGATCCCTTGAGTTTTCAAAAAACGATATATGCGATTGCATGATATATACTAACGGATGCGATCATACCAGCACTAATGCACCGAATCCCATCAGAACAACGCAGTTAAGCGTGCTTGGGCGAGAGTAGTACTAGGATGAGTGACCTCCCGGGAAGTCCTCGTGTTGCATCCCTCCCTCTTTTTTTTTTTTTTTTTTTTGGTTGTTGCGTAAGCCTATATAGTACAAACATAACGTCGTAACTTTTACATCGTGAGGAACCACGCGACCCATAATACCTTTTCGGAAAGCCCCAAGAGTGTTTCCGGCAAGGCAATGGGTCTTCGTACCATTGGACCATTCTGGAGGCCGAATTTTGACGTTTAAAAGTGTTTCAGATGTTTTTTTGTGATCGCGACACAATTAGCTACGAGTACAAGATTATGTTCGGATATGGTTATCTCTTGTTTTTCGCGGTTCGAAGCACGTCCAAGGTGAATAAACCGGTCCACATATCAAGTGGGACCCACATTGAATGATCCCTTGAGTTTTCAAAAAACGATATATGCGATTGCATGATATATACTAACGGATGCGATCATACCAGCACTAATGCACCGGATCCCATCAGAACAACGCAGTTAAGCGTGCTTGGGCGAGAGTAGTACTAGGATGGGTGACCTCCCGGGAAGTCCTCGTGTTGCATCCCTCCCTCTTTTTTTTTTTGGTTGTTGCGTAAGCCTATATAGTCCAAACATAACGTCGTAACTTTTACATCGTGAGGAACCACGCGACCCATAATACCTTTTCGGAAAGCCCCAAGAGTGTTTCCGGCAAGGCAATGGGTCTTCGTCCCATTGGACCATTCTGGAGGCCGAATTTTGACGTTTAAAAGTGTTTCGGATGTTTTTTTGTGATCGCGACACAATTAGCTACGAGTACAAAATTATGTTCGGATATGGTTATCTCTTGTTTTTCGCGGTTCGAAGCACGTCCAAGGTGAATAAACCGGTCCACATATCAAGTGGGACCCACATTGAATGATCCCTTGAGTTTTCAAAAAACGATATATGCGATTGCATGATATATACTAACGGATGCGATCATACCAGCACTAATGCACCGGATCCCATCAGAACAACGCAGTTAAGCGTGCTTGGGCGAGAGTAGTACTAGGATGAGTGACCTCCCGGGAAGTCCTCGTGTTGCATCCCTCCCTCTTTTTTTTTTTTTTTTTTTTGGTTGTTGCGTAAGCCTATATAGTACAAACATAACGTCGTAACTTTTACATCGTGAGGAACCACGCGACCCATAATACCTTTTCGGAAAGCCCCAAGAGTGTTTCCGGCAAGGCAATGGGTCTTCGTACCATTGGACCATTCTGGAGGCCGAATTTTGACGTTTAAAAGTGTTTCAGATGTTTTTTTGTGATCGCGACACAATTAGCTACGAGTACAAGATTATGTTCGGATATGGTTATCTCTTGTTTTTCGCGGTTCGAAGCACGTCCAAGGTGAATAAACCGGTCCACATATAAAGTGGGACCCACATTGAATGATCCCTTGAGTTTTCAAAAAACGATATATGCGATTGCATGATATATACTAACGGATGCGATCATACCAGCACTAATGCACCGGATCCCATCAGAACAACGCAGTTAAGCGTGCTTGGGCGAGAGTAGTACTAGGATGGGTGACCTCCCGGGAAGTCCTCGTGTTGCATCCCTCCCTCTTTTTTTTTTTGGTTGTTGCGTAAGCCTATATAGTCCAAACATAACGTCGTAACTTTTACATCGTGAGGAACCACGCGACCCATAATACCTTTTCGGAAAGCCCCAAGAGTGTTTCCGGCAAGGCAATGGGTCTTCGTCCCATTGGACCATTCTGGAGGCCGAATTTTGACGTTTAAAAGTGTTTCAGATGTTTTTTTGTGATCGCGACACAATTAGCTACGAGTACAAAATTATGTTCGGATATGGTTATCTCTTGTTTTTCGCGGTTCGAAGCACGTCCAAGGTGAATAAACCGGTCCACATATCAAGTGGGACCCACATTGAATGATCCCTTGAGTTTTCAAAAAACGATATATGCGATTGCATGATATATACTAACGGATGCGATCATACCAGCACTAATGCACCGGATCCCATCAGAACAACGCAGTTAAGCGTGCTTGGGCGAGAGTAGTACTAGGATGAGTGACCTCCCGGGAAGTCCTCGTGTTGCATCCCTCCCTCTTTTTTTTTTTTTTTTTTTTTGGTTGTTGCGTAAGCCTATATAGTACAAACATAACGTCGTAACTTTTACATCGTGAGGAACCACGCGACCCATAATACCTTTTCGGAAAGCCCCAAGAGTGTTTTCGGCAAGGCAATGGGTCTTCGTTCCATTGGACCATTCTGGAGGCCGAATTTTGACGTTTAAAAGTGTTTCAGATGTTTTTTTGTGATCGCGACACAATTAGCTACGAGTACAAGATTATGTTCGGATATGGTTATCTCTTGTTTTTCGCGGTTCGAAGCACGTCCAAGGTGAATAAACCGGTCCACATATAAAGTGGGACCCACATTGAATGATCCCTTGAGTTTTCAAAAAACGATATATGCGATTGCATGATATATACTAACGGATGCGATCATACCAGCACTAATGCACCGGATCCCATCAGAACAACGCAGTTAAGCGTGCTTGGGCGAGAGTAGTACTAGGATGAGTGACCTCCCGGGAAGTCCTCGTGTTGCATCCCTCCCTCTTTTTTTTTTTTTTTTTTTTGGTTGTTGCGTAAGCCTATATAGTACAAACATAACGTCGTAACTTTTACATCGTGAGGAACCACGCGACCCATAATACCTTTTCGGAAAGCCCCAAGAGTGTTTCCGGCAAGGCAATGGGTCTTCGTACCATTGGACCATTCTGGAGGCCGAATTTTGACGTTTAAAAGTGTTTCAGATGTTTTTTTGTGATCGCGACACAATTAGCTACGAGTACAAGATTATGTTCGGATATGGTTATCTCTTGTTTTTCGCGGTTCGAAGCACGTCCAAGGTGAATAAACCGGTCCACATATCAAGTGGGACCCACATTGAATGATCCCTTGAGTTTTCAAAAAACGATATATGCGATTGCATGATATATACTAACGGATGCGATCATACCAGCACTAATGCACCGGATCCCATCAGAACAACGCAGTTAAGCGTGCTTGGGCGAGAGTAGTACTAGGATGGGTGACCTCCCGGGAAGTCCTCGTGTTGCATCCCTCCCTCTTTTTTTTTTTGGTTGTTGCGTAAGCCTATATAGTCCAAACATAACGTCGTAACTTTTACATCGTGAGGAACCACGCGACCCATAATACCTTTTCGGAAAGCCCCAAGAGTGTTTCCGGCAAGGCAATGGGTCTTCGTACCATTGGACCATTCTGGAGGCCGAATTTTGACGTTTAAAAGTGTTTCAGATGTTTTTTTGTGATCGCGACACAATTAGCTACGAGTACAAGATTATGTTCGGATATGGTTATCTCTTGTTTTTCGCGGTTCGAAGCACGTCCAAGGTGAATAAACCGGTCCACATATCAAGTGGGACCCACATTGAATGATCCCTTGAGTTTTCAAAAAACGATATATGCGATTGCATGATATATACTAACGGATGCGATCATACCAGCACTAATGCACCGGATCCCATCAGAACAACGCAGTTAAGCGTGCTTGGGCGAGAGTAGTACTAGGATGGGTGACCTCCCGGGAAGTCCTCGTGTTGCATCCCTCCCTCTTTTTTTTTTTGGTTGTTGCGTAAGCCTATATAGTCCAAACATAACGTCGTAACTTTTACATCGTGAGGAACCACGCGACCCATAATACCTTTTCGGAAAGCCCCAAGAGTGTTTCCGGCAAGGCAATGGGTCTTCGTCCCATTGGACCATTCTGGAGGCCGAATTTTGACGTTTAAAAGTGTTTCGGATGTTTTTTTGTGATCGCGACACAATTAGCTACGAGTACAAAATTATGTTCGGATATGGTTATCTCTTGTTTTTCGCGGTTCGAAGCACGTCCAAGGTGAATAAACCGGTCCACATATCAAGTGGGACCCACATTGAATGATCCCTTGAGTTTTCAAAAAACGATATATGCGATTGCATGATATATACTAACGGATGCGATCATACCAGCACTAATGCACCGGATCCCATCAGAACAACGCAGTTAAGCGTGCTTGGGCGAGAGTAGTACTAGGATGAGTGACCTCCCGGGAAGTCCTCGTGTTGCATCCCTCCCTCTTTTTTTTTTTTTTTTTTTTTGGTTGTTGCGTAAGCCTATATAGTACAAACATAACGTCGTAACTTTTACATCGTGAGGAACCACGCGACCCATAATACCTTTTCGGAAAGCCCCAAGAGTGTTTTCGGCAAGGCAATGGGTCTTCGTTCCATTGGACCATTCTGGAGGCCGAATTTTGACGTTTAAAAGTGTTTCAGATGTTTTTTTGTGATCGCGACACAATTAGCTACGAGTACAAGATTATGTTCGGATATGGTTATCTCTTGTTTTTCGCGGTTCGAAGCACGTCCAAGGTGAATAAACCGGTCCACATATAAAGTGGGACCCACATTGAATGATCCCTTGAGTTTTCAAAAAACGATATATGCGATTGCATGATATATACTAACGGATGCGATCATACCAGCACTAATGCACCGGATCCCATCAGAACAACGCAGTTAAGCGTGCTTGGGCGAGAGTAGTACTAGGATGAGTGACCTCCCGGGAAGTCCTCGTGTTGCATCCCTCCCTCTTTTTTTTTTTTTTTTTTTTGGTTGTTGCGTAAGCCTATATAGTACAAACATAACGTCGTAACTTTTACATCGTGAGGAACCACGCGACCCATAATACCTTTTCGGAAAGCCCCAAGAGTGTTTCCGGCAAGGCAATGGGTCTTCGTACCATTGGACCATTCTGGAGGCCGAATTTTGACGTTTAAAAGTGTTTCAGATGTTTTTTTGTGATCGCGACACAATTAGCTACGAGTACAAGATTATGTTCGGATATGGTTATCTCTTGTTTTTCGCGGTTCGAAGCACGTCCAAGGTGAATAAACCGGTCCACATATCAAGTGGGACCCACATTGAATGATCCCTTGAGTTTTCAAAAAACGATATATGCGATTGCATGATATATACTAACGGATGCGATCATACCAGCACTAATGCACCGGATCCCATCAGAACAACGCAGTTAAGCGTGCTTGGGCGAGAGTAGTACTAGGATGGGTGACCTCCCGGGAAGTCCTCGTGTTGCATCCCTCCCTCTTTTTTTTTTTGGTTGTTGCGTAAGCCTATATAGTCCAAACATAACGTCGTAACTTTTACATCGTGAGGAACCACGCGACCCATAATGCACCGGATCCCATCAGAACAACGCAGTTAAGCGTGCTTGGGCGAGAGTAGTACTAGGATGAGTGACCTCCCGGGAAGTCCTCGTGTTGCATCCCTCCCTCTTTTTTTTTTTTTTTTTTTTGGTTGATGCGATCATACCAGCACTAATGCACCGGATCCCATCAGAACAACGCAGTTAAGCGTGCTTGGGCGAGAGTAGTACTAGGATGAGTGACCTCCCGGGAAGTCCTCGTGTTGCATCCCTCCCTCTTTTTTTTTTTTTTTTTTTTGGTTGTTGCGTAAGCCTATATAGTACAAACATAACGTCGTAACTTTTACATCGTGAGGAACCACGCGACCCATAATACCTTTTCGGAAAGCCCCAAGAGTGTTTTCGGCAAGGCAATGGGTCTTCGTACCATTGGACCATTCTGGAGGCCGAATTTTGACGTTTAAAAGTGTTTCAGATGTTTTTTTGTGATCGCGACACAATTAGCTACGAGTACAAGATTATGTTCGGATATGGTTATCTCTTGTTTTTCGCGGTTCGAAGCACGTCCAAGGTGAATAAACCGGTCCACATATAAAGTGGGACCCACATTGAATGATCCCTTGAGTTTTCAAAAAACGATATATGCGATTGCATGATATATACTAACGGATGCGATCATACCAGCACTAATGCACCGAATCCCATCAGAACAACGCAGTTAAGCGTGCTTGGGCGAGAGTAGTACTAGGATGAGTGACCTCCCGGGAAGTCCTCGTGTTGCATCCCTCCCTCTTTTTTTTTTTTTTTTTTTTGGTTGTTGCGTAAGCCTATATAGTACAAACATAACGTCGTAACTTTTACATCGTGAGGAACCACGCGACCCATAATACCTTTTCGGAAAGCCCCAAGAGTGTTTCCGGCAAGGCAATGGGTCTTCGTACCATTGGACCATTCTGGAGGCCGAATTTTGACGTTTAAAAGTGTTTCAGATGTTTTTTTGTGATCGCGACACAATTAGCTACGAGTACAAGATTATGTTCGGATATGGTTATCTCTTGTTTTTCGCGGTTCGAAGCACGTCCAAGGTGAATAAACCGGTCCACATATCAAGTGGGACCCACATTGAATGATCCCTTGAGTTTTCAAAAAACGATATATGCGATTGCATGATATATACTAACGGATGCGATCATACCAGCACTAATGCACCGGATCCCATCAGAACAACGCAGTTAAGCGTGCTTGGGCGAGAGTAGTACTAGGATGAGTGACCTCCCGGGAAGTCCTCGTGTTGCATCCCTCCCTCTTTTTTTTTTTTTTTTTTTTGGTTGTTGCGTAAGCCTATATAGTACAAACATAACGTCGTAACTTTTACATCGTGAGGAACCACGCGACCCATAATACCTTTTCGGAAAGCCCCAAGAGTGTTTCCGGCAAGGCAATGGGTCTTCGTACCATTGGACCATTCTGGAGGCCGAATTTTGACGTTTAAAAGTGTTTCAGATGTTTTTTTGTGATCGCGACACAATTAGCTACGAGTACAAGATTATGTTCGGATATGGTTATCTCTTGTTTTTCGCGGTTCGAAGCACGTCCAAGGTGAATAAACCGGTCCACATATCAAGTGGGACCCACATTGAATGATCCCTTGAGTTTTCAAAAAACGATATATGCGATTGCATGATATATACTAACGGATGCGATCATACCAGCACTAATGCACCGGATCCCATCAGAACAACGCAGTTAAGCGTGCTTGGGCGAGAGTAGTACTAGGATGGGTGACCTCCCGGGAAGTCCTCGTGTTGCATCCCTCCCTCTTTTTTTTTTTTGGTTGTTGCGTAAGCCTATATAGTCCAAACATAACGTCGTAACTTTTACATCGTGAGGAACCACGCGACCCATAATACCTTTTCGGAAAGCCCCAAGAGTGTTTCCGGCAAGGCAATGGGTCTTCGTCCCATTGGACCATTCTGGAGGCCGAATTTTGACGTTTAAAAGTGTTTCGGATGTTTTTTTGTGATCGCGACACAATTAGCTACGAGTACAAAATTATGTTCGGATATGGTTATCTCTTGTTTTTCGCGGTTCGAAGCACGTCCAAGGTGAATAAACCGGTCCACATATCAAGTGGGACCCACATTGAATGATCCCTTGAGTTTTCAAAAAACGATATATGCGATTGCATGATATATACTAACGGATGCGATCATACCAGCACTAATGCACCGGATCCCATCAGAACAACGCAGTTAAGCGTGCTTGGGCGAGAGTAGTACTAGGATGAGTGACCTCCCGGGAAGTCCTCGTGTTGCATCCCTCCCTCTTTTTTTTTTTTTTTTTTTTGGTTGTTGCGTAAGCCTATATAGTACAAACATAACGTCGTAACTTTTACATCGTGAGGAACCACGCGACCCATAATACCTTTTCGGAAAGCCCCAAGAGTGTTTTCGGCAAGGCAATGGGTCTTCGTACCATTGGACCATTCTGGAGGCCGAATTTTGACGTTTAAAAGTGTTTCAGATGTTTTTTTGTGATCGCGACACAATTAGCTACGAGTACAAGATTATGTTCGGATATGGTTATCTCTTGTTTTTCGCGGTTCGAAGCACGTCCAAGGTGAATAAACCGGTCCACATATAAAGTGGGACCCACATTGAATGATCCCTTGAGTTTTCAAAAAACGATATATGCGATTGCATGATATATACTAACGGATGCGATCATACCAGCACTAATGCACCGAATCCCATCAGAACAACGCAGTTAAGCGTGCTTGGGCGAGAGTAGTACTAGGATGAGTGACCTCCCGGGAAGTCCTCGTGTTGCATCCCTCCCTCTTTTTTTTTTTTTTTTTTTTGGTTGTTGCGTAAGCCTATATAGTACAAACATAACGTCGTAACTTTTACATCGTGAGGAACCACGCGACCCATAATACCTTTTCGGAAAGCCCCAAGAGTGTTTCCGGCAAGGCAATGGGTCTTCGTACCATTGGACCATTCTGGAGGCCGAATTTTGACGTTTAAAAGTGTTTCAGATGTTTTTTTGTGATCGCGACACAATTAGCTACGAGTACAAGATTATGTTCGGATATGGTTATCTCTTGTTTTTCGCGGTTCGAAGCACGTCCAAGGTGAATAAACCGGTCCACATATCAAGTGGGACCCACATTGAATGATCCCTTGAGTTTTCAAAAAACGATATATGCGATTGCATGATATATACTAACGGATGCGATCATACCAGCACTAATGCACCGGATCCCATCAGAACAACGCAGTTAAGCGTGCTTGGGCGAGAGTAGTACTAGGATGGGTGACCTCCCGGGAAGTCCTCGTGTTGCATCCCTCCCTCTTTTTTTTTTTGGTTGTTGCGTAAGCCTATATAGTCCAAACATAACGTCGTAACTTTTACATCGTGAGGAACCACGCGACCCATAATACCTTTTCGGAAAGCCCCAAGAGTGTTTCCGGCAAGGCAATGGGTCTTCGTCCCATTGGACCATTCTGGAGGCCGAATTTTGACGTTTAAAAGTGTTTCGGATGTTTTTTTGTGATCGCGACACAATTAGCTACGAGTACAAAATTATGTTCGGATATGGTTATCTCTTGTTTTTCGCGGTTCGAAGCACGTCCAAGGTGAATAAACCGGTCCACATATAAAGTGGGACCCACATTGAATGATCCCTTGAGTTTTCAAAAAACGATATATGCGATTGCATGATATATACTAACGGATGCGATCATACCAGCACTAATGCACCGGATCCCATCAGAACAACGCAGTTAAGCGTGCTTGGGCGAGAGTAGTACTAGGATGAGTGACCTCCCGGGAAGTCCTCGTGTTGCATCCCTCCCTCTTTTTTTTTTTTTTTTTTTTGGTTGTTGCGTAAGCCTATATAGTACAAACATAACGTCGTAACTTTTACATCGTGAGGAACCACGCGACCCATAATACCTTTTCGGAAAGCCCCAAGAGTGTTTCCGGCAAGGCAATGGGTCTTCGTACCATTGGACCATTCTGGAGGCCGAATTTTGACGTTTAAAAGTGTTTCAGATGTTTTTTTGTGATCGCGACACAATTAGCTACGAGTACAAGATTATGTTCGGATATGGTTATCTCTTGTTTTTCGCGGTTCGAAGCACGTCCAAGGTGAATAAACCGGTCCACATATCAAGTGGGACCCACATTGAATGATCCCTTGAGTTTTCAAAAAACGATATATGCGATTGCATGATATATACTAACGGATGCGATCATACCAGCACTAATGCACCGGATCCCATCAGAACAACGCAGTTAAGCGTGCTTGGGCGAGAGTAGTACTAGGATGGGTGACCTCCCGGGAAGTCCTCGTGTTGCATCCCTCCCTCTTTTTTTTTTTGGTTGTTGCGTAAGCCTATATAGTCCAAACATAACGTCGTAACTTTTACATCGTGAGGAACCACGCGACCCATAATACCTTTTCGGAAAGCCCCAAGAGTGTTTCCGGCAAGGCAATGGGTCTTCGTCCCATTGGACCATTCTGGAGGCCGAATTTTGACGTTTAAAAGTGTTTCGGATGTTTTTTTGTGATCGCGACACAATTAGCTACGAGTACAAAATTATGTTCGGATATGGTTATCTCTTGTTTTTCGCGGTTCGAAGCACGTCCAAGGTGAATAAACCGGTCCACATATCAAGTGGGACCCACATTGAATGATCCCTTGAGTTTTCAAAAAACGATATATGCGATTGCATGATATATACTAACGGATGCGATCATACCAGCACTAATGCACCGGATCCCATCAGAACAACGCAGTTAAGCGTGCTTGGGCGAGAGTAGTACTAGGATGAGTGACCTCCCGGGAAGTCCTCGTGTTGCATCCCTCCCTCTTTTTTTTTTTTTTTTTTTTGGTTGTTGCGTAAGCCTATATAGTACAAACATAACGTCGTAACTTTTACATCGTGAGGAACCACGCGACCCATAATACCTTTTCGGAAAGCCCCAAGAGTGTTTTCGGCAAGGCAATGGGTCTTCGTTCCATTGGACCATTCTGGAGGCCGAATTTTGACGTTTAAAAGTGTTTCAGATGTTTTTTTGTGATCGCGACACAATTAGCTACGAGTACAAGATTATGTTCGGATATGGTTATCTCTTGTTTTTCGCGGTTCGAAGCACGTCCAAGGTGAATAAACCGGTCCACATATCAAGTGGGACCCACATTGAATGATCCCTTGAGTTTTCAAAAAACGATATATGCGATTGCATGATATATACTAACGGATGCGATCATACCAGCACTAATGCACCGGATCCCATCAGAACAACGCAGTTAAGCGTGCTTGGGCGAGAGTAGTACTAGGATGGGTGACCTCCCGGGAAGTCCTCGTGTTGCATCCCTCCCTCTTTTTTTTTGTGGTTGTTGCGTAAGCCTATATAGTCCAAACATAACGTCGTAACTTTTACATCGTGAGGAACCACGCGACCCATAATACCTTTTCGGAAAGCCCCAAGAGTGTTTCCGGCAAGGCAATGGGTCTTCGTCCCATTGGACCATTCTGGAGGCCGAATTTTGACGTTTAAAAGTGTTTCGGATGTTTTTTTGTGATCGCGACACAATTAGCTACGAGTACAAGATTATGTTCGGATATGGTTATCTCTTGTTTTTCGCGGTTCGAAGCACGTCCAAGGTGAATAAACCGGTCCACATATCAAGTGGGACCCACATTGAATGATCCCTTGAGTTTTCAAAAAACGATATATGCGATTGCATGATATATACTAACGGATGCGATCATACCAGCACTAATGCACCGGATCCCATCAGAACAACGCAGTTAAGCGTGCTTGGGCGAGAGTAGTACTAGGATGGGTGACCTCCCGGGAAGTCCTCGTGTTGCATCCCTCCCTCTTTTTTTTTTTTGGTTGTTGCGTAAGCCTATATAGTCCAAACATAACGTCGTAACTTTTACATCGTGAGGAACCACGCGACCCATAATACCTTTTCGGAAAGCCCCAAGAGTGTTTCCGGCAAGGCAATGGGTCTTCGTCCCATTGGACCATTCTGGAGGCCGAATTTTGACGTTTAAAAGTGTTTCGGATGTTTTTTTGTGATCGCGACACAATTAGCTACGAGTACAAAATTATGTTCGGATATGGTTATCTCTTGTTTTTCGCGGTTCGAAGCACGTCCAAGGTGAATAAACCGGTCCACATATAAAGTGGGACCCACATTGAATGATCCCTTGAGTTTTCAAAAAACGATATATGCGATTGCATGATATATACTAACGGATGCGATCATACCAGCACTAATGCACCGGATCCCATCAGAACAACGCAGTTAAGCGTGCTTGGGCGAGAGTAGTACTAGGATGAGTGACCTCCCGGGAAGTCCTCGTGTTGCATCCCTCCCTCTTTTTTTTTTTTTTTTTTTTGGTTGTTGCGTAAGCCTATATAGTACAAACATAACGTCGTAACTTTTACATCGTGAGGAACCACGCGACCCATAATACCTTTTCGGAAAGCCCCAAGAGTGTTTCCGGCAAGGCAATGGGTCTTCGTACCATTGGACCATTCTGGAGGCCGAATTTTGACGTTTAAAAGTGTTTCAGATGTTTTTTTGTGATCGCGACACAATTAGCTACGAGTACAAGATTATGTTCGGATATGGTTATCTCTTGTTTTTCGCGGTTCGAAGCACGTCCAAGGTGAATAAACCGGTCCACATATAAAGTGGGACCCACATTGAATGATCCCTTGAGTTTTCAAAAAACGATATATGCGATTGCATGATATATACTAACGGATGCGATCATACCAGCACTAATGCACCGAATCCCATCAGAACAACGCAGTTAAGCGTGCTTGGGCGAGAGTAGTACTAGGATGAGTGACCTCCCGGGAAGTCCTCGTGTTGCATCCCTCCCTCTTTTTTTTTTTTTTTTTTTTGGTTGTTGCGTAAGCCTATATAGTACAAACATAACGTCGTAACTTTTACATCGTGAGGAACCACGCGACCCATAATACCTTTTCGGAAAGCCCCAAGAGTGTTTCCGGCAAGGCAATGGGTCTTCGTACCATTGGACCATTCTGGAGGCCGAATTTTGACGTTTAAAAGTGTTTCAGATGTTTTTTTGTGATCGCGACACAATTAGCTACGAGTACAAGATTATGTTCGGATATGGTTATCTCTTGTTTTTCGCGGTTCGAAGCACGTCCAAGGTGAATAAACCGGTCCACATATCAAGTGGGACCCACATTGAATGATCCCTTGAGTTTTCAAAAAACGATATATGCGATTGCATGATATATACTAACGGATGCGATCATACCAGCACTAATGCACCGGATCCCATCAGAACAACGCAGTTAAGCGTGCTTGGGCGAGAGTAGTACTAGGATGGGTGACCTCCCGGGAAGTCCTCGTGTTGCATCCCTCCCTCTTTTTTTTTTTGGTTGTTGCGTAAGCCTATATAGTCCAAACATAACGTCGTAACTTTTACATCGTGAGGAACCACGCGACCCATAATACCTTTTCGGAAAGCCCCAAGAGTGTTTCCGGCAAGGCAATGGGTCTTCGTCCCATTGGACCATTCTGGAGGCCGAATTTTGACGTTTAAAAGTGTTTCGGATGTTTTTTTGTGATCGCGACACAATTAGCTACGAGTACAAAATTATGTTCGGATATGGTTATCTCTTGTTTTTCGCGGTTCGAAGCACGTCCAAGGTGAATAAACCGGTCCACATATAAAGTGGGACCCACATTGAATGATCCCTTGAGTTTTCAAAAAACGATATATGCGATTGCATGATATATACTAACGGATGCGATCATACCAGCACTAATGCACCGGATCCCATCAGAACAACGCAGTTAAGCGTGCTTGGGCGAGAGTAGTACTAGGATGAGTGACCTCCCGGGAAGTCCTCGTGTTGCATCCCTCCCTCTTTTTTTTTTTTTTTTTTTTGGTTGTTGCGTAAGCCTATATAGTACAAACATAACGTCGTAACTTTTACATCGTGAGGAACCACGCGACCCATAATACCTTTTCGGAAAGCCCCAAGAGTGTTTCCGGCAAGGCAATGGGTCTTCGTACCATTGGACCATTCTGGAGGCCGAATTTTGACGTTTAAAAGTGTTTCAGATGTTTTTTTGTGATCGCGACACAATTAGCTACGAGTACAAGATTATGTTCGGATATGGTTATCTCTTGTTTTTCGCGGTTCGAAGCACGTCCAAGGTGAATAAACCGGTCCACATATCAAGTGGGACCCACATTGAATGATCCCTTGAGTTTTCAAAAAACGATATATGCGATTGCATGATATATACTAACGGATGCGATCATACCAGCACTAATGCACCGGATCCCATCAGAACAACGCAGTTAAGCGTGCTTGGGCGAGAGTAGTACTAGGATGGGTGACCTCCCGGGAAGTCCTCGTGTTGCATCCCTCCCTCTTTTTTTTTTTGGTTGTTGCGTAAGCCTATATAGTCCAAACATAACGTCGTAACTTTTACATCGTGAGGAACCACGCGACCCATAATACCTTTTCGGAAAGCCCCAAGAGTGTTTCCGGCAAGGCAATGGGTCTTCGTCCCATTGGACCATTCTGGAGGCCGAATTTTGACGTTTAAAAGTGTTTCGGATGTTTTTTTGTGATCGCGACACAATTAGCTACGAGTACAAAATTATGTTCGGATATGGTTATCTCTTGTTTTTCGCGGTTCGAAGCACGTCCAAGGTGAATAAACCGGTCCACATATCAAGTGGGACCCACATTGAATGATCCCTTGAGTTTTCAAAAAACGATATATGCGATTGCATGATATATACTAACGGATGCGATCATACCAGCACTAATGCACCGGATCCCATCAGAACAACGCAGTTAAGCGTGCTTGGGCGAGAGTAGTACTAGGATGAGTGACCTCCCGGGAAGTCCTCGTGTTGCATCCCTCCCTCTTTTTTTTTTTTTTTTTTTTGGTTGTTGCGTAAGCCTATATAGTACAAACATAACGTCGTAACTTTTACATCGTGAGGAACCACGCGACCCATAATACCTTTTCGGAAAGCCCCAAGAGTGTTTTCGGCAAGGCAATGGGTCTTCGTTCCATTGGACCATTCTGGAGGCCGAATTTTGACGTTTAAAAGTGTTTCAGATGTTTTTTTGTGATCGCGACACAATTAGCTACGAGTACAAGATTATGTTCGGATATGGTTATCTCTTGTTTTTCGCGGTTCGAAGCACGTCCAAGGTGAATAAACCGGTCCACATATCAAGTGGGACCCACATTGAATGATCCCTTGAGTTTTCAAAAAACGATATATGCGATTGCATGATATATACTAACGGATGCGATCATACCAGCACTAATGCACCGGATCCCATCAGAACAACGCAGTTAAGCGTGCTTGGGCGAGAGTAGTACTAGGATGGGTGACCTCCCGGGAAGTCCTCGTGTTGCATCCCTCCCTCTTTTTTTTTGTGGTTGTTGCGTAAGCCTATATAGTCCAAACATAACGTCGTAACTTTTACATCGTGAGGAACCACGCGACCCATAATACCTTTTCGGAAAGCCCCAAGAGTGTTTCCGGCAAGGCAATGGGTCTTCGTCCCATTGGACCATTCTGGAGGCCGAATTTTGACGTTTAAAAGTGTTTCGGATGTTTTTTTGTGATCGCGACACAATTAGCTACGAGTACAAAATTATGTTCGGATATGGTTATCTCTTGTTTTTCGCGGTTCGAAGCACGTCCAAGGTGAATAAACCGGTCCACATATCAAGTGGGACCCACATTGAATGATCCCTTGAGTTTTCAAAAAACGATATATGCGATTGCATGATATATACTAACGGATGCGATCATACCAGCACTAATGCACCGGATCCCATCAGAACAACGCAGTTAAGCGTGCTTGGGCGAGAGTAGTACTAGGATGAGTGACCTCCCGGGAAGTCCTCGTGTTGCATCCCTCCCTCTTTTTTTTTTTTTTTTTTTTGGTTGTTGCGTAAGCCTATATAGTACAAACATAACGTCGTAACTTTTACATCGTGAGGAACCACGCGACCCATAATACCTTTTCGGAAAGCCCCAAGAGTGTTTTCGGCAAGGCAATGGGTCTTCGTTCCATTGGACCATTCTGGAGGCCGAATTTTGACGTTTAAAAGTGTTTCAGATGTTTTTTTGTGATCGCGACACAATTAGCTACGAGTACAAGATTATGTTCGGATATGGTTATCTCTTGTTTTTCGCGGTTCGAAGCACGTCCAAGGTGAATAAACCGGTCCACATATAAAGTGGGACCCACATTGAATGATCCCTTGAGTTTTCAAAAAACGATATATGCGATTGCATGATATATACTAACGGATGCGATCATACCAGCACTAATGCACCGGATCCCATCAGAACAACGCAGTTAAGCGGGCTTGGGCGAGAGTAGTACTAGGATGAGTGACCTCCCGGGAAGTCCTCGTGTTGCATCCCTCCCTCTTTTTTTTTTTTTTTTTTTTGGTTGTTGCGTAAGCCTATATAGTACAAACATAACGTCGTAACTTTTACATCGTGAGGAACCACGCGACCCATAATACCTTTTCGGAAAGCCCCAAGAGTGTTTCCGGCAAGGCAATGGGTCTTCGTACCATTGGACCATTCTGGAGGCCGAATTTTGACGTTTAAAAGTGTTTCAGATGTTTTTTTGTGATCGCGACACAATTAGCTACGAGTACAAGATTATGTTCGGATATGGTTATCTCTTGTTTTTCGCGGTTCGAAGCACGTCCAAGGTGAATAAACCGGTCCACATATCAAGTGGGACCCACATTGAATGATCCCTTGAGTTTTCAAAAAACGATATATGCGATTGCATGATATATACTAACGGATGCGATCATACCAGCACTAATGCACCGGATCCCATCAGAACAACGCAGTTAAGCGTGCTTGGGCGAGAGTAGTACTAGGATGGGTGACCTCCCGGGAAGTCCTCGTGTTGCATCCCTCCCTCTTTTTTTTTTTTGGTTGTTGCGTAAGCCTATATAGTCCAAACATAACGTCGTAACTTTTACATCGTGAGGAACCACGCGACCCATAATACCTTTTCGGAAAGCCCCAAGAGTGTTTCCGGCAAGGCAATGGGTCTTCGTCCCATTGGACCATTCTGGAGGCCGAATTTTGACGTTTAAAAGTGTTTCGGATGTTTTTTTGTGATCGCGACACAATTAGCTACGAGTACAAAATTATGTTCGGATATGGTTATCTCTTGTTTTTCGCGGTTCGAAGCACGTCCAAGGTGAATAAACCGGTCCACATATCAAGTGGGACCCACATTGAATGATCCCTTGAGTTTTCAAAAAACGATATATGCGATTGCATGATATATACTAACGGATGCGATCATACCAGCACTAATGCACCGGATCCCATCAGAACAACGCAGTTAAGCGTGCTTGGGCGAGAGTAGTACTAGGATGAGTGACCTCCCGGGAAGTCCTCGTGTTGCATCCCTCCCTCTTTTTTTTTTTTTTTTTTTTGGTTGTTGCGTAAGCCTATATAGTACAAACATAACGTCGTAACTTTTACATCGTGAGGAACCACGCGACCCATAATACCTTTTCGGAAAGCCCCAAGAGTGTTTTCGGCAAGGCAATGGGTCTTCGTTCCATTGGACCATTCTGGAGGCCGAATTTTGACGTTTAAAAGTGTTTCAGATGTTTTTTTGTGATCGCGACACAATTAGCTACGAGTACAAGATTATGTTCGGATATGGTTATCTCTTGTTTTTCGCGGTTCGAAGCACGTCCAAGGTGAATAAACCGGTCCACATATAAAGTGGGACCCACATTGAATGATCCCTTGAGTTTTCAAAAAACGATATATGCGATTGCATGATATATACTAACCGATGCGATCATACCAGCACTAATGCACCGGATCCCATCAGAACAACGCAGTTAAGCGTGCTTGGGCGAGAGTAGTACTAGGATGAGTGACCTCCCGGGAAGTCCTCGTGTTGCATCCCTCCCTCTTTTTTTTTTTTTTTTTTTTGGTTGTTGCGTAAGCCTATATAGTACAAACATAACGTCGTAACTTTTACATCGTGAGGAACCACGCGACCCATAATACCTTTTCGGAAAGCCCCAAGAGTGTTTCCGGCAAGGCAATGGGTCTTCGTACCATTGGACCATTCTGGAGGCCGAATTTTGACGTTTAAAAGTGTTTCAGATGTTTTTTTGTGATCGCGACACAATTAGCTACGAGTACAAGATTATGTTCGGATATGGTTATCTCTTGTTTTTCGCGGTTCGAAGCACGTCCAAGGTGAATAAACCGGTCCACATATAAAGTGGGACCCACATTGAATGATCCCTTGAGTTTTCAAAAAACGATATATGCGATTGCATGATATATACTAACCGATGCGATCATACCAGCACTAATGCACCGGATCCCATCAGAACAACGCAGTTAAGCGTGCTTGGGCGAGAGTAGTACTAGGATGAGTGACCTCCCGGGAAGTCCTCGTGTTGCATCCCTCCCTCTTTTTTTTTTTTTTTTTTTTGGTTGTTGCGTAAGCCTATATAGTACAAACATAACGTCGTAACTTTTACATCGTGAGGAACCACGCGACCCATAATACCTTTTCGGAAAGCCCCAAGAGTGTTTCCGGCAAGGCAATGGGTCTTCGTACCATTGGACCATTCTGGAGGCCGAATTTTGACGTTTAAAAGTGTTTCAGATGTTTTTTTGTGATCGCGACACAATTAGCTACGAGTACAAGATTATGTTCGGATATGGTTATCTCTTGTTTTTCGCGGTTCGAAGCACGTCCAAGGTGAATAAACCGGTCCACATATCAAGTGGGACCCACATTGAATGATCCCTTGAGTTTTCAAAAAACGATATATGCGATTGCATGATATATACTAACGGATGCGATCATACCAGCACTAATGCACCGGATCCCATCAGAACAACGCAGTTAAGCGTGCTTGGGCGAGAGTAGTACTAGGATGGGTGACCTCCCGGGAAGTCCTCGTGTTGCATCCCTCCCTCTTTTTTTTTTTTTTTTTTTTGGTTGTTGCGTAAGCCTATATAGTACAAACATAACGTCGTAACTTTTACATCGTGAGGAACCACGCGACCCATAATACCTTTTCGGAAAGCCCCAAGAGTGTTTCCGGCAAGGCAATGGGTCTTCGTACCATTGGACCATTCTGGAGGCCGAATTTTGACGTTTAAAAGTGTTTCAGATGTTTTTTTGTGATCGCGACACAATTAGCTACGAGTACAAGATTATGTTCGGATATGGTTATCTCTTGTTTTTCGCGGTTCGAAGCACGTCCAAGGTGAATAAACCGGTCCACATATAAAGTGGGACCCACATTGAATGATCCCTTGAGTTTTCAAAAAACGATATATGCGATTGCATGATATATACTAACCGATGCGATCATACCAGCACTAATGCACCGGATCCCATCAGAACAACGCAGTTAAGCGTGCTTGGGCGAGAGTAGTACTAGGATGAGTGACCTCCCGGGAAGTCCTCGTGTTGCATCCCTCCCTCTTTTTTTTTTTTTTTTTTTTGGTTGTTGCGTAAGCCTATATAGTACAAACATAACGTCGTAACTTTTACATCGTGAGGAACCACGCGACCCATAATACCTTTTCGGAAAGCCCCAAGAGTGTTTCCGGCAAGGCAATGGGTCTTCGTACCATTGGACCATTCTGGAGGCCGAATTTTGACGTTTAAAAGTGTTTCAGATGTTTTTTTGTGATCGCGACACAATTAGCTACGAGTACAAGATTATGTTCGGATATGGTTATCTCTTGTTTTTCGCGGTTCGAAGCACGTCCAAGGTGAATAAACCGGTCCACATATCAAGTGGGACCCACATTGAATGATCCCTTGAGTTTTCAAAAAACGATATATGCGATTGCATGATATATACTAACGGATGCGATCATACCAGCACTAATGCACCGGATCCCATCAGAACAACGCAGTTAAGCGTGCTTGGGCGAGAGTAGTACTAGGATGAGTGACCTCCCGGGAAGTCCTCGTGTTGCATCCCTCCCTCTTTTTTTTTTTTTTTTTTTTGGTTGTTGCGTAAGCCTATATAGTACAAACATAACGTCGTAACTTTTACATCGTGAGGAACCACGCGACCCATAATACCTTTTCGGAAAGCCCCAAGAGTGTTTTCGGCAAGGCAATGGGTCTTCGTACCATTGGACCATTCTGGAGGCCGAATTTTGACGTTTAAAAGTGTTTCAGATGTTTTTTTGTGATCGCGACACAATTAGCTACGAGTACAAGATTATGTTCGGATATGGTTATCTCTTGTTTTTCGCGGTTCGAAGCACGTCCAAGGTGAATAAACCGGTCCACATATCAAGTGGGACCCACATTGAATGATCCCTTGAGTTTTCAAAAAACGATATATGCGATTGCATGATATATACTAACGGATGCGATCATACCAGCACTAATGCACCGAATCCCATCAGAACAACGCAGTTAAGCGTGCTTGGGCGAGAGTAGTACTAGGATGAGTGACCTCCCGGGAAGTCCTCGTGTTGCATCCCTCCCTCTTTTTTTTTTTTTTTTTTTTGGTTGTTGCGTAAGCCTATATAGTACAAACATAACGTCGTAACTTTTACATCGTGAGGAACCACGCGACCCATAATACCTTTTCGGAAAGCCCCAAGAGTGTTTCCGGCAAGGCAATGGGTCTTCGTACCATTGGACCATTCTGGAGGCCGAATTTTGACGTTTAAAAGTGTTTCAGATGTTTTTTTGTGATCGCGACACAATTAGCTACGAGTACAAGATTATGTTCGGATATGGTTATCTCTTGTTTTTCGCGGTTCGAAGCACGTCCAAGGTGAATAAACCGGTCCACATATCAAGTGGGACCCACATTGAATGATCCCTTGAGTTTTCAAAAAACGATATATGCGATTGCATGATATATACTAACGGATGCGATCATACCAGCACTAATGCACCGGATCCCATCAGAACAACGCAGTTAAGCGTGCTTGGGCGAGAGTAGTACTAGGATGGGTGACCTCCCGGGAAGTCCTCGTGTTGCATCCCTCCCTCTTTTTTTTTTTGGTTGTTGCGTAAGCCTATATAGTCCAAACATAACGTCGTAACTTTTACATCGTGAGGAACCACGCGACCCATAATACCTTTTCGGAAAGCCCCAAGAGTGTTTCCGGCAAGGCAATGGGTCTTCGTCCCATTGGACCATTCTGGAGGCCGAATTTTGACGTTTAAAAGTGTTTCGGATGTTTTTTTGTGATCGCGACACAATTAGCTACGAGTACAAAATTATGTTCGGATATGGTTATCTCTTGTTTTTCGCGGTTCGAAGCACGTCCAAGGTGAATAAACCGGTCCACATATCAAGTGGGACCCACATTGAATGATCCCTTGAGTTTTCAAAAAACGATATATGCGATTGCATGATATATACTAACGGATGCGATCATACCAGCACTAATGCACCGGATCCCATCAGAACAACGCAGTTAAGCGTGCTTGGGCGAGAGTAGTACTAGGATGAGTGACCTCCCGGGAAGTCCTCGTGTTGCATCCCTCCCTCTTTTTTTTTTTTTTTTTTTTGGTTGTTGCGTAAGCCTATATAGTACAAACATAACGTCGTAACTTTTACATCGTGAGGAACCACGCGACCCATAATACCTTTTCGGAAAGCCCCAAGAGTGTTTTCGGCAAGGCAATGGGTCTTCGTTCCATTGGACCATTCTGGAGGCCGAATTTTGACGTTTAAAAGTGTTTCAGATGTTTTTTTGTGATCGCGACACAATTAGCTACGAGTACAAGATTATGTTCGGATATGGTTATCTCTTGTTTTTCGCGGTTCGAAGCACGTCCAAGGTGAATAAACCGGTCCACATATCAAGTGGGACCCACATTGAATGATCCCTTGAGTTTTCAAAAAACGATATATGCGATTGCATGATATATACTAACGGATGCGATCATACCAGCACTAATGCACCGGATCCCATCAGAACAACGCAGTTAAGCGTGCTTGGGCGAGAGTAGTACTAGGATGGGTGACCTCCCGGGAAGTCCTCGTGTTGCATCCCTCCCTCTTTTTTTTTTTGGTTGTTGCGTAAGCCTATATAGTCCAAACATAACGTCGTAACTTTTACATCGTGAGGAACCACGCGACCCATAATACCTTTTCGGAAAGCCCCAAGAGTGTTTCCGGCAAGGCAATGGGTCTTCGTCCCATTGGACCATTCTGGAGGCCGAATTTTGACGTTTAAAAGTGTTTCGGATGTTTTTTTGTGATCGCGACACAATTAGCTACGAGTACAAAATTATGTTCGGATATGGTTATCTCTTGTTTTTCGCGGTTCGAAGCACGTCCAAGGTGAATAAACCGGTCCACATATCAAGTGGGACCCACATTGAATGATCCCTTGAGTTTTCAAAAAACGATATATGCGATTGCATGATATATACTAACGGATGCGATCATACCAGCACTAATGCACCGGATCCCATCAGAACAACGCAGTTAAGCGTGCTTGGGCGAGAGTAGTACTAGGATGAGTGACCTCCCGGGAAGTCCTCGTGTTGCATCCCTCCCTCTTTTTTTTTTTTTTTTTTTTGGTTGTTGCGTAAGCCTATATAGTACAAACATAACGTCGTAACTTTTACATCGTGAGGAACCACGCGACCCATAATACCTTTTCGGAAAGCCCCAAGAGTGTTTTCGGCAAGGCAATGGGTCTTCGTTCCATTGGACCATTCTGGAGGCCGAATTTTGACGTTTAAAAGTGTTTCAGATGTTTTTTTGTGATCGCGACACAATTAGCTACGAGTACAAGATTATGTTCGGATATGGTTATCTCTTGTTTTTCGCGGTTCGAAGCACGTCCAAGGTGAATAAACCGGTCCACATATAAAGTGGGACCCACATTGAATGATCCCTTGAGTTTTCAAAAAACGATATATGCGATTGCATGATATATACTAACGGATGCGATCATACCAGCACTAATGCACCGGATCCCATCAGAACAACGCAGTTAAGCGGGCTTGGGCGAGAGTAGTACTAGGATGAGTGACCTCCCGGGAAGTCCTCGTGTTGCATCCCTCCCTCTTTTTTTTTTTTTTTTTTTTGGTTGTTGCGTAAGCCTATATAGTACAAACATAACGTCGTAACTTTTACATCGTGAGGAACCACGCGACCCATAATACCTTTTCGGAAAGCCCCAAGAGTGTTTCCGGCAAGGCAATGGGTCTTCGTCCCATTGGACCATTCTGGAGGCCGAATTTTGACGTTTAAAAGTGTTTCAGATGTTTTTTTGTGATCGCGACACAATTAGCTACGAGTACAAGATTATGTTCGGATATGGTTATCTCTTGTTTTTCGCGGTTCGAAGCACGTCCAAGGTGAATAAACCGGTCCACATATCAAGTGGGACCCACATTGAATGATCCCTTGAGTTTTCAAAAAACGATATATGCGATTGCATGATATATACTAACGGATGCGATCATACCAGCACTAATGCACCGGATCCCATCAGAACAACGCAGTTAAGCGTGCTTGGGCGAGAGTAGTACTAGGATGGGTGACCTCCCGGGAAGTCCTCGTGTTGCATCCCTCCCTCTTTTTTTTTTTTGGTTGTTGCGTAAGCCTATATAGTCCAAACATAACGTCGTAACTTTTACATCGTGAGGAACCACGCGACCCATAATACCTTTTCGGAAAGCCCCAAGAGTGTTTCCGGCAAGGCAATGGGTCTTCGTCCCATTGGACCATTCTGGAGGCCGAATTTTGACGTTTAAAAGTGTTTCGGATGTTTTTTTGTGATCGCGACACAATTAGCTACGAGTACAAAATTATGTTCGGATATGGTTATCTCTTGTTTTTCGCGGTTCGAAGCACGTCCAAGGTGAATAAACCGGTCCACATATCAAGTGGGACCCACATTGAATGATCCCTTGAGTTTTCAAAAAACGATATATGCGATTGCATGATATATACTAACGGATGCGATCATACCAGCACTAATGCACCGGATCCCATCAGAACAACGCAGTTAAGCGTGCTTGGGCGAGAGTAGTACTAGGATGAGTGACCTCCCGGGAAGTCCTCGTGTTGCATCCCTCCCTCTTTTTTTTTTTTTTTTTTTTGGTTGTTGCGTAAGCCTATATAGTACAAACATAACGTCGTAACTTTTACATCGTGAGGAACCACGCGACCCATAATACCTTTTCGGAAAGCCCCAAGAGTGTTTCCGGCAAGGCAATGGGTCTTCGTCCCATTGGACCATTCTGGAGGCCGAATTTTGACGTTTAAAAGTGTTTCGGATGTTTTTTTGTGATCGCGACACAATTAGCTACGAGTACAAAATTATGTTCGGATATGGTTATCTCTTGTTTTTCGCGGTTCGAAGCACGTCCAAGGTGAATAAACCGGTCCACATATCAAGTGGGACCCACATTGAATGATCCCTTGAGTTTTCAAAAAACGATATATGCGATTGCATGATATATACTAACGGATGCGATCATACCAGCACTAATGCACCGGATCCCATCAGAACAACGCAGTTAAGCGTGCTTGGGCGAGAGTAGTACTAGGATGAGTGACCTCCCGGGAAGTCCTCGTGTTGCATCCCTCCCTCTTTTTTTTTTTTTTTTTTTTGGTTGTTGCGTAAGCCTATATAGTACAAACATAACGTCGTAACTTTTACATCGTGAGGAACCACGCGACCCATAATACCTTTTCGGAAAGCCCCAAGAGTGTTTTCGGCAAGGCAATGGGTCTTCGTTCCATTGGACCATTCTGGAGGCCGAATTTTGACGTTTAAAAGTGTTTCAGATGTTTTTTTGTGATCGCGACACAATTAGCTACGAGTACAAGATTATGTTCGGATATGGTTATCTCTTGTTTTTCGCGGTTCGAAGCACGTCCAAGGTGAATAAACCGGTCCACATATAAAGTGGGACCCACATTGAATGATCCCTTGAGTTTTCAAAAAACGATATATGCGATTGCATGATATATACTAACGGATGCGATCATACCAGCACTAATGCACCGGATCCCATCAGAACAACGCAGTTAAGCGGGCTTGGGCGAGAGTAGTACTAGGATGAGTGACCTCCCGGGAAGTCCTCGTGTTGCATCCCTCCCTCTTTTTTTTTTTTTTTTTTTTGGTTGTTGCGTAAGCCTATATAGTACAAACATAACGTCGTAACTTTTACATCGTGAGGAACCACGCGACCCATAATACCTTTTCGGAAAGCCCCAAGAGTGTTTCCGGCAAGGCAATGGGTCTTCGTCCCATTGGACCATTCTGGAGGCCGAATTTTGACGTTTAAAAGTGTTTCAGATGTTTTTTTGTGATCGCGACACAATTAGCTACGAGTACAAGATTATGTTCGGATATGGTTATCTCTTGTTTTTCGCGGTTCGAAGCACGTCCAAGGTGAATAAACCGGTCCACATATCAAGTGGGACCCACATTGAATGATCCCTTGAGTTTTCAAAAAACGATATATGCGATTGCATGATATATACTAACGGATGCGATCATACCAGCACTAATGCACCGGATCCCATCAGAACAACGCAGTTAAGCGTGCTTGGGCGAGAGTAGTACTAGGATGGGTGACCTCCCGGGAAGTCCTCGTGTTGCATCCCTCCCTCTTTTTTTTTTTTGGTTGTTGCGTAAGCCTATATAGTCCAAACATAACGTCGTAACTTTTACATCGTGAGGAACCACGCGACCCATAATACCTTTTCGGAAAGCCCCAAGAGTGTTTCCGGCAAGGCAATGGGTCTTCGTCCCATTGGACCATTCTGGAGGCCGAATTTTGACGTTTAAAAGTGTTTCGGATGTTTTTTTGTGATCGCGACACAATTAGCTACGAGTACAAAATTATGTTCGGATATGGTTATCTCTTGTTTTTCGCGGTTCGAAGCACGTCCAAGGTGAATAAACCGGTCCACATATCAAGTGGGACCCACATTGAATGATCCCTTGAGTTTTCAAAAAACGATATATGCGATTGCATGATATATACTAACGGATGCGATCATACCAGCACTAATGCACCGGATCCCATCAGAACAACGCAGTTAAGCGTGCTTGGGCGAGAGTAGTACTAGGATGAGTGACCTCCCGGGAAGTCCTCGTGTTGCATCCCTCCCTCTTTTTTTTTTTTTTTTTTTTGGTTGTTGCGTAAGCCTATATAGTACAAACATAACGTCGTAACTTTTACATCGTGAGGAACCACGCGACCCATAATACCTTTTCGGAAAGCCCCAAGAGTGTTTCCGGCAAGGCAATGGGTCTTCGTACCATTGGACCATTCTGGAGGCCGAATTTTGACGTTTAAAAGTGTTTCAGATGTTTTTTTGTGATCGCGACACAATTAGCTACGAGTACAAGATTATGTTCGGATATGGTTATCTCTTGTTTTTCGCGGTTCGAAGCACGTCCAAGGTGAATAAACCGGTCCACATATAAAGTGGGACCCACATTGAATGATCCCTTGAGTTTTCAAAAAACGATATATGCGATTGCATGATATATACTAACCGATGCGATCATACCAGCACTAATGCACCGGATCCCATCAGAACAACGCAGTTAAGCGTGCTTGGGCGAGAGTAGTACTAGGATGAGTGACCTCCCGGGAAGTCCTCGTGTTGCATCCCTCCCTCTTTTTTTTTTTTTTTTTTTTGGTTGTTGCGTAAGCCTATATAGTACAAACATAACGTCGTAACTTTTACATCGTGAGGAACCACGCGACCCAAAATACCTTTTCGGAAAGCCCCAAGAGTGTTTCCGGCAAGGCAATGGGTCTTCGTACCATTGGACCATTCTGGAGGCCGAATTTTGACGTTTAAAAGTGTTTCAGATGTTTTTTTGTGATCGCGACACAATTAGCTACGAGTACAAGATTATGTTCGGATATGGTTATCTCTTGTTTTTCGCGGTTCGAAGCACGTCCAAGGTGAATAAACCGGTCCACATATCAAGTGGGACCCACATTGAATGATCCCTTGAGTTTTCAAAAAACGATATATGCGATTGCATGATATATACTAACGGATGCGATCATACCAGCACTAATGCACCGGATCCCATCAGAACAACGCAGTTAAGCGTGCTTGGGCGAGAGTAGTACTAGGATGGGTGACCTCCCGGGAAGTCCTCGTGTTGCATCCCTCCCTCTTTTTTTTTTTTGGTTGTTGCGTAAGCCTATATAGTCCAAACATAACGTCGTAACTTTTACATCGTGAGGAACCACGCGACCCATAATACCTTTTCGGAAAGCCCCAAGAGTGTTTCCGGCAAGGCAATGGGTCTTCGTCCCATTGGACCATTCTGGAGGCCGAATTTTGACGTTTAAAAGTGTTTCGGATGTTTTTTTGTGATCGCGACACAATTAGCTACGAGTACAAAATTATGTTCGGATATGGTTATCTCTTGTTTTTCGCGGTTCGAAGCACGTCCAAGGTGAATAAACCGGTCCACATATCAAGTGGGACCCACATTGAATGATCCCTTGAGTTTTCAAAAAACGATATATGCGATTGCATGATATATACTAACGGATGCGATCATACCAGCACTAATGCACCGGATCCCATCAGAACAACGCAGTTAAGCGTGCTTGGGCGAGAGTAGTACTAGGATGAGTGACCTCCCGGGAAGTCCTCGTGTTGCATCCCTCCCTCTTTTTTTTTTTTTTTTTTTTGGTTGTTGCGTAAGCCTATATAGTACAAACATAACGTCGTAACTTTTACATCGTGAGGAACCACGCGACCCATAATACCTTTTCGGAAAGCCCCAAGAGTGTTTCCGGCAAGGCAATGGGTCTTCGTACCATTGGACCATTCTGGAGGCCGAATTTTGACGTTTAAAAGTGTTTCAGATGTTTTTTTGTGATCGCGACACAATTAGCTACGAGTACAAGATTATGTTCGGATATGGTTATCTCTTGTTTTTCGCGGTTCGAAGCACGTCCAAGGTGAATAAACCGGTCCACATATAAAGTGGGACCCACATTGAATGATCCCTTGAGTTTTCAAAAAACGATATATGCGATTGCATGATATATACTAACCGATGCGATCATACCAGCACTAATGCACCGGATCCCATCAGAACAACGCAGTTAAGCGTGCTTGGGCGAGAGTAGTACTAGGATGAGTGACCTCCCGGGAAGTCCTCGTGTTGCATCCCTCCCTCTTTTTTTTTTTTTTTTTTTTGGTTGTTGCGTAAGCCTATATAGTACAAACATAACGTCGTAACTTTTACATCGTGAGGAACCACGCGACCCAAAATACCTTTTCGGAAAGCCCCAAGAGTGTTTCCGGCAAGGCAATGGGTCTTCGTACCATTGGACCATTCTGGAGGCCGAATTTTGACGTTTAAAAGTGTTTCAGATGTTTTTTTGTGATCGCGACACAATTAGCTACGAGTACAAGATTATGTTCGGATATGGTTATCTCTTGTTTTTCGCGGTTCGAAGCACGTCCAAGGTGAATAAACCGGTCCACATATCAAGTGGGACCCACATTGAATGATCCCTTGAGTTTTCAAAAAACGATATATGCGATTGCATGATATATACTAACGGATGCGATCATACCAGCACTAATGCACCGGATCCCATCAGAACAACGCAGTTAAGCGTGCTTGGGCGAGAGTAGTACTAGGATGGGTGACCTCCCGGGAAGTCCTCGTGTTGCATCCCTCCCTCTTTTTTTTTTTGGTTGTTGCGTAAGCCTATATAGTCCAAACATAACGTCGTAACTTTTACATCGTGAGGAACCACGCGACCCATAATACCTTTTCGGAAAGCCCCAAGAGTGTTTCCGGCAAGGCAATGGGTCTTCGTCCCATTGGACCATTCTGGAGGCCGAATTTTGACGTTTAAAAGTGTTTCGGATGTTTTTTTGTGATCGCGACACAATTAGCTACGAGTACAAAATTATGTTCGGATATGGTTATCTCTTGTTTTTCGCGGTTCGAAGCACGTCCAAGGTGAATAAACCGGTCCACATATCAAGTGGGACCCACATTGAATGATCCCTTGAGTTTTCAAAAAACGATATATGCGATTGCATGATATATACTAACGGATGCGATCATACCAGCACTAATGCACCGGATCCCATCAGAACAACGCAGTTAAGCGTGCTTGGGCGAGAGTAGTACTAGGATGAGTGACCTCCCGGGAAGTCCTCGTGTTGCATCCCTCCCTCTTTTTTTTTTTTTTTTTTTTGGTTGTTGCGTAAGCCTATATAGTACAAACATAACGTCGTAACTTTTACATCGTGAGGAACCACGCGACCCATAATACCTTTTCGGAAAGCCCCAAGAGTGTTTTCGGCAAGGCAATGGGTCTTCGTACCATTGGACCATTCTGGAGGCCGAATTTTGACGTTTAAAAGTGTTTCAGATGTTTTTTTGTGATCGCGACACAATTAGCTACGAGTACAAGATTATGTTCGGATATGGTTATCTCTTGTTTTTCGCGGTTCGAAGCACGTCCAAGGTGAATAAACCGGTCCACATATAAAGTGGGACCCACATTGAATGATCCCTTGAGTTTTCAAAAAACGATATATGCGATTGCATGATATATACTAACGGATGCGATCATACCAGCACTAATGCACCGGATCCCATCAGAACAACGCAGTTAAGCGTGCTTGGGCGAGAGTAGTACTAGGATGAGTGACCTCCCGGGAAGTCCTCGTGTTGCATCCCTCCCTCTTTTTTTTTTTTGGTTGTTGCGTAAGCCTATATAGTCCAAACATAACGTCGTAACTTTTACATCGTGAGGAACCACGCGACCCATAATACCTTTTCGGAAAGCCCCAAGAGTGTTTCCGGCAAGGCAATGGGTCTTCGTCCCATTGGACCATTCTGGAGGCCGAATTTTGACGTTTAAAAGTGTTTCAGATGTTTTTTTGTGATCGCGACACAATTAGCTACGAGTACAAGATTATGTTCGGATATGGTTATCTCTTGTTTTTCGCGGTTCGAAGCACGTCCAAGGTGAATAAACCGGTCCACATATAAAGTGGGACCCACATTGAATGATCCCTTGAGTTTTCAAAAAACGATATATGCGATTGCATGATATATACTAACGGATGCGATCATACCAGCACTAATGCACCGGATCCCATCAGAACAACGCAGTTAAGCGTGCTTGGGCGAGAGTAGTACTAGGATGAGTGACCTCCCGGGAAGTCCTCGTGTTGCATCCCTCCCTCTTTTTTTTTTTTGGTTGTTGCGTAAGCCTATATAGTCCAAACATAACGTCGTAACTTTTACATCGTGAGGAACCACGCGACCCATAATACCTTTTCGGAAAGCCCCAAGAGTGTTTCCGGCAAGGCAATGGGTCTTCGTCCCATTGGACCATTCTGGAGGCCGAATTTTGACGTTTAAAAGTGTTTCGGATGTTTTTTTGTGATCGCGACACAATTAGCTACGAGTACAAAATTATGTTCGGATATGGTTATCTCTTGTTTTTCGCGGTTCGAAGCACGTCCAAGGTGAATAAACCGGTCCACATATCAAGTGGGACCCACATTGAATGATCCCTTGAGTTTTCAAAAAACGATATATGCGATTGCATGATATATACTAACGGATGCGATCATACCAGCACTAATGCACCGGATCCCATCAGAACAACGCAGTTAAGCGTGCTTGGGCGAGAGTAGTACTAGGATGAGTGACCTCCCGGGAAGTCCTCGTGTTGCATCCCTCCCTCTTTTTTTTTTTTTTTTTTTTGGTTGTTGCGTAAGCCTATATAGTACAAACATAACGTCGTAACTTTTACATCGTGAGGAACCACGCGACCCATAATACCTTTTCGGAAAGCCCCAAGAGTGTTTCCGGCAAGGCAATGGGTCTTCGTACCATTGGACCATTCTGGAGGCCGAATTTTGACGTTTAAAAGTGTTTCAGATGTTTTTTTGTGATCGCGACACAATTAGCTACGAGTACAAGATTATGTTCGGATATGGTTATCTCTTGTTTTTCGCGGTTCGAAGCACGTCCAAGGTGAATAAACCGGTCCACATATAAAGTGGGACCCACATTGAATGATCCCTTGAGTTTTCAAAAAACGATATATGCGATTGCATGATATATACTAACGGATGCGATCATACCAGCACTAATGCACCGGATCCCATCAGAACAACGCAGTTAAGCGTGCTTGGGCGAGAGTAGTACTAGGATGAGTGACCTCCCGGGAAGTCCTCGTGTTGCATCCCTCCCTCTTTTTTTTTTTTGGTTGTTGCGTAAGCCTATATAGTCCAAACATAACGTCGTAACTTTTACATCGTGAGGAACCACGCGACCCATAATACCTTTTCGGAAAGCCCCAAGAGTGTTTCCGGCAAGGCAATGGGTCTTCGTCCCATTGGACCATTCTGGAGGCCGAATTTTGACGTTTAAAAGTGTTTCGGATGTTTTTTTGTGATCGCGACACAATTAGCTACGAGTACAAAATTATGTTCGGATATGGTTATCTCTTGTTTTTCGCGGTTCGAAGCACGTCCAAGGTGAATAAACCGGTCCACATATCAAGTGGGACCCACATTGAATGATCCCTTGAGTTTTCAAAAAACGATATATGCGATTGCATGATATATACTAACGGATGCGATCATACCAGCACTAATGCACCGGATCCCATCAGAACAACGCAGTTAAGCGTGCTTGGGCGAGAGTAGTACTAGGATGAGTGACCTCCCGGGAAGTCCTCGTGTTGCATCCCTCCCTCTTTTTTTTTTTTTTTTTTTTGGTTGTTGCGTAAGCCTATATAGTACAAACATAACGTCGTAACTTTTACATCGTGAGGAACCACGCGACCCATAATACCTTTTCGGAAAGCCCCAAGAGTGTTTTCGGCAAGGCAATGGGTCTTCGTACCATTGGACCATTCTGGAGGCCGAATTTTGACGTTTAAAAGTGTTTCAGATGTTTTTTTGTGATCGCGACACAATTAGCTACGAGTACAAGATTATGTTCGGATATGGTTATCTCTTGTTTTTCGCGGTTCGAAGCACGTCCAAGGTGAATAAACCGGTCCACATATAAAGTGGGACCCACATTGAATGATCCCTTGAGTTTTCAAAAAACGATATATGCGATTGCATGATATATACTAACGGATGCGATCATACCAGCACTAATGCACCGGATCCCATCAGAACAACGCAGTTAAGCGTGCTTGGGCGAGAGTAGTACTAGGATGAGTGACCTCCCGGGAAGTCCTCGTGTTGCATCCCTCCCTCTTTTTTTTTTTTGGTTGTTGCGTAAGCCTATATAGTCCAAACATAACGTCGTAACTTTTACATCGTGAGGAACCACGCGACCCATAATACCTTTTCGGAAAGCCCCAAGAGTGTTTCCGGCAAGGCAATGGGTCTTCGTACCATTGGACCATTCTGGAGGCCGAATTTTGACGTTTAAAAGTGTTTCCGATGTTTTTTTGTGATCGCGACACAATTAGCTACGAGTACAAGATTATGTTCGGATATGGTTATCTCTTGTTTTTCGCGGTTCGAAGCACGTCCAAGGTGAATAAACCGGTCCACATATAAAGTGGGACCCACATTGAATGATCCCTTGAGTTTTCAAAAAACGATATATGCGATTGCATGATATATACTAACCGATGCGATCATACCAGCACTAATGCACCGGATCCCATCAGAACAACGCAGTTAAGCGTGCTTGGGCGAGAGTAGTACTAGGATGAGTGACCTCCCGGGAAGTCCTCGTGTTGCATCCCTCCCTCTTTTTTTTTTTTTTTTTTTTGGTTGTTGCGTAAGCCTATATAGTACAAACATAACGTCGTAACTTTTACATCGTGAGGAACCACGCGACCCATAATACCTTTTCGGAAAGCCCCAAGAGTGTTTCCGGCAAGGCAATGGGTCTTCGTACCATTGGACCATTCTGGAGGCCGAATTTTGACGTTTAAAAGTGTTTCAGATGTTTTTTTGTGATCGCGACACAATTAGCTACGAGTACAAGATTATGTTCGGATATGGTTATCTCTTGTTTTTCGCGGTTCGAAGCACGTCCAAGGTGAATAAACCGGTCCACATATAAAGTGGGACCCACATTGAATGATCCCTTGAGTTTTCAAAAAACGATATATGCGATTGCATGATATATACTAACGGATGCGATCATACCAGCACTAATGCACCGGATCCCATCAGAACAACGCAGTTAAGCGTGCTTGGGCGAGAGTAGTACTAGGATGAGTGACCTCCCGGGAAGTCCTCGTGTTGCATCCCTCCCTCTTTTTTTTTTTTGGTTGTTGCGTAAGCCTATATAGTCCAAACATAACGTCGTAACTTTTACATCGTGAGGAACCACGCGACCCATAATACCTTTTCGGAAAGCCCCAAGAGTGTTTCCGGCAAGGCAATGGGTCTTCGTCCCATTGGACCATTCTGGAGGCCGAATTTTGACGTTTAAAAGTGTTTCGGATGTTTTTTTGTGATCGCGACACAATTAGCTACGAGTACAAAATTATGTTCGGATATGGTTATCTCTTGTTTTTCGCGGTTCGAAGCACGTCCAAGGTGAATAAACCGGTCCACATATCAAGTGGGACCCACATTGAATGATCCCTTGAGTTTTCAAAAAACGATATATGCGATTGCATGATATATACTAACGGATGCGATCATACCAGCACTAATGCACCGGATCCCATCAGAACAACGCAGTTAAGCGTGCTTGGGCGAGAGTAGTACTAGGATGAGTGACCTCCCGGGAAGTCCTCGTGTTGCATCCCTCCCTCTTTTTTTTTTTTTTTTTTTTGGTTGTTGCGTAAGCCTATATAGTACAAACATAACGTCGTAACTTTTACATCGTGAGGAACCACGCGACCCATAATACCTTTTCGGAAAGCCCCAAGAGTGTTTTCGGCAAGGCAATGGGTCTTCGTACCATTGGACCATTCTGGAGGCCGAATTTTGACGTTTAAAAGTGTTTCAGATGTTTTTTTGTGATCGCGACACAATTAGCTACGAGTACAAGATTATGTTCGGATATGGTTATCTCTTGTTTTTCGCGGTTCGAAGCACGTCCAAGGTGAATAAACCGGTCCACATATAAAGTGGGACCCACATTGAATGATCCCTTGAGTTTTCAAAAAACGATATATGCGATTGCATGATATATACTAACGGATGCGATCATACCAGCACTAATGCACCGGATCCCATCAGAACAACGCAGTTAAGCGTGCTTGGGCGAGAGTAGTACTAGGATGAGTGACCTCCCGGGAAGTCCTCGTGTTGCATCCCTCCCTCTTTTTTTTTTTTGGTTGTTGCGTAAGCCTATATAGTCCAAACATAACGTCGTAACTTTTACATCGTGAGGAACCACGCGACCCATAATACCTTTTCGGAAAGCCCCAAGAGTGTTTCCGGCAAGGCAATGGGTCTTCGTCCCATTGGACCATTCTGGAGGCCGAATTTTGACGTTTAAAAGTGTTTCGGATGTTTTTTTGTGATCGCGACACAATTAGCTACGAGTACAAAATTATGTTCGGATATGGTTATCTCTTGTTTTTCGCGGTTCGAAGCACGTCCAAGGTGAATAAACCGGTCCACATATCAAGTGGGACCCACATTGAATGATCCCTTGAGTTTTCAAAAAACGATATATGCGATTGCATGATATATACTAACGGATGCGATCATACCAGCACTAATGCACCGGATCCCATCAGAACAACGCAGTTAAGCGTGCTTGGGCGAGAGTAGTACTAGGATGAGTGACCTCCCGGGAAGTCCTCGTGTTGCATCCCTCCCTCTTTTTTTTTTTTTTTTTTTTGGTTGTTGCGTAAGCCTATATAGTACAAACATAACGTCGTAACTTTTACATCGTGAGGAACCACGCGACCCATAATACCTTTTCGGAAAGCCCCAAGAGTGTTTTCGGCAAGGCAATGGGTCTTCGTACCATTGGACCATTCTGGAGGCCGACTTTTGACGTTTAAAAGTGTTTCAGATGTTTTTTTGTGATCGCGACACAATTAGCTACGAGTACAAGATTATGTTCGGATATGGTTATCTCTTGTTTTTCGCGGTTCGAAGCACGTCCAAGGTGAATAAACCGGTCCACATATAAAGTGGGACCCACATTGAATGATCCCTTGAGTTTCCAAAAAACGATATATGCGATTGCATGATATATACTAACGGATGCGATCATACCAGCACTAATGCACCGGATCCCATCAGAACAACGCAGTTAAGCGTGCTTGGGCGAGAGTAGTACTAGGATGAGTGACCTCCCGGGAAGTCCTCGTGTTGCATCCCTCCCTCTTTTTTTTTTTTGGTTGTTGCGTAAGCCTATATAGTCCAAACATAACGTCGTAACTTTTACATCGTGAGGAACCACGCGACCCATAATACCTTTTCGGAAAGCCCCAAGAGTGTTTCCGGCAAGGCAATGGGTCTTCGTCCCATTGGACCATTCTGGAGGCCGAATTTTGACGTTTAAAAGTGTTTCGGATGTTTTTTTGTGATCGCGACACAATTAGCTACGAGTACAAAATTATGTTCGGATATGGTTATCTCTTGTTTTTCGCGGTTCGAAGCACGTCCAAGGTGAATAAACCGGTCCACATATCAAGTGGGACCCACATTGAATGATCCCTTGAGTTTTCAAAAAACGATATATGCGATTGCATGATATATACTAACGGATGCGATCATACCAGCACTAATGCACCGGATCCCATCAGAACAACGCAGTTAAGCGTGCTTGGGCGAGAGTAGTACTAGGATGAGTGACCTCCCGGGAAGTCCTCGTGTTGCATCCCTCCCTCTTTTTTTTTTTTTTTTTTTTGGTTGTTGCGTAAGCCTATATAGTACAAACATAACGTCGTAACTTTTACATCGTGAGGAACCACGCGACCCATAATACCTTTTCGGAAAGCCCCAAGAGTGTTTTCGGCAAGGCAATGGGTCTTCGTACCATTGGACCATTCTGGAGGCCGAATTTTGACGTTTAAAAGTGTTTCAGATGTTTTTTTGTGATCGCGACACAATTAGCTACGAGTACAAGATTATGTTCGGATATGGTTATCTCTTGTTTTTCGCGGTTCGAAGCACGTCCAAGGTGAATAAACCGGTCCACATATAAAGTGGGACCCACATTGAATGATCCCTTGAGTTTTCAAAAAACGATATATGCGATTGCATGATATATACTAACGGATGCGATCATACCAGCACTAATGCACCGGATCCCATCAGAACAACGCAGTTAAGCGTGCTTGGGCGAGAGTAGTACTAGGATGAGTGACCTCCCGGGAAGTCCTCGTGTTGCATCCCTCCCTCTTTTTTTTTTTTGGTTGTTGCGTAAGCCTATATAGTCCAAACATAACGTCGTAACTTTTACATCGTGAGGAACCACGCGACCCATAATACCTTTTCGGAAAGCCCCAAGAGTGTTTCCGGCAAGGCAATGGGTCTTCGTCCCATTGGACCATTCTGGAGGCCGAATTTTGACGTTTAAAAGTGTTTCGGATGTTTTTTTGTGATCGCGACACAATTAGCTACGAGTACAAAATTATGTTCGGATATGGTTATCTCTTGTTTTTCGCGGTTCGAAGCACGTCCAAGGTGAATAAACCGGTCCACATATCAAGTGGGACCCACATTGAATGATCCCTTGAGTTTTCAAAAAACGATATATGCGATTGCATGATATATACTAACGGATGCGATCATACCAGCACTAATGCACCGGATCCCATCAGAACAACGCAGTTAAGCGTGCTTGGGCGAGAGTAGTACTAGGATGAGTGACCTCCCGGGAAGTCCTCGTGTTGCATCCCTCCCTCTTTTTTTTTTTTTTTTTTTTGGTTGTTGCGTAAGCCTATATAGTACAAACATAACGTCGTAACTTTTACATCGTGAGGAACCACGCGACCCATAATACCTTTTCGGAAAGCCCCAAGAGTGTTTTCGGCAAGGCAATGGGTCTTCGTACCATTGGACCATTCTGGAGGCCGAATTTTGACGTTTAAAAGTGTTTCAGATGTTTTTTTGTGATCGCGACACAATTAGCTACGAGTACAAGATTATGTTCGGATATGGTTATCTCTTGTTTTTCGCGGTTCGAAGCACGTCCAAGGTGAATAAACCGGTCCACATATAAAGTGGGACCCACATTGAATGATCCCTTGAGTTTTCAAAAAACGATATATGCGATTGCATGATATATACTAACGGATGCGATCATACCAGCACTAATGCACCGGATCCCATCAGAACAACGCAGTTAAGCGTGCTTGGGCGAGAGTAGTACTAGGATGAGTGACCTCCCGGGAAGTCCTCGTGTTGCATCCCTCCCTCTTTTTTTTTTTTGGTTGTTGCGTAAGCCTATATAGTCCAAACATAACGTCGTAACTTTTACATCGTGAGGAACCACGCGACCCATAATACCTTTTCGGAAAGCCCCAAGAGTGTTTCCGGCAAGGCAATGGGTCTTCGTCCCATTGGACCATTCTGGAGGCCGAATTTTGACGTTTAAAAGTGTTTCGGATGTTTTTTTGTGATCGCGACACAATTAGCTACGAGTACAAAATTATGTTCGGATATGGTTATCTCTTGTTTTTCGCGGTTCGAAGCACGTCCAAGGTGAATAAACCGGTCCACATATCAAGTGGGACCCACATTGAATGATCCCTTGAGTTTTCAAAAAACGATATATGCGATTGCATGATATATACTAACGGATGCGATCATACCAGCACTAATGCACCGGATCCCATCAGAACAACGCAGTTAAGCGTGCTTGGGCGAGAGTAGTACTAGGATGAGTGACCTCCCGGGAAGTCCTCGTGTTGCATCCCTCCCTCTTTTTTTTTTTTTTTTTTTTGGTTGTTGCGTAAGCCTATATAGTACAAACATAACGTCGTAACTTTTACATCGTGAGGAACCACGCGACCCATAATACCTTTTCGGAAAGCCCCAAGAGTGTTTTCGGCAAGGCAATGGGTCTTCGTACCATTGGACCATTCTGGAGGCCGAATTTTGACGTTTAAAAGTGTTTCAGATGTTTTTTTGTGATCGCGACACAATTAGCTACGAGTACAAGATTATGTTCGGATATGGTTATCTCTTGTTTTTCGCGGTTCGAAGCACGTCCAAGGTGAATAAACCGGTCCACATATCAAGTGGGACCCACATTGAATGATCCCTTGAGTTTTCAAAAAACGATATATGCGATTGCATGATATATACTAACGGATGCGATCATACCAGCACTAATGCACCGGATCCCATCAGAACAACGCAGTTAAGCGTGCTTGGGCGAGAGTAGTACTAGGATGAGTGACCTCCCGGGAAGTCCTCGTGTTGCATCCCTCCCTCTTTTTTTTTTTTGGTTGTTGCGTAAGCCTATATAGTCCAAACATAACGTCGTAACTTTTACATCGTGAGGAACCACGCGACCCATAATACCTTTTCGGAAAGCCCCAAGAGTGTTTCCGGCAAGGCAATGGGTCTTCGTCCCATTGGACCATTCTGGAGGCCGAATTTTGACGTTTAAAAGTGTTTCGGATGTTTTTTTGTGATCGCGACACAATTAGCTACGAGTACAAAATTATGTTCGGATATGGTTATCTCTTGTTTTTCGCGGTTCGAAGCACGTCCAAGGTGAATAAACCGGTCCACATATCAAGTGGGACCCACATTGAATGATCCCTTGAGTTTTCAAAAAACGATATATGCGATTGCATGATATATACTAACGGATGCGATCATACCAGCACTAATGCACCGGATCCCATCAGAACAACGCAGTTAAGCGTGCTTGGGCGAGAGTAGTACTAGGATGAGTGACCTCCCGGGAAGTCCTCGTGTTGCATCCCTCCCTCTTTTTTTTTTTTTTTTTTTTGGTTGTTGCGTAAGCCTATATAGTACAAACATAACGTCGTAACTTTTACATCGTGAGGAACCACGCGACCCATAATACCTTTTCGGAAAGCCCCAAGAGTGTTTTCGGCAAGGCAATGGGTCTTCGTACCATTGGACCATTCTGGAGGCCGAATTTTGACGTTTAAAAGTGTTTCAGATGTTTTTTTGTGATCGCGACACAATTAGCTACGAGTACAAGATTATGTTCGGATATGGTTATCTCTTGTTTTTCGCGGTTCGAAGCACGTCCAAGGTGAATAAACCGGTCCACATATAAAGTGGGACCCACATTGAATGATCCCTTGAGTTTTCAAAAAACGATATATGCGATTGCATGATATATACTAACGGATGCGATCATACCAGCACTAATGCACCGGATCCCATCAGAACAACGCAGTTAAGCGTGCTTGGGCGAGAGTAGTACTAGGATGAGTGACCTCCCGGGAAGTCCTCGTGTTGCATCCCTCCCTCTTTTTTTTTTTTGGTTGTTGCGTAAGCCTATATAGTCCAAACATAACGTCGTAACTTTTACATCGTGAGGAACCACGCGACCCATAATACCTTTTCGGAAAGCCCCAAGAGTGTTTCCGGCAAGGCAATGGGTCTTCGTCCCATTGGACCATTCTGGAGGCCGAATTTTGACGTTTAAAAGTGTTTCGGATGTTTTTTTGTGATCGCGACACAATTAGCTACGAGTACAAAATTATGTTCGGATATGGTTATCTCTTGTTTTTCGCGGTTCGAAGCACGTCCAAGGTGAATAAACCGGTCCACATATAAAGTGGGACCCACATTGAATGATCCCTTGAGTTTTCAAAAAACGATATATGCGATTGCATGATATATACTAACGGATGCGATCATACCAGCACTAATGCACCGGATCCCATCAGAACAACGCAGTTAAGCGTGCTTGGGCGAGAGTAGTACTAGGATGAGTGACCTCCCGGGAAGTCCTCGTGTTGCATCCCTCCCTCTTTTTTTTTTTTTTTTTTTTGGTTGTTGCGTAAGCCTATATAGTACAAACATAACGTCGTAACTTTTACATCGTGAGGAACCACGCGACCCATAATACCTTTTCGGAAAGCCCCAAGAGTGTTTTCGGCAAGGCAATGGGTCTTCGTACCATTGGACCATTCTGGAGGCCGAATTTTGACGTTTAAAAGTGTTTCAGATGTTTTTTTGTGATCGCGACACAATTAGCTACGAGTACAAGATTATGTTCGGATATGGTTATCTCTTGTTTTTCGCGGTTCGAAGCACGTCCAAGGTGAATAAACCGGTCCACATATCAAGTGGGACCCACATTGAATGATCCCTTGAGTTTTCAAAAAACGATATATGCGATTGCATGATATATACTAACGGATGCGATCATACCAGCACTAATGCACCGGATCCCATCAGAACAACGCAGTTAAGCGTGCTTGGGCGAGAGTAGTACTAGGATGAGTGACCTCCCGGGAAGTCCTCGTGTTGCATCCCTCCCTCTTTTTTTTTTTTTTTTTTTTGGTTGTTGCGTAAGCCTATATAGTACAAACATAACGTCGTAACTTTTACATCGTGAGGAACCACGCGACCCATAATACCTTTTCGGAAAGCCCCAAGAGTGTTTTCGGCAAGGCAATGGGTCTTCGTACCATTGGACCATTCTGGAGGCCGAATTTTGACGTTTAAAAGTGTTTCGGATGTTTTTTTGTGATCGCGACACAATTAGCTACGAGTACAAAATTATGTTCGGATATGGTTATCTCTTGTTTTTCGCGGTTCGAAGCACGTCCAAGGTGAATAAACCGGTCCACATATCAAGTGGGACCCACATTGAATGATCCCTTGAGTTTTCAAAAAACGATATATGCGATTGCATGATATATACTAACGGATGCGATCATACCAGCACTAATGCACCGGATCCCATCAGAACAACGCAGTTAAGCGTGCTTGGGCGAGAGTAGTACTAGGATGAGTGACCTCCCGGGAAGTCCTCGTGTTGCATCCCTCCCTCTTTTTTTTTTTTGGTTGTTGCGTAAGCCTATATAGTCCAAACATAACGTCGTAACTTTTACATCGTGAGGAACCACGCGACCCATAATACCTTTTCGGAAAGCCCCAAGAGTGTTTCCGGCAAGGCAATGGGTCTTCGTCCCATTGGACCATTCTGGAGGCCGAATTTTGACGTTTAAAAGTGTTTCGGATGTTTTTTTGTGATCGCGACACAATTAGCTACGAGTACAAGATTATGTTCGGATATGGTTATCTCTTGTTTTTCGCGGTTCGAAGCACGTCCAAGGTGAATAAACCGGTCCACATATAAAGTGGGACCCACATTGAATGATCCCTTGAGTTTTCAAAAAACGATATATGCGATTGCATGATATATACTAACGGATGCGATCATACCAGCACTAATGCACCGGATCCCATCAGAACAACGCAGTTAAGCGTGCTTGGGCGAGAGTAGTCCTAGGATGAGTGACCTCCCGGGAAGTCCTCGTGTTGCATCCCTCCCTCTTTTTTTTTTTTGGTTGTTGCGTAAGCCTATATAGTCCAAACATAACGTCGTAACTTTTACATCGTGAGGAACCACGCGACCCATAATACCTTTTCGGAAAGCCCCAAGAGTGTTTCCGGCAAGGCAATGGGTCTTCGTCCCATTGGACCATTCTGGAGGCCGAATTTTGACGTTTAAAAGTGTTTCGGATGTTTTTTTGTGATCGCGACACAATTAGCTACGAGTACAAGATTATGTTCGGATATGGTTATCTCTTGTTTTTCGCGGTTCGAAGCACGTCCAAGGTGAATAAACCGGTCCACATATAAAGTGGGACCCACATTGAATGATCCCTTGAGTTTTCAAAAAACGATATATGCGATTGCATGATATATACTAACGGATGCGATCATACCAGCACTAATGCACCGGATCCCATCAGAACAACGCAGTTAAGCGTGCTTGGGCGAGAGTAGTCCTAGGATGAGTGACCTCCCGGGAAGTCCTCGTGTTGCATCCCTCCCTCTTTTTTTTTTTTGGTTGTTGCGTAAGCCTATATAGTCCAAACATAACGTCGTAACTTTTACATCGTGAGGAACCACGCGACCCATAATACCTTTTCGGAAAGCCCCAAGAGTGTTTCCGGCAAGGCAATGGGTCTTCGTCCCATTGGACCATTCTGGAGGCCGAATTTTGACGTTTAAAAGTGTTTCGGATGTTTTTTTGTGATCGCGACACAATTAGCTACGAGTACAAAATTATGTTCGGATATGGTTATCTCTTGTTTTTCGCGGTTCGAAGCACGTCCAAGGTGAATAAACCGGTCCACATATCAAGTGGGACCCACATTGAATGATCCCTTGAGTTTTCAAAAAACGATATATGCGATTGCATGATATATACTAACGGATGCGATCATACCAGCACTAATGCACCGGATCCCATCAGAACAACGCAGTTAAGCGTGCTTGGGCGAGAGTAGTACTAGGATGAGTGACCTCCCGGGAAGTCCTCGTGTTGCATCCCTCCCTCTTTTTTTTTTTTTTTTTTTTGGTTGTTGCGTAAGCCTATATAGTACAAACATAACGTCGTAACTTTTACATCGTGAGGAACCACGCGACCCATAATACCTTTTCGGAAAGCCCCAAGAGTGTTTTCGGCAAGGCAATGGGTCTTCGTACCATTGGACCATTCTGGAGGCCGAATTTTGACGTTTAAAAGTGTTTCAGATGTTTTTTTGTGATCGCGACACAATTAGCTACGAGTACAAGATTATGTTCGGATATGGTTATCTCTTGTTTTTCGCGGTTCGAAGCACGTCCAAGGTGAATAAACCGGTCCACATATAAAGTGGGACCCACATTGAATGATCCCTTGAGTTTTCAAAAAACGATATATGCGATTGCATGATATATACTAACGGATGCGATCATACCAGCACTAATGCACCGGATCCCATCAGAACAACGCAGTTAAGCGTGCTTGGGCGAGAGTAGTACTAGGATGAGTGACCTCCCGGGAAGTCCTCGTGTTGCATCCCTCCCTCTTTTTTTTTTTTGGTTGTTGCGTAAGCCTATATAGTCCAAACATAACGTCGTAACTTTTACATCGTGAGGAACCACGCGACCCATAATACCTTTTCGGAAAGCCCCAAGAGTGTTTCCGGCAAGGCAATGGGTCTTCGTCCCATTGGACCATTCTGGAGGCCGAATTTTGACGTTTAAAAGTGTTTCGGATGTTTTTTTGTGATCGCGACACAATTAGCTACGAGTACAAGATTATGTTCGGATATGGTTATCTCTTGTTTTTCGCGGTTCGAAGCACGTCCAAGGTGAATAAACCGGTCCACATATAAAGTGGGACCCACATTGAATGATCCCTTGAGTTTTCAAAAAACGATATATGCGATTGCATGATATATACTAACGGATGCGATCATACCAGCACTAATGCACCGGATCCCATCAGAACAACGCAGTTAAGCGTGCTTGGGCGAGAGTAGTCCTAGGATGAGTGACCTCCCGGGAAGTCCTCGTGTTGCATCCCTCCCTCTTTTTTTTTTTTGGTTGTTGCGTAAGCCTATATAGTCCAAACATAACGTCGTAACTTTTACATCGTGAGGAACCACGCGACCCATAATACCTTTTCGGAAAGCCCCAAGAGTGTTTCCGGCAAGGCAATGGGTCTTCGTCCCATTGGACCATTCTGGAGGCCGAATTTTGACGTTTAAAAGTGTTTCGGATGTTTTTTTGTGATCGCGACACAATTAGCTACGAGTACAAAATTATGTTCGGATATGGTTATCTCTTGTTTTTCGCGGTTCGAAGCACGTCCAAGGTGAATAAACCGGTCCACATATCAAGTGGGACCCACATTGAATGATCCCTTGAGTTTTCAAAAAACGATATATGCGATTGCATGATATATACTAACGGATGCGATCATACCAGCACTAATGCACCGGATCCCATCAGAACAACGCAGTTAAGCGTGCTTGGGCGAGAGTAGTACTAGGATGAGTGACCTCCCGGGAAGTCCTCGTGTTGCATCCCTCCCTCTTTTTTTTTTTTTTTTTTTTGGTTGTTGCGTAAGCCTATATAGTACAAACATAACGTCGTAACTTTTACATCGTGAGGAACCACGCGACCCATAATACCTTTTCGGAAAGCCCCAAGAGTGTTTTCGGCAAGGCAATGGGTCTTCGTACCATTGGACCATTCTGGAGGCCGAATTTTGACGTTTAAAAGTGTTTCAGATGTTTTTTTGTGATCGCGACACAATTAGCTACGAGTACAAGATTATGTTCGGATATGGTTATCTCTTGTTTTTCGCGGTTCGAAGCACGTCCAAGGTGAATAAACCGGTCCACATATAAAGTGGGACCCACATTGAATGATCCCTTGAGTTTTCAAAAAACGATATATGCGATTGCATGATATATACTAACGGATGCGATCATACCAGCACTAATGCACCGGATCCCATCAGAACAACGCAGTTAAGCGTGCTTGGGCGAGAGTAGTACTAGGATGAGTGACCTCCCGGGAAGTCCTCGTGTTGCATCCCTCCCTCTTTTTTTTTTTTGGTTGTTGCGTAAGCCTATATAGTCCAAACATAACGTCGTAACTTTTACATCGTGAGGAACCACGCGACCCATAATACCTTTTCGGAAAGCCCCAAGAGTGTTTCCGGCAAGGCAATGGGTCTTCGTCCCATTGGACCATTCTGGAGGCCGAATTTTGACGTTTAAAAGTGTTTCGGATGTTTTTTTGTGATCGCGACACAATTAGCTACGAGTACAAGATTATGTTCGGATATGGTTATCTCTTGTTTTTCGCGGTTCGAAGCACGTCCAAGGTGAATAAACCGGTCCACATATAAAGTGGGACCCACATTGAATGATCCCTTGAGTTTTCAAAAAACGATATATGCGATTGCATGATATATACTAACGGATGCGATCATACCAGCACTAATGCACCGGATCCCATCAGAACAACGCAGTTAAGCGTGCTTGGGCGAGAGTAGTCCTAGGATGAGTGACCTCCCGGGAAGTCCTCGTGTTGCATCCCTCCCTCTTTTTTTTTTTTGGTTGTTGCGTAAGCCTATATAGTCCAAACATAACGTCGTAACTTTTACATCGTGAGGAACCACGCGACCCATAATACCTTTTCGGAAAGCCCCAAGAGTGTTTCCGGCAAGGCAATGGGTCTTCGTCCCATTGGACCATTCTGGAGGCCGAATTTTGACGTTTAAAAGTGTTTCGGATGTTTTTTTGTGATCGCGACACAATTAGCTACGAGTACAAAATTATGTTCGGATATGGTTATCTCTTGTTTTTCGCGGTTCGAAGCACGTCCAAGGTGAATAAACCGGTCCACATATCAAGTGGGACCCACATTGAATGATCCCTTGAGTTTTCAAAAAACGATATATGCGATTGCATGATATATACTAACGGATGCGATCATACCAGCACTAATGCACCGGATCCCATCAGAACAACGCAGTTAAGCGTGCTTGGGCGAGAGTAGTACTAGGATGAGTGACCTCCCGGGAAGTCCTCGTGTTGCATCCCTCCCTCTTTTTTTTTTTTTTTTTTTTGGTTGTTGCGTAAGCCTATATAGTACAAACATAACGTCGTAACTTTTACATCGTGAGGAACCACGCGACCCATAATACCTTTTCGGAAAGCCCCAAGAGTGTTTCCGGCAAGGCAATGGGTCTTCGTACCATTGGACCATTCTGGAGGCCGAATTTTGACGTTTAAAAGTGTTTCGGATGTTTTTTTGTGATCGCGACACAATTAGCTACGAGTACAAGATTATGTTCGGATATGGTTATCTCTTGTTTTTCGCGGTTCGAAGCACGTCCAAGGTGAATAAACCGGTCCACATATAAAGTGGGACCCACATTGAATGATCCCTTGAGTTTTCAAAAAACGATATATGCGATTGCATGATATATACTAACGGATGCGATCATACCAGCACTAATGCACCGGATCCCATCAGAACAACGCAGTTAAGCGTGCTTGGGCGAGAGTAGTCCTAGGATGAGTGACCTCCCGGGAAGTCCTCGTGTTGCATCCCTCCCTCTTTTTTTTTTTTGGTTGTTGCGTAAGCCTATATAGTCCAAACATAACGTCGTAACTTTTACATCGTGAGGAACCACGCGACCCATAATACCTTTTCGGAAAGCCCCAAGAGTGTTTCCGGCAAGGCAATGGGTCTTCGTCCCATTGGACCATTCTGGAGGCCGAATTTTGACGTTTAAAAGTGTTTCGGATGTTTTTTTGTGATCGCGACACAATTAGCTACGAGTACAAAATTATGTTCGGATATGGTTATCTCTTGTTTTTCGCGGTTCGAAGCACGTCCAAGGTGAATAAACCGGTCCACATATCAAGTGGGACCCACATTGAATGATCCCTTGAGTTTTCAAAAAACGATATATGCGATTGCATGATATATACTAACGGATGCGATCATACCAGCACTAATGCACCGGATCCCATCAGAACAACGCAGTTAAGCGTGCTTGGGCGAGAGTAGTACTAGGATGAGTGACCTCCCGGGAAGTCCTCGTGTTGCATCCCTCCCTCTTTTTTTTTTTTTTTTTTTTGGTTGTTGCGTAAGCCTATATAGTACAAACATAACGTCGTAACTTTTACATCGTGAGGAACCACGCGACCCATAATACCTTTTCGGAAAGCCCCAAGAGTGTTTCCGGCAAGGCAATGGGTCTTCGTACCATTGGACCATTCTGGAGGCCGAATTTTGACGTTTAAAAGTGTTTCAGATGTTTTTTTGTGATCGCGACACAATTAGCTACGAGTACAAGATTATGTTCGGATATGGTTATCTCTTGTTTTTCGCGGTTCGAAGCACGTCCAAGGTGAATAAACCGGTCCACATATAAAGTGGGACCCACATTGAATGATCCCTTGAGTTTTCAAAAAACGATATATGCGATTGCATGATATATACTAACGGATGCGATCATACCAGCACTAATGCACCGGATCCCATCAGAACAACGCAGTTAAGCGTGCTTGGGCGAGAGTAGTACTAGGATGAGTGACCTCCCGGGAAGTCCTCGTGTTGCATCCCTCCCTCTTTTTTTTTTTTGGTTGTTGCGTAAGCCTATATAGTCCAAACATAACGTCGTAACTTTTACATCGTGAGGAACCACGCGACCCATAATACCTTTTCGGAAAGCCCCAAGAGTGTTTCCGGCAAGGCAATGGGTCTTCGTCCCATTGGACCATTCTGGAGGCCGAATTTTGACGTTTAAAAGTGTTTCGGATGTTTTTTTGTGATCGCGACACAATTAGCTACGAGTACAAGATTATGTTCGGATATGGTTATCTCTTGTTTTTCGCGGTTCGAAGCACGTCCAAGGTGAATAAACCGGTCCACATATAAAGTGGGACCCACATTGAATGATCCCTTGAGTTTTCAAAAAACGATATATGCGATTGCATGATATATACTAACGGATGCGATCATACCAGCACTAATGCACCGGATCCCATCAGAACAACGCAGTTAAGCGTGCTTGGGCGAGAGTAGTCCTAGGATGAGTGACCTCCCGGGAAGTCCTCGTGTTGCATCCCTCCCTCTTTTTTTTTTTTGGTTGTTGCGTAAGCCTATATAGTCCAAACATAACGTCGTAACTTTTACATCGTGAGGAACCACGCGACCCATAATACCTTTTCGGAAAGCCCCAAGAGTGTTTCCGGCAAGGCAATGGGTCTTCGTACCATTGGACCATTCTGGAGGCCGAATTTTGACGTTTAAAAGTGTTTCGGATGTTTTTTGTGATCGCGACACAATTAGCTACGAGTACAAGATTATGTTCGGATATGGTTATCTCTTGTTTTTCGCGGTTCGAAGCACGTCCAAGGTGAATAAACCGGTCCACATATCAAGTGGGACCCACATTGAATGATCCCTTGAGTTTTCAAAAAACGATATATGCGATTGCATGATATATACTAACGGATGCGATCATACCAGCACTAATGCACCGGATCCCATCAGAACAACGCAGTTAAGCGTGCTTGGGCGAGAGTAGTACTAGGATGGGTGACCTCCCGGGAAGTCCTCGTGTTGCATCCCTCCCTCTTTTTTTTTTTGGTTGTTGCGTAAGCCTATATAGTCCAAACATAACGTCGTAACTTTTACATCGTGAGGAACCACGCGACCCATAATACCTTTTCGGAAAGCCCCAAGAGTGTTTCCGGCAAGGCAATGGGTCTTCGTCCCATTGGACCATTCTGGAGGCCGAATTTTGACGTTTAAAAGTGTTTCGGATGTTTTTTTGTGATCGCGACACAATTAGCTACGAGTACAAAATTATGTTCGGATATGGTTATCTCTTGTTTTTCGCGGTTCGAAGCACGTCCAAGGTGAATAAACCGGTCCACATATCAAGTGGGACCCACATTGAATGATCCCTTGAGTTTTCAAAAAACGATATATGCGATTGCATGATATATACTAACGGATGCGATCATACCAGCACTAATGCACCGGATCCCATCAGAACAACGCAGTTAAGCGTGCTTGGGCGAGAGTAGTACTAGGATGAGTGACCTCCCGGGAAGTCCTCGTGTTGCATCCCTCCCTCTTTTTTTTTTTTTTTTTTTTGGTTGTTGCGTAAGCCTATATAGTACAAACATAACGTCGTAACTTTTACATCGTGAGGAACCACGCGACCCATAATACCTTTTCGGAAAGCCCCAAGAGTGTTTTCGGCAAGGCAATGGGTCTTCGTACCATTGGACCATTCTGGAGGCCGAATTTTGACGTTTAAAAGTGTTTCAGATGTTTTTTTGTGATCGCGACACAATTAGCTACGAGTACAAGATTATGTTCGGATATGGTTATCTCTTGTTTTTCGCGGTTCGAAGCACGTCCAAGGTGAATAAACCGGTCCACATATAAAGTGGGACCCACATTGAATGATCCCTTGAGTTTTCAAAAAACGATATATGCGATTGCATGATATATACTAACGGATGCGATCATACCAGCACTAATGCACCGGATCCCATCAGAACAACGCAGTTAAGCGTGCTTGGGCGAGAGTAGTACTAGGATGAGTGACCTCCCGGGAAGTCCTCGTGTTGCATCCCTCCCTCTTTTTTTTTTTTTTTTTTTTGGTTGTTGCGTAAGCCTATATAGTACAAACATAACGTCGTAACTTTTACATCGTGAGGAACCACGCGACCCATAATACCTTTTCGGAAAGCCCCAAGAGTGTTTTCGGCAAGGCAATGGGTCTTCGTACCATTGGACCATTCTGGAGGCCGAATTTTGACGTTTAAAAGTGTTTCAGATGTTTTTTTGTGATCGCGACACAATTAGCTACGAGTACAAGATTATGTTCGGATATGGTTATCTCTTGTTTTTCGCGGTTCGAAGCACGTCCAAGGTGAATAAACCGGTCCACATATAAAGTGGGACCCACATTGAATGATCCCTTGAGTTTTCAAAAAACGATATATGCGATTGCATGATATATACTAACGGATGCGATCATACCAGCACTAATGCACCGGATCCCATCAGAACAACGCAGTTAAGCGTGCTTGGGCGAGAGTAGTACTAGGATGAGTGACCTCCCGGGAAGTCCTCGTGTTGCATCCCTCCCTCTTTTTTTTTTTTGGTTGTTGCGTAAGCCTATATAGTCCAAACATAACGTCGTAACTTTTACATCGTGAGGAACCACGCGACCCATAATACCTTTTCGGAAAGCCCCAAGAGTGTTTCCGGCAAGGCAATGGGTCTTCGTACCATTGGACCATTCTGGAGGCCGAATTTTGACGTTTAAAAGTGTTTCGGATGTTTTTTTGTGATCGCGACACAATTAGCTACGAGTACAAAATTATGTTCGGATATGGTTATCTCTTGTTTTTCGCGGTTCGAAGCACGTCCAAGGTGAATAAACCGGTCCACATATCAAGTGGGACCCACATTGAATGATCCCTTGAGTTTTCAAAAAACGATATATGCGATTGCATGATATATACTAACGGATGCGATCATACCAGCACTAATGCACCGGATCCCATCAGAACAACGCAGTTAAGCGTGCTTGGGCGAGAGTAGTACTAGGATGGGTGACCTCCCGGGAAGTCCTCGTGTTGCATCCCTCCCTCTTTTTTTTTTTGGTTGTTGCGTAAGCCTATATAGTCCAAACATAACGTCGTAACTTTTACATCGTGAGGAACCACGCGACCCATAATACCTTTTCGGAAAGCCCCAAGAGTGTTTCCGGCAAGGCAATGGGTCTTCGTCCCATTGGACCATTCTGGAGGCCGAATTTTGACGTTTAAAAGTGTTTCGGATGTTTTTTTGTGATCGCGACACAATTAGCTACGAGTACAAAATTATGTTCGGATATGGTTATCTCTTGTTTTTCGCGGTTCGAAGCACGTCCAAGGTGAATAAACCGGTCCACATATCAAGTGGGACCCACATTGAATGATCCCTTGAGTTTTCAAAAAACGATATATGCGATTGCATGATATATACTAACGGATGCGATCATACCAGCACTAATGCACCGGATCCCATCAGAACAACGCAGTTAAGCGTGCTTGGGCGAGAGTAGTACTAGGATGAGTGACCTCCCGGGAAGTCCTCGTGTTGCATCCCTCCCTCTTTTTTTTTTTTTTTTTTTTGGTTGTTGCGTAAGCCTATATAGTACAAACATAACGTCGTAACTTTTACATCGTGAGGAACCACGCGACCCATAATACCTTTTCGGAAAGCCCCAAGAGTGTTTTCGGCAAGGCAATGGGTCTTCGTACCATTGGACCATTCTGGAGGCCGAATTTTGACGTTTAAAAGTGTTTCAGATGTTTTTTTGTGATCGCGACACAATTAGCTACGAGTACAAGATTATGTTCGGATATGGTTATCTCTTGTTTTTCGCGGTTCGAAGCACGTCCAAGGTGAATAAACCGGTCCACATATAAAGTGGGACCCACATTGAATGATCCCTTGAGTTTTCAAAAAACGATATATGCGATTGCATGATATATACTAACGGATGCGATCATACCAGCACTAATGCACCGGATCCCATCAGAACAACGCAGTTAAGCGTGCTTGGGCGAGAGTAGTACTAGGATGAGTGACCTCCCGGGAAGTCCTCGTGTTGCATCCCTCCCTCTTTTTTTTTTTTGGTTGTTGCGTAAGCCTATATAGTCCAAACATAACGTCGTAACTTTTACATCGTGAGGAACCACGCGACCCATAATACCTTTTCGGAAAGCCCCAAGAGTGTTTCCGGCAAGGCAATGGGTCTTCGTACCATTGGACCATTCTGGAGGCCGAATTTTGACGTTTAAAAGTGTTTCGGATGTTTTTTTGTGATCGCGACACAATTAGCTACGAGTACAAAATTATGTTCGGATATGGTTATCTCTTGTTTTTCGCGGTTCGAAGCACGTCCAAGGTGAATAAACCGGTCCACATATCAAGTGGGACCCACATTGAATGATCCCTTGAGTTTTCAAAAAACGATATATGCGATTGCATGATATATACTAACGGATGCGATCATACCAGCACTAATGCACCGGATCCCATCAGAACAACGCAGTTAAGCGTGCTTGGGCGAGAGTAGTACTAGGATGGGTGACCTCCCGGGAAGTCCTCGTGTTGCATCCCTCCCTCTTTTTTTTTTTGGTTGTTGCGTAAGCCTATATAGTCCAAACATAACGTCGTAACTTTTACATCGTGAGGAACCACGCGACCCATAATACCTTTTCGGAAAGCCCCAAGAGTGTTTCCGGCAAGGCAATGGGTCTTCGTCCCATTGGACCATTCTGGAGGCCGAATTTTGACGTTTAAAAGTGTTTCGGATGTTTTTTTGTGATCGCGACACAATTAGCTACGAGTACAAAATTATGTTCGGATATGGTTATCTCTTGTTTTTCGCGGTTCGAAGCACGTCCAAGGTGAATAAACCGGTCCACATATCAAGTGGGACCCACATTGAATGATCCCTTGAGTTTTCAAAAAACGATATATGCGATTGCATGATATATACTAACGGATGCGATCATACCAGCACTAATGCACCGGATCCCATCAGAACAACGCAGTTAAGCGTGCTTGGGCGAGAGTAGTACTAGGATGAGTGACCTCCCGGGAAGTCCTCGTGTTGCATCCCTCCCTCTTTTTTTTTTTTTTTTTTTTGGTTGTTGCGTAAGCCTATATAGTACAAACATAACGTCGTAACTTTTACATCGTGAGGAACCACGCGACCCATAATACCTTTTCGGAAAGCCCCAAGAGTGTTTTCGGCAAGGCAATGGGTCTTCGTACCATTGGACCATTCTGGAGGCCGAATTTTGACGTTTAAAAGTGTTTCAGATGTTTTTTTGTGATCGCGACACAATTAGCTACGAGTACAAGATTATGTTCGGATATGGTTATCTCTTGTTTTTCGCGGTTCGAAGCACGTCCAAGGTGAATAAACCGGTCCACATATAAAGTGGGACCCACATTGAATGATCCCTTGAGTTTTCAAAAAACGATATATGCGATTGCATGATATATACTAACGGATGCGATCATACCAGCACTAATGCACCGGATCCCATCAGAACAACGCAGTTAAGCGTGCTTGGGCGAGAGTAGTACTAGGATGAGTGACCTCCCGGGAAGTCCTCGTGTTGCATCCCTCCCTCTTTTTTTTTTTTGGTTGTTGCGTAAGCCTATATAGTCCAAACATAACGTCGTAACTTTTACATCGTGAGGAACCACGCGACCCATAATACCTTTTCGGAAAGCCCCAAGAGTGTTTCCGGCAAGGCAATGGGTCTTCGTACCATTGGACCATTCTGGAGGCCGAATTTTGACGTTTAAAAGTGTTTCAGATGTTTTTTGTGATCGCGACACAATTAGCTACGAGTACAAGATTATGTTCGGATATGGTTATCTCTTGTTTTTCGCGGTTCGAAGCACGTCCAAGGTGAATAAACCGGTCCACATATCAAGTGGGACCCACATTGAATGATCCCTTGAGTTTTCAAAAAACGATATATGCGATTGCATGATATATACTAACGGATGCGATCATACCAGCACTAATGCACCGGATCCCATCAGAACAACGCAGTTAAGCGTGCTTGGGCGAGAGTAGTACTAGGATGGGTGACCTCCCGGGAAGTCCTCGTGTTGCATCCCTCCCTCTTTTTTTTTTTGGTTGTTGCGTAAGCCTATATAGTCCAAACATAACGTCGTAACTTTTACATCGTGAGGAACCACGCGACCCATAATACCTTTTCGGAAAGCCCCAAGAGTGTTTCCGGCAAGGCAATGGGTCTTCGTCCCATTGGACCATTCTGGAGGCCGAATTTTGACGTTTAAAAGTGTTTCGGATGTTTTTTTGTGATCGCGACACAATTAGCTACGAGTACAAAATTATGTTCGGATATGGTTATCTCTTGTTTTTCGCGGTTCGAAGCACGTCCAAGGTGAATAAACCGGTCCACATATCAAGTGGGACCCACATTGAATGATCCCTTGAGTTTTCAAAAAACGATATATGCGATTGCATGATATATACTAACGGATGCGATCATACCAGCACTAATGCACCGGATCCCATCAGAACAACGCAGTTAAGCGTGCTTGGGCGAGAGTAGTACTAGGATGAGTGACCTCCCGGGAAGTCCTCGTGTTGCATCCCTCCCTCTTTTTTTTTTTTTTTTTTTTGGTTGTTGCGTAAGCCTATATAGTACAAACATAACGTCGTAACTTTTACATCGTGAGGAACCACGCGACCCATAATACCTTTTCGGAAAGCCCCAAGAGTGTTTTCGGCAAGGCAATGGGTCTTCGTACCATTGGACCATTCTGGAGGCCGAATTTTGACGTTTAAAAGTGTTTCAGATGTTTTTTTGTGATCGCGACACAATTAGCTACGAGTACAAGATTATGTTCGGATATGGTTATCTCTTGTTTTTCGCGGTTCGAAGCACGTCCAAGGTGAATAAACCGGTCCACATATAAAGTGGGACCCACATTGAATGATCCCTTGAGTTTTCAAAAAACGATATATGCGATTGCATGATATATACTAACGGATGCGATCATACCAGCACTAATGCACCGGATCCCATCAGAACAACGCAGTTAAGCGTGCTTGGGCGAGAGTAGTACTAGGATGAGTGACCTCCCGGGAAGTCCTCGTGTTGCATCCCTCCCTCTTTTTTTTTTTTGGTTGTTGCGTAAGCCTATATAGTCCAAACATAACGTCGTAACTTTTACATCGTGAGGAACCACGCGACCCATAATACCTTTTCGGAAAGCCCCAAGAGTGTTTCCGGCAAGGCAATGGGTCTTCGTACCATTGGACCATTCTGGAGGCCGAATTTTGACGTTTAAAAGTGTTTCGGATGTTTTTTTGTGATCGCGACACAATTAGCTACGAGTACAAAATTATGTTCGGATATGGTTATCTCTTGTTTTTCGCGGTTCGAAGCACGTCCAAGGTGAATAAACCGGTCCACATATCAAGTGGGACCCACATTGAATGATCCCTTGAGTTTTCAAAAAACGATATATGCGATTGCATGATATATACTAACGGATGCGATCATACCAGCACTAATGCACCGGATCCCATCAGAACAACGCAGTTAAGCGTGCTTGGGCGAGAGTAGTACTAGGATGGGTGACCTCCCGGGAAGTCCTCGTGTTGCATCCCTCCCTCTTTTTTTTTTTGGTTGTTGCGTAAGCCTATATAGTCCAAACATAACGTCGTAACTTTTACATCGTGAGGAACCACGCGACCCATAATACCTTTTCGGAAAGCCCCAAGAGTGTTTCCGGCAAGGCAATGGGTCTTCGTCCCATTGGACCATTCTGGAGGCCGAATTTTGACGTTTAAAAGTGTTTCGGATGTTTTTTTGTGATCGCGACACAATTAGCTACGAGTACAAAATTATGTTCGGATATGGTTATCTCTTGTTTTTCGCGGTTCGAAGCACGTCCAAGGTGAATAAACCGGTCCACATATCAAGTGGGACCCACATTGAATGATCCCTTGAGTTTTCAAAAAACGATATATGCGATTGCATGATATATACTAACGGATGCGATCATACCAGCACTAATGCACCGGATCCCATCAGAACAACGCAGTTAAGCGTGCTTGGGCGAGAGTAGTACTAGGATGAGTGACCTCCCGGGAAGTCCTCGTGTTGCATCCCTCCCTCTTTTTTTTTTTTTTTTTTTTGGTTGTTGCGTAAGCCTATATAGTACAAACATAACGTCGTAACTTTTACATCGTGAGGAACCACGCGACCCATAATACCTTTTCGGAAAGCCCCAAGAGTGTTTTCGGCAAGGCAATGGGTCTTCGTACCATTGGACCATTCTGGAGGCCGAATTTTGACGTTTAAAAGTGTTTCAGATGTTTTTTTGTGATCGCGACACAATTAGCTACGAGTACAAGATTATGTTCGGATATGGTTATCTCTTGTTTTTCGCGGTTCGAAGCACGTCCAAGGTGAATAAACCGGTCCACATATAAAGTGGGACCCACATTGAATGATCCCTTGAGTTTTCAAAAAACGATATATGCGATTGCATGATATATACTAACGGATGCGATCATACCAGCACTAATGCACCGGATCCCATCAGAACAACGCAGTTAAGCGTGCTTGGGCGAGAGTAGTACTAGGATGAGTGACCTCCCGGGAAGTCCTCGTGTTGCATCCCTCCCTCTTTTTTTTTTTTTGGTTGTTGCGTAAGCCTATATAGTCCAAACATAACGTCGTAACTTTTACATCGTGAGGAACCACGCGACCCATAATACCTTTTCGGAAAGCCCCAAGAGTGTTTCCGGCAAGGCAATGGGTCTTCGTACCATTGGACCATTCTGGAGGCCGAATTTTGACGTTTAAAAGTGTTTCAGATGTTTTTTGTGATCGCGACACAATTAGCTACGAGTACAAGATTATGTTCGGATATGGTTATCTCTTGTTTTTCGCGGTTCGAAGCACGTCCAAGGTGAATAAACCGGTCCACATATCAAGTGGGACCCACATTGAATGATCCCTTGAGTTTTCAAAAAACGATATATGCGATTGCATGATATATACTAACGGATGCGATCATACCAGCACTAATGCACCGGATCCCATCAGAACAACGCAGTTAAGCGTGCTTGGGCGAGAGTAGTACTAGGATGGGTGACCTCCCGGGAAGTCCTCGTGTTGCATCCCTCCCTCTTTTTTTTTTTGGTTGTTGCGTAAGCCTATATAGTCCAAACATAACGTCGTAACTTTTACATCGTGAGGAACCACGCGACCCATAATACCTTTTCGGAAAGCCCCAAGAGTGTTTCCGGCAAGGCAATGGGTCTTCGTCCCATTGGACCATTCTGGAGGCCGAATTTTGACGTTTAAAAGTGTTTCGGATGTTTTTTTGTGATCGCGACACAATTAGCTACGAGTACAAAATTATGTTCGGATATGGTTATCTCTTGTTTTTCGCGGTTCGAAGCACGTCCAAGGTGAATAAACCGGTCCACATATCAAGTGGGACCCACATTGAATGATCCCTTGAGTTTTCAAAAAACGATATATGCGATTGCATGATATATACTAACGGATGCGATCATACCAGCACTAATGCACCGGATCCCATCAGAACAACGCAGTTAAGCGTGCTTGGGCGAGAGTAGTACTAGGATGAGTGACCTCCCGGGAAGTCCTCGTGTTGCATCCCTCCCTCTTTTTTTTTTTTTTTTTTTTGGTTGTTGCGTAAGCCTATATAGTACAAACATAACGTCGTAACTTTTACATCGTGAGGAACCACGCGACCCATAATACCTTTTCGGAAAGCCCCAAGAGTGTTTTCGGCAAGGCAATGGGTCTTCGTACCATTGGACCATTCTGGAGGCCGAATTTTGACGTTTAAAAGTGTTTCAGATGTTTTTTGTGATCGCGACACAATTAGCTACGAGTACAAGATTATGTTCGGATATGGTTATCTCTTGTTTTTCGCGGTTCGAAGCACGTCCAAGGTGAATAAACCGGTCCACATATCAAGTGGGACCCACATTGAATGATCCCTTGAGTTTTCAAAAAACGATATATGCGATTGCATGATATATACTAACGGATGCGATCATACCAGCACTAATGCACCGGATCCCATCAGAACAACGCAGTTAAGCGTGCTTGGGCGAGAGTAGTACTAGGATGGGTGACCTCCCGGGAAGTCCTCGTGTTGCATCCCTCCCTCTTTTTTTTTTTGGTTGTTGCGTAAGCCTATATAGTCCAAACATAACGTCGTAACTTTTACATCGTGAGGAACCACGCGACCCATAATACCTTTTCGGAAAGCCCCAAGAGTGTTTCCGGCAAGGCAATGGGTCTTCGTCCCATTGGACCATTCTGGAGGCCGAATTTTGACGTTTAAAAGTGTTTCGGATGTTTTTTTGTGATCGCGACACAATTAGCTACGAGTACAAAATTATGTTCGGATATGGTTATCTCTTGTTTTTCGCGGTTCGAAGCACGTCCAAGGTGAATAAACCGGTCCACATATCAAGTGGGACCCACATTGAATGATCCCTTGAGTTTTCAAAAAACGATATATGCGATTGCATGATATATACTAACGGATGCGATCATACCAGCACTAATGCACCGGATCCCATCAGAACAACGCAGTTAAGCGTGCTTGGGCGAGAGTAGTACTAGGATGAGTGACCTCCCGGGAAGTCCTCGTGTTGCATCCCTCCCTCTTTTTTTTTTTTTTTTTTTTGGTTGTTGCGTAAGCCTATATAGTACAAACATAACGTCGTAACTTTTACATCGTGAGGAACCACGCGACCCATAATACCTTTTCGGAAAGCCCCAAGAGTGTTTTCGGCAAGGCAATGGGTCTTCGTACCATTGGACCATTCTGGAGGCCGAATTTTGACGTTTAAAAGTGTTTCAGATGTTTTTTTGTGATCGCGACACAATTAGCTACGAGTACAAGATTATGTTCGGATATGGTTATCTCTTGTTTTTCGCGGTTCGAAGCACGTCCAAGGTGAATAAACCGGTCCACATATAAAGTGGGACCCACATTGAATGATCCCTTGAGTTTTCAAAAAACGATATATGCGATTGCATGATATATACTAACGGATGCGATCATACCAGCACTAATGCACCGGATCCCATCAGAACAACGCAGTTAAGCGTGCTTGGGCGAGAGTAGTACTAGGATGAGTGACCTCCCGGGAAGTCCTCGTGTTGCATCCCTCCCTCTTTTTTTTTTTTGGTTGTTGCGTAAGCCTATATAGTCCAAACATAACGTCGTAACTTTTACATCGTGAGGAACCACGCGACCCATAATACCTTTTCGGAAAGCCCCAAGAGTGTTTCCGGCAAGGCAATGGGTCTTCGTACCATTGGACCATTCTGGAGGCCGAATTTTGACGTTTAAAAGTGTTTCGGATGTTTTTTTGTGATCGCGACACAATTAGCTACGAGTACAAAATTATGTTCGGATATGGTTATCTCTTGTTTTTCGCGGTTCGAAGCACGTCCAAGGTGAATAAACCGGTCCACATATCAAGTGGGACCCACATTGAATGATCCCTTGAGTTTTCAAAAAACGATATATGCGATTGCATGATATATACTAACGGATGCGATCATACCAGCACTAATGCACCGGATCCCATCAGAACAACGCAGTTAAGCGTGCTTGGGCGAGAGTAGTACTAGGATGGGTGACCTCCCGGGAAGTCCTCGTGTTGCATCCCTCCCTCTTTTTTTTTTTGGTTGTTGCGTAAGCCTATATAGTCCAAACATAACGTCGTAACTTTTACATCGTGAGGAACCACGCGACCCATAATACCTTTTCGGAAAGCCCCAAGAGTGTTTCCGGCAAGGCAATGGGTCTTCGTCCCATTGGACCATTCTGGAGGCCGAATTTTGACGTTTAAAAGTGTTTCGGATGTTTTTTTGTGATCGCGACACAATTAGCTACGAGTACAAAATTATGTTCGGATATGGTTATCTCTTGTTTTTCGCGGTTCGAAGCACGTCCAAGGTGAATAAACCGGTCCACATATCAAGTGGGACCCACATTGAATGATCCCTTGAGTTTTCAAAAAACGATATATGCGATTGCATGATATATACTAACGGATGCGATCATACCAGCACTAATGCACCGGATCCCATCAGAACAACGCAGTTAAGCGTGCTTGGGCGAGAGTAGTACTAGGATGAGTGACCTCCCGGGAAGTCCTCGTGTTGCATCCCTCCCTCTTTTTTTTTTTTTTTTTTTTGGTTGTTGCGTAAGCCTATATAGTACAAACATAACGTCGTAACTTTTACATCGTGAGGAACCACGCGACCCATAATACCTTTTCGGAAAGCCCCAAGAGTGTTTTCGGCAAGGCAATGGGTCTTCGTACCATTGGACCATTCTGGAGGCCGAATTTTGACGTTTAAAAGTGTTTCAGATGTTTTTTTGTGATCGCGACACAATTAGCTACGAGTACAAGATTATGTTCGGATATGGTTATCTCTTGTTTTTCGCGGTTCGAAGCACGTCCAAGGTGAATAAACGGGTCCACATATCAAGTGGGACCCACATTGAATGATCCCTTGAGTTTTCAAAAAACGATATATGCGATTGCATGATATATACTAACGGATGCGATCATACCAGCACTAATGCACCGGATCCCATCAGAACTCCGCAGTTAAGCGTGCTTGGGCGAGAGTAGTACTAGGATGGGTGACCTCCCGGGAAGTCCTCGTGTTGCATCCCTCCCTCTTTTTTTTTTTTTTTTTTTTGGTTGTTGCGTAAGCCTATATAGTACAAACATAACGTCGTAACTTTTACATCGTGAGGAACCACGCGACCCATAATACCTTTTCGGAAAGCCCCAAGAGTGTTTCCGGCAAGGCAATGGGTCTTCGTACCATTGGACCATTCTGGAGGCCGAATTTTGACGTTTAAAAGTGTTTCGGATGTTTTTTTGTGATCGCGACACAATTAGCTACGAGTACAAAATTATGTTCGGATATGGTTATCTCTTGTTTTTCGCGGTTCGAAGCACGTCCAAGGTGAATAAACCGGTCCACATATCAAGTGGGACCCACATTGAATGATCCCTTGAGTTTTCAAAAAACGATATATGCGATTGCATGATATATACTAACGGATGCGATCATACCAGCACTAATGCACCGGATCCCATCAGAACAACGCAGTTAAGCGTGCTTGGGCGAGAGTAGTACTAGGATGGGTGACCTCCCGGGAAGTCCTCGTGTTGCATCCCTCCCTCTTTTTTTTTTTGGTTGTTGCGTAAGCCTATATAGTCCAAACATAACGTCGTAACTTTTACATCGTGAGGAACCACGCGACCCATAATACCTTTTCGGAAAGCCCCAAGAGTGTTTCCGGCAAGGCAATGGGTCTTCGTCCCATTGGACCATTCTGGAGGCCGAATTTTGACGTTTAAAAGTGTTTCGGATGTTTTTTTGTGATCGCGACACAATTAGCTACGAGTACAAAATTATGTTCGGATATGGTTATCTCTTGTTTTTCGCGGTTCGAAGCACGTCCAAGGTGAATAAACCGGTCCACATATCAAGTGGGACCCACATTGAATGATCCCTTGAGTTTTCAAAAAACGATATATGCGATTGCATGATATATACTAACGGATGCGATCATACCAGCACTAATGCACCGGATCCCATCAGAACAACGCAGTTAAGCGTGCTTGGGCGAGAGTAGTACTAGGATGAGTGACCTCCCGGGAAGTCCTCGTGTTGCATCCCTCCCTCTTTTTTTTTTTTTTTTTTTTGGTTGTTGCGTAAGCCTATATAGTACAAACATAACGTCGTAACTTTTACATCGTGAGGAACCACGCGACCCATAATACCTTTTCGGAAAGCCCCAAGAGTGTTTTCGGCAAGGCAATGGGTCTTCGTACCATTGGACCATTCTGGAGGCCGAATTTTGACGTTTAAAAGTGTTTCAGATGTTTTTTTGTGATCGCGACACAATTAGCTACGAGTACAAGATTATGTTCGGATATGGTTATCTCTTGTTTTTCGCGGTTCGAAGCACGTCCAAGGTGAATAAACCGGTCCACATATAAAGTGGGACCCACATTGAATGATCCCTTGAGTTTTCAAAAAACGATATATGCGATTGCATGATATATACTAACGGATGCGATCATACCAGCACTAATGCACCGGATCCCATCAGAACAACGCAGTTAAGCGTGCTTGGGCGAGAGTAGTACTAGGATGAGTGACCTCCCGGGAAGTCCTCGTGTTGCATCCCTCCCTCTTTTTTTTTTTTGGTTGTTGCGTAAGCCTATATAGTCCAAACATAACGTCGTAACTTTTACATCGTGAGGAACCACGCGACCCATAATACCTTTTCGGAAAGCCCCAAGAGTGTTTCCGGCAAGGCAATGGGTCTTCGTACCATTGGACCATTCTGGAGGCCGAATTTTGACGTTTAAAAGTGTTTCGGATGTTTTTTTGTGATCGCGACACAATTAGCTACGAGTACAAAATTATGTTCGGATATGGTTATCTCTTGTTTTTCGCGGTTCGAAGCACGTCCAAGGTGAATAAACCGGTCCACATATCAAGTGGGACCCACATTGAATGATCCCTTGAGTTTTCAAAAAACGATATATGCGATTGCATGATATATACTTACGGATGCGATCATACCAGCACTAATGCACCGGATCCCATCAGAACAACGCAGTTAAGCGTGCTTGGGCGAGAGTAGTACTAGGATGGGTGACCTCCCGGGAAGTCCTCGTGTTGCATCCCTCCCTCTTTTTTTTTTTGGTTGTTGCGTAAGCCTATATAGTCCAAACATAACGTCGTAACTTTTACATCGTGAGGAACCACGCGACCCATAATACCTTTTCGGAAAGCCCCAAGAGTGTTTCCGGCAAGGCAATGGGTCTTCGTCCCATTGGACCATTCTGGAGGCCGAATTTTGACGTTTAAAAGTGTTTCGGATGTTTTTTTGTGATCGCGACACAATTAGCTACGAGTACAAAATTATGTTCGGATATGGTTATCTCTTGTTTTTCGCGGTTCGAAGCACGTCCAAGGTGAATAAACCGGTCCACATATCAAGTGGGACCCACATTGAATGATCCCTTGAGTTTTCAAAAAACGATATATGCGATTGCATGATATATACTAACGGATGCGATCATACCAGCACTAATGCACCGGATCCCATCAGAACAACGCATTTAAGCGTGCTTGGGCGAGAGTAGTACTAGGATGAGTGACCTCCCGGGAAGTCCTCGTGTTGCATCCCTCCCTCTTTTTTTTTTTTTTTTTTTTGGTTGTTGCGTAAGCCTATATAGTACAAACATAACGTCGTAACTTTTACATCGTGAGGAACCACGCGACCCATAATACCTTTTCGGAAAGCCCCAAGAGTGTTTTCGGCAAGGCAATGGGTCTTCGTACCATTGGACCATTCTGGAGGCCGAATTTTGACGTTTAAAAGTGTTTCAGATGTTTTTTTGTGATCGCGACACAATTAGCTACGAGTACAAGATTATGTTCGGATATGGTTATCTCTTGTTTTTCGCGGTTCGAAGCACGTCCAAGGTGAATAAACCGGTCCACATATAAAGTGGGACCCACATTGAATGATCCCTTGAGTTTTCAAAAAACGATATATGCGATTGCATGATATATACTAACGGATGCGATCATACCAGCACTAATGCACCGGATCCCATCAGAACAACGCAGTTAAGCGTGCTTGGGCGAGAGTAGTACTAGGATGAGTGACCTCCCGGGAAGTCCTCGTGTTGCATCCCTCCCTCTTTTTTTTTTTTGGTTGTTGCGTAAGCCTATATAGTCCAAACATAACGTCGTAACTTTTACATCGTGAGGAACCACGCGACCCATAATACCTTTTCGGAAAGCCCCAAGAGTGTTTCCGGCAAGGCAATGGGTCTTCGTACCATTGGACCATTCTGGAGGCCGAATTTTGACGTTTAAAAGTGTTTCAGATGTTTTTTGTGATCGCGACACAATTAGCTACGAGTACAAGATTATGTTCGGATATGGTTATCTCTTGTTTTTCGCGGTTCGAAGCACGTCCAAGGTGAATAAACCGGTCCACATATCAAGTGGGACCCACATTGAATGATCCCTTGAGTTTTCAAAAAACGATATATGCGATTGCATGATATATACTAACGGATGCGATCATACCAGCACTAATGCACCGGATCCCATCAGAACAACGCAGTTAAGCGTGCTTGGGCGAGAGTAGTACTAGGATGGGTGACCTCCCGGGAAGTCCTCGTGTTGCATCCCTCCCTCTTTTTTTTTTTGGTTGTTGCGTAAGCCTATATAGTCCAAACATAACGTCGTAACTTTTACATCGTGAGGAACCACGCGACCCATAATACCTTTTCGGAAAGCCCCAAGAGTGTTTCCGGCAAGGCAATGGGTCTTCGTCCCATTGGACCATTCTGGAGGCCGAATTTTGACGTTTAAAAGTGTTTCGGATGTTTTTTTGTGATCGCGACACAATTAGCTACGAGTACAAAATTATGTTCGGATATGGTTATCTCTTGTTTTTCGCGGTTCGAAGCACGTCCAAGGTGAATAAACCGGTCCACATATCAAGTGGGACCCACATTGAATGATCCCTTGAGTTTTCAAAAAACGATATATGCGATTGCATGATATATACTAACGGATGCGATCATACCAGCACTAATGCACCGGATCCCATCAGAACAACGCAGTTAAGCGTGCTTGGGCGAGAGTAGTACTAGGATGAGTGACCTCCCGGGAAGTCCTCGTGTTGCATCCCTCCCTCTTTTTTTTTTTTTTTTTTTTGGTTGTTGCGTAAGCCTATATAGTACAAACATAACGTCGTAACTTTTACATCGTGAGGAACCACGCGACCCATAATACCTTTTCGGAAAGCCCCAAGAGTGTTTTCGGCAAGGCAATGGGTCTTCGTACCATTGGACCATTCTGGAGGCCGAATTTTGACGTTTAAAAGTGTTTCAGATGTTTTTTTGTGATCGCGACACAATTAGCTACGAGTACAAGATTATGTTCGGATATGGTTATCTCTTGTTTTTCGCGGTTCGAAGCACGTCCAAGGTGAATAAACCGGTCCACATATAAAGTGGGACCCACATTGAATGATCCCTTGAGTTTTCAAAAAACGATATATGCGATTGCATGATATATACTAACGGATGCGATCATACCAGCACTAATGCACCGGATCCCATCAGAACAACGCAGTTAAGCGTGCTTGGGCGAGAGTAGTACTAGGATGAGTGACCTCCCGGGAAGTCCTCGTGTTGCATCCCTCCCTCTTTTTTTTTTTTGGTTGTTGCGTAAGCCTATATAGTCCAAACATAACGTCGTAACTTTTACATCGTGAGGAACCACGCGACCCATAATACCTTTTCGGAAAGCCCCAAGAGTGTTTCCGGCAAGGCAATGGGTCTTCGTACCATTGGACCATTCTGGAGGCCGAATTTTGACGTTTAAAAGTGTTTCGGATGTTTTTTTGTGATCGCGACACAATTAGCTACGAGTACAAAATTATGTTCGGATATGGTTATCTCTTGTTTTTCGCGGTTCGAAGCACGTCCAAGGTGAATAAACCGGTCCACATATCAAGTGGGACCCACATTGAATGATCCCTTGAGTTTTCAAAAAACGATATATGCGATTGCATGATATATACTAACGGATGCGATCATACCAGCACTAATGCACCGGATCCCATCAGAACAACGCAGTTAAGCGTGCTTGGGCGAGAGTAGTACTAGGATGGGTGACCTCCCGGGAAGTCCTCGTGTTGCATCCCTCCCTCTTTTTTTTTTTGGTTGTTGCGTAAGCCTATATAGTCCAAACATAACGTCGTAACTTTTACATCGTGAGGAACCACGCGACCCATAATACCTTTTCGGAAAGCCCCAAGAGTGTTTCCGGCAAGGCAATGGGTCTTCGTCCCATTGGACCATTCTGGAGGCCGAATTTTGACGTTTAAAAGTGTTTCGGATGTTTTTTTGTGATCGCGACACAATTAGCTACGAGTACAAAATTATGTTCGGATATGGTTATCTCTTGTTTTTCGCGGTTCGAAGCACGTCCAAGGTGAATAAACCGGTCCACATATCAAGTGGGACCCACATTGAATGATCCCTTGAGTTTTCAAAAAACGATATATGCGATTGCATGATATATACTAACGGATGCGATCATACCAGCACTAATGCACCGGATCCCATCAGAACAACGCAGTTAAGCGTGCTTGGGCGAGAGTAGTACTAGGATGAGTGACCTCCCGGGAAGTCCTCGTGTTGCATCCCTCCCTCTTTTTTTTTTTTTTTTTTTTGGTTGTTGCGTAAGCCTATATAGTACAAACATAACGTCGTAACTTTTACATCGTGAGGAACCACGCGACCCATAATACCTTTTCGGAAAGCCCCAAGAGTGTTTTCGGCAAGGCAATGGGTCTTCGTACCATTGGACCATTCTGGAGGCCGAATTTTGACGTTTAAAAGTGTTTCAGATGTTTTTTTGTGATCGCGACACAATTAGCTACGAGTACAAGATTATGTTCGGATATGGTTATCTCTTGTTTTTCGCGGTTCGAAGCACGTCCAAGGTGAATAAACCGGTCCACATATAAAGTGGGACCCACATTGAATGATCCCTTGAGTTTTCAAAAAACGATATATGCGATTGCATGATATATACTAACGGATGCGATCATACCAGCACTAATGCACCGGATCCCATCAGAACAACGCAGTTAAGCGTGCTTGGGCGAGAGTAGTACTAGGATGAGTGACCTCCCGGGAAGTCCTCGTGTTGCATCCCTCCCTCTTTTTTTTTTTTGGTTGTTGCGTAAGCCTATATAGTCCAAACATAACGTCGTAACTTTTACATCGTGAGGAACCACGCGACCCATAATACCTTTTCGGAAAGCCCCAAGAGTGTTTCCGGCAAGGCAATGGGTCTTCGTACCATTGGACCATTCTGGAGGCCGAATTTTGACGTTTAAAAGTGTTTCGGATGTTTTTTTGTGATCGCGACACAATTAGCTACGAGTACAAAATTATGTTCGGATATGGTTATCTCTTGTTTTTCGCGGTTCGAAGCACGTCCAAGGTGAATAAACCGGTCCACATATCAAGTGGGACCCACATTGAATGATCCCTTGAGTTTTCAAAAAATGATATATGCGATTGCATGATATATTAACGGATGCGATCATACCAGCACTAATGCACCGGATCCCATCAGAACAACGCAGTTAAGCGTGCTTGGGCGAGAGTAGTACTAGGATGAGTGACCTCCCGGGAAGTCCTCGTGTTGCATCCCTCCCTCTTTTTTTTTTTTTTTTTTTTGGTTGTTGCGTAAGCCTATATAGTACAAACATAACGTCGTAACTTTTACATCGTGAGGAACCACGCGACCCATAATACCTTTTCGGAAAGCCCCAAGAGTGTTTCCGGCAAGGCAATGGGTCTCCGTTCCATTGGACCATTCTGGAGGCCGAATTTTGACGTTTAAAAGTGTTTCAGATGTTTTTTTGTGATCGCGACACAATTAGCTACGAGTACAAGATTATGTTCGGATATGGTTATCTCTTGTTTTTCGCGGTTCGAAGCACGTCCAAGGTGAATAAACCGGTCCACATATAAAGTGGGACCCACATTGAATGATCCCTTGAGTTTTCAAAAAACGATATATGCGATTGCATGATATATACTAACGGATGCGATCATACCAGCACTAATGCACCGGATCCCATCAGAACAACGCAGTTAAGCGTGCTTGGGCGAGAGTAGTACTAGGATGAGTGACCTCCCGGGAAGTCCTCGTGTTGCATCCCTCCCTCTTTTTTTTTTTTTTTTTTTTTGGTTGTTGCGTAAGCCTATATAGTACAAACATAACGTCGTAACTTTTACATCGTGAGGAACCACGCGACCCATAATACCTTTTCGGAAAGCCCCAAGAGTGTTTCCGGCAAGGCAATGGGTCTTCGTACCATTGGACCATTCTGGAGGCCGAATTTTGACGTTTAAAAGTGTTTCAGATGTTTTTTGTGATCGCGACACAATTAGCTACGAGTACAAGATTATGTTCGGATATGGTTATCTCTTGTTTTTCGCGGTTCGAAGCACGTCCAAGGTGAATAAACCGGTCCACATATCAAGTGGGACCCACATTGAATGATCCCTTGAGTTTTCAAAAAACGATATATGCGATTGCATGATATATACTAACGGATGCGATCATACCAGCACTAATGCACCGGATCCCATCAGAACAACGCAGTTAAGCGTGCTTGGGCGAGAGTAGTCCTAGGATGGGTGACCTCCCGGGAAGTCCTCGTGTTGCATCCCTCCCTCTTTTTTTTTTTGGTTGTTGCGTAAGCCTATATAGTCCAAACATAACGTCGTAACTTTTACATCGTGAGGAACCACGCGACCCATAATACCTTTTCGGAAAGCCCCAAGAGTGTTTCCGGCAAGGCAATGGGTCTTCGTCCCATTGGACCATTCTGGAGGCCGAATTTTGACGTTTAAAAGTGTTTCGGATGTTTTTTTGTGATCGCGACACAATTAGCTACGAGTACAAAATTATGTTCGGATATGGTTATCTCTTGTTTTTCGCGGTTCGAAGCACGTCCAAGGTGAATAAACCGGTCCACATATCAAGTGGGACCCACATTGAATGATCCCTTGAGTTTTCAAAAAACGATATATGCGATTGCATGATATATACTAACGGATGCGATCATACCAGCACTAATGCACCGGATCCCATCAGAACAACGCAGTTAAGCGTGCTTGGGCGAGAGTAGTACTAGGATGAGTGACCTCCCGGGAAGTCCTCGTGTTGCATCCCTCCCTCTTTTTTTTTTTTTTTTTTTTGGTTGTTGCGTAAGCCTATATAGTACAAACATAACGTCGTAACTTTTACATCGTGAGGAACCACGCGACCCATAATACCTTTTCGGAAAGCCCCAAGAGTGTTTCCGGCAAGGCAATGGGTCTTCGTACCATTGGACCATTCTGGAGGCCGAATTTTGACGTTTAAAAGTGTTTCAGATGTTTTTTTGTGATCGCGACACAATTAGCTACGAGTACAAGATTATGTTCGGATATGGTTATCTCTTGTTTTTCGCGGTTCGAAGCACGTCCAAGGTGAATAAACCGGTCCACATATAAAGTGGGACCCACATTGAATGATCCCTTGAGTTTTCAAAAAACGATATATGCGATTGCATGATATATACTAACGGATGCGATCATACCAGCACTAATGCACCGGATCCCATCAGAACAACGCAGTTAAGCGTGCTTGGGCGAGAGTAGTACTAGGATGAGTGACCTCCCGGGAAGTCCTCGTGTTGCATCCCTCCCTCTTTTTTTTTTTTTTTTTTTTGGTTGTTGCGTAAGCCTATATAGTACAAACATAACGTCGTAACTTTTACATCGTGAGGAACCACGCGACCCATAATACCTTTTCGGAAAGCCCCAAGAGTGTTTCCGGCAAGGCAATGGGTCTTCGTACCATTGGACCATTCTGGAGGCCGAATTTTGACGTTTAAAAGTGTTTCAGATGTTTTTTGTGATCGCGACACAATTAGCTACGAGTACAAGATTATGTTCGGATATGGTTATCTCTTGTTTTTCGCGGTTCGAAGCACGTCCAAGGTGAATAAACCGGTCCACATATAAAGTGGGACCCACATTGAATGATCCCTTGAGTTTTCAAAAAACGATATATGCGATTGCATGATATATACTAACGGATGCGATCATACCAGCACTAATGCACCGGATCCCATCAGAACAACGCAGTTAAGCGTGCTTGGGCGAGAGTAGTACTAGGATGAGTGACCTCCCGGGAAGTCCTCGTGTTGCATCCCTCCCTCTTTTTTTTTTTTTTTTTTTTTGGTTGTTGCGTAAGCCTATATAGTACAAACATAACGTCGTAACTTTTACATCGTGAGGAACCACGCGACCCATAATACCTTTTCGGAAAGCCCCAAGAGTGTTTCCGGCAAGGCAATGGGTCTTCGTACCATTGGACCATTCTGGAGGCCGAATTTTGACGTTTAAAAGTGTTTCAGATGTTTTTTGTGATCGCGACACAATTAGCTACGAGTACAAGATTATGTTCGGATATGGTTATCTCTTGTTTTTCGCGGTTCGAAGCACGTCCAAGGTGAATAAACCGGTCCACATATCAAGTGGGACCCACATTGAATGATCCCTTGAGTTTTCAAAAAACGATATATGCGATTGCATGATATATACTAACGGATGCGATCATACCAGCACTAATGCACCGGATCCCATCAGAACAACGCAGTTAAGCGTGCTTGGGCGAGAGTAGTCCTAGGATGGGTGACCTCCCGGGAAGTCCTCGTGTTGCATCCCTCCCTCTTTTTTTTTTTGGTTGTTGCGTAAGCCTATATAGTCCAAACATAACGTCGTAACTTTTACATCGTGAGGAACCACGCGACCCATAATACCTTTTCGGAAAGCCCCAAGAGTGTTTCCGGCAAGGCAATGGGTCTTCGTCCCATTGGACCATTCTGGAGGCCGAATTTTGACGTTTAAAAGTGTTTCGGATGTTTTTTTGTGATCGCGACACAATTAGCTACGAGTACAAAATTATGTTCGGATATGGTTATCTCTTGTTTTTCGCGGTTCGAAGCACGTCCAAGGTGAATAAACCGGTCCACATATCAAGTGGGACCCACATTGAATGATCCCTTGAGTTTTCAAAAAACGATATATGCGATTGCATGATATATACTAACGGATGCGATCATACCAGCACTAATGCACCGGATCCCATCAGAACAACGCAGTTAAGCGTGCTTGGGCGAGAGTAGTACTAGGATGAGTGACCTCCCGGGAAGTCCTCGTGTTGCATCCCTCCCTCTTTTTTTTTTTTTTTTTTTTGGTTGTTGCGTAAGCCTATATAGTACAAACATAACGTCGTAACTTTTACATCGTGAGGAACCACGCGACCCATAATACCTTTTCGGAAAGCCCCAAGAGTGTTTCCGGCAAGGCAATGGGTCTTCGTACCATTGGACCATTCTGGAGGCCGAATTTTGACGTTTAAAAGTGTTTCAGATGTTTTTTTGTGATCGCGACACAATTAGCTACGAGTACAAGATTATGTTCGGATATGGTTATCTCTTGTTTTTCGCGGTTCGAAGCACGTCCAAGGTGAATAAACCGGTCCACATATAAAGTGGGACCCACATTGAATGATCCCTTGAGTTTTCAAAAAACGATATATGCGATTGCATGATATATACTAACGGATGCGATCATACCAGCACTAATGCACCGGATCCCATCAGAACAACGCAGTTAAGCGTGCTTGGGCGAGAGTAGTACTAGGATGAGTGACCTCCCGGGAAGTCCTCGTGTTGCATCCCTCCCTCTTTTTTTTTTTTTTTTTTTTGGTTGTTGCGTAAGCCTATATAGTACAAACATAACGTCGTAACTTTTACATCGTGAGGAACCACGCGACCCATAATACCTTTTCGGAAAGCCCCAAGAGTGTTTCCGGCAAGGCAATGGGTCTTCGTACCATTGGACCATTCTGGAGGCCGAATTTTGACGTTTAAAAGTGTTTCAGATGTTTTTTGTGATCGCGACACAATTAGCTACGAGTACAAGATTATGTTCGGATATGGTTATCTCTTGTTTTTCGCGGTTCGAAGCACGTCCAAGGTGAATAAACCGGTCCACATATCAAGTGGGACCCACATTGAATGATCCCTTGAGTTTTCAAAAAACGATATATGCGATTGCATGATATATACTAACGGATGCGATCATACCAGCACTAATGCACCGGATCCCATCAGAACAACGCAGTTAAGCGTGCTTGGGCGAGAGTAGTACTAGGATGAGTGACCTCCCGGGAAGTCCTCGTGTTGCATCCCTCCCTCTTTTTTTTTTTTTTTTTTTTGGTTGTTGCGTAAGCCTATATAGTACAAACATAACGTCGTAACTTTTACATCGTGAGGAACCACGCGACCCATAATACCTTTTCGGAAAGCCCCAAGAGTGTTTCCGGCAAGGCAATGGGTCTTCGTACCATTGGACCATTCTGGAGGCCGAATTTTGACGTTTAAAAGTGTTTCAGATGTTTTTTGTGATCGCGACACAATTAGCTACGAGTACAAGATTATGTTCGGATATGGTTATCTCTTGTTTTTCGCGGTTCGAAGCACGTCCAAGGTGAATAAACCGGTCCACATATAAAGTGGGACCCACATTGAATGATCCCTTGAGTTTTCAAAAAACGATATATGCGATTGCATGATATATACTAACGGATGCGATCATACCAGCACTAATGCACCGGATCCCATCAGAACAACGCAGTTAAGCGTGCTTGGGCGAGAGTAGTCCTAGGATGGGTGACCTCCCGGGAAGTCCTCGTGTTGCATCCCTCCCTCTTTTTTTTTTTTTTTTTTTTGGTTGTTGCGTAAGCCTATATAGTACAAACATAACGTCGTAACTTTTACATCGTGAGGAACCACGCGACCCATAATACCTTTTCGGAAAGCCCCAAGAGTGTTTCCGGCAAGGCAATGGGTCTTCGTACCATTGGACCATTCTGGAGGCCGAATTTTGACGTTTAAAAGTGTTTCAGATGTTTTTTGTGATCGCGACACAATTAGCTACGAGTACAAGATTATGTTCGGATATGGTTATCTCTTGTTTTTCGCGGTTCGAAGCACGTCCAAGGTGAATAAACCGGTCCACATATCAAGTGGGACCCACATTGAATGATCCCTTGAGTTTTCAAAAAACGATATATGCGATTGCATGATATATACTAACGGATGCGATCATACCAGCACTAATGCACCGGATCCCATCAGAACAACGCAGTTAAGCGTGCTTGGGCGAGAGTAGTACTAGGATGAGTGACCTCCCGGGAAGTCCTCGTGTTGCATCCCTCCCTCTTTTTTTTTTTTTTTTTTTTGGTTGTTGCGTAAGCCTATATAGTACAAACATAACGTCGTAACTTTTACATCGTGAGGAACCACGCGACCCATAATACCTTTTCGGAAAGCCCCAAGAGTGTTTCCGGCAAGGCAATGGGTCTTCGTACCATTGGACCATTCTGGAGGCCGAATTTTGACGTTTAAAAGTGTTTCAGATGTTTTTTGTGATCGCGACACAATTAGCTACGAGTACAAGATTATGTTCGGATATGGTTATCTCTTGTTTTTCGCGGTTCGAAGCACGTCCAAGGTGAATAAACCGGTCCACATATAAAGTGGGACCCACATTGAATGATCCCTTGAGTTTTCAAAAAACGATATATGCGATTGCATGATATATACTAACGGATGCGATCATACCAGCACTAATGCACCGGATCCCATCAGAACAACGCAGTTAAGCGTGCTTGGGCGAGAGTAGTACTAGGATGAGTGACCTCCCGGGAAGTCCTCGTGTTGCATCCCTCCCTCTTTTTTTTTTTTTTTTTTTTTGGTTGTTGCGTAAGCCTATATAGTACAAACATAACGTCGTAACTTTTACATCGTGAGGAACCACGCGACCCATAATACCTTTTCGGAAAGCCCCAAGAGTGTTTCCGGCAAGGCAATGGGTCTTCGTACCATTGGACCATTCTGGAGGCCGAATTTTGACGTTTAAAAGTGTTTCAGATGTTTTTTGTGATCGCGACACAATTAGCTACGAGTACAAGATTATGTTCGGATATGGTTATCTCTTGTTTTTCGCGGTTCGAAGCACGTCCAAGGTGAATAAACCGGTCCACATATCAAGTGGGACCCACATTGAATGATCCCTTGAGTTTTCAAAAAACGATATATGCGATTGCATGATATATACTAACGGATGCGATCATACCAGCACTAATGCACCGGATCCCATCAGAACAACGCAGTTAAGCGTGCTTGGGCGAGAGTAGTCCTAGGATGGGTGACCTCCCGGGAAGTCCTCGTGTTGCATCCCTCCCTCTTTTTTTTTTGGTTGTTGCGTAAGCCTATATAGTCCAAACATAACGTCGTAACTTTTACATCGTGAGGAACCACGCGACCCATAATACCTTTTCGGAAAGCCCCAAGAGTGTTTCCGGCAAGGCAATGGGTCTTCGTCCCATTGGACCATTCTGGAGGCCGAATTTTGACGTTTAAAAGTGTTTCGGATGTTTTTTTGTGATCGCGACACAATTAGCTACGAGTACAAAATTATGTTCGGATATGGTTATCTCTTGTTTTTCGCGGTTCGAAGCACGTCCAAGGTGAATAAACCGGTCCACATATCAAGTGGGACCCACATTGAATGATCCCTTGAGTTTTCAAAAAACGATATATGCGATTGCATGATATATACTAACGGATGCGATCATACCAGCACTAATGCACCGGATCCCATCAGAACAACGCAGTTAAGCGTGCTTGGGCGAGAGTAGTACTAGGATGAGTGACCTCCCGGGAAGTCCTCGTGTTGCATCCCTCCCTCTTTTTTTTTTTTTTTTTTTTGGTTGTTGCGTAAGCCTATATAGTACAAACATAACGTCGTAACTTTTACATCGTGAGGAACCACGCGACCCATAATACCTTTTCGGAAAGCCCCAAGAGTGTTTCCGGCAAGGCAATGGGTCTTCGTACCATTGGACCATTCTGGAGGCCGAATTTTGACGTTTAAAAGTGTTTCGGATGTTTTTTTGTGATCGCGACACAATTAGCTACGAGTACAAAATTATGTTCGGATATGGTTATCTCTTGTTTTTCGCGGTTCGAAGCACGTCCAAGGTGAATAAACGGGTCCACATATCAAGTGGGACCCACATTGAATGATCCCTTGAGTTTTCAAAAAACGATATATGCGATTGCATGATATATACTAACGGATGCGATCATACCAGCACTAATGCACCGGATCCCATCAGAACTCCGCAGTTAAGCGTGCTTGAGCGAGAGTAGTACTAGGATGGGTGACCTCCCGGGAAGTCCTCGTGTTGCATCCCTCCCTCTTTTTTTTTTTTTTTTTTTTGGTTGTTGCGTAAGCCTATATAGTACAAACATAACGTCGTAACTTTTACATCGTGAGGAACCACGCGACCCATAATACCTTTTCGGAAAGCCCCAAGAGTGTTTCCGGCAAGGCAATGGGTCTTCGTACCATTGGACCATTCTGGAGGCCGAATTTTGACGTTTAAAAGTGTTTCGGATGTTTTTTTGTGATCGCGACACAATTAGCTACGAGTACAAAATTATGTTCGGATATGGTTATCTCTTGTTTTTCGCGGTTCGAAGCACGTCCAAGGTGAATAAACCGGTCCACATATCAAGTGGGACCCACATTGAATGATCCCTTGAGTTTTCAAAAAACGATATATGCGATTGCATGATATATACTAACGGATGCGATCATACCAGCACTAATGCACCGGATCCCATCAGAACTCCGCAGTTAAGCGTGCTTGGGCGAGAGTAGTACTAGGATGGGTGACCTCCCGGGAAGTCCTCGTGTTGCATCCCTCCCTCTTTTTTTTTTTTTTTTTTTTGGTTGTTGCGTAAGCCTATATAGTAAAAACATAACGTCGTAACTTTTACATCGTGAGGAACCACGCGACCCATAATACCTTTTCGGAAAGCCCCAAGAGTGTTTCCGGCAAGGCAATGGGTCTTCGTACCATTGGACCATTCTGGAGGCCGAATTTTGACGTTTAAAAGTGTTTCGGATGTTTTTTTGTGATCGCGACACAATTAGCTACGAGTACAAAATTATGTTCGGATATGGTTATCTCTTGTTTTTCGCGGTTCGAAGCACGTCCAAGGTGAATAAACCGGTCCACATATCAAGTGGGACCCACATTGAATGATCCCTTGAGTTTTCAAAAAACGATATATGCGATTGCATGATATATACTAACGGATGCGATCATACCAGCACTAATGCACCGGATCCCATCAGAACTCCGCAGTTAAGCGTGCTTGGGCGAAAGTAGTACTAGGATGGGTGACCTCCCGGGAAGTCCTCGTGTTGCATCCCTCCCTCTTTTTTTTTTTTTTTTTTTTGGTTGTTGCGTAAGCCTATATAGTACAAACATAACGTCGTAACTTTTACATCGTGAGGAACCACGCGACCCATAATACCTTTTCGGAAAGCCCCAAGAGTGTTTCCGGCAAGGCAATGGGTCTTCGTACCATTGGACCATTCTGGAGGCCGAATTTTGACGTTTAAAAGTGTTTCGGATGTTTTTTTGTGATCGCGACACAATTAGCTACGAGTACAAAATTATGTTCGGATATGGTTATCTCTTGTTTTTCGCGGTTCGAAGCACGTCCAAGGTGAATAAACCGGTCCACATATCAAGTGGGACCCACATTGAATGATCCCTTGAGTTTTCAAAAAACGATATATGCGATTGCATGATATATACTAACGGATGCGATCATACCAGCACTAATGCACCGGATCCCATCAGAACTCCGCAGTTAAGCGTGCTTGAGCGAGAGTAGTACTAGGATGGGTGACCTCCCGGGAAGTCCTCGTGTTGCATCCCTCCCTCTTTTTTTTTTTTTTTTTTTTGGTTGTTGGGTAAGCCTATATAGTACAAACATAACGTCGTAACTTTTACATCGTGAGGAACCACGCGACCCATAATACCTTTTCGGAAAGCCCCAAGAGTGTTTCCGGCAAGGCAATGGGTCTTCGTACCATTGGACCATTCTGGAGGCCGAATTTTGACGTTTAAAAGTGTTTCGGATGTTTTTTTGTGATCGCGACACAATTAGCTACGAGTACAAAATTATGTTCGGATATGGTTATCTCTTGTTTTTCGCGGTTCGAAGCACGTCCAAGGTGAATAAACCGGTCCACATATCAAGTGGGACCCACATTGAATGATCCCTTGAGTTTTCAAAAAACGATATATGCGATTGCATGATATATACTAACGGATGCGATCATACCAGCACTAATGCACCGGATCCCATCAGAACTCCGCAGTTAAGCGTGCTTGGGCGAGAGTAGTACTAGGATGGGTGACCTCCCGGGAAGTCCTCGTGTTGCATCCCTCCCTCTTTTTTTTTTTTTTTTTTTTGGTTGTTGCGTAAGCCTATATAGTACAAACATAACGTCGTAACTTTTACATCGTGAGGAACCACGCGACCCATAATACCTTTTCGGAAAGCCCCAAGAGTGTTTCCGGCAAGGCAATGGGTCTTCGTACCATTGGACCATTCTGGAGGCCGAATTTTGACGTTTAAAAGTGTTTCGGATGTTTTTTTGTGATCGCGACACAATTAGCTACGAGTACAAAATTATGTTCGGATATGGTTATCTCTTGTTTTTCGCGGTTCGAAGCACGTCCAAGGTGAATAAACCGGTCCACATATCAAGTGGGACCCACATTGAATGATCCCTTGAGTTTTCAAAAAACGATATATGCGATTGCATGATATATACTAACGGATGCGATCATACCAGCACTAATGCACCGGATCCCATCAGAACTCCGCAGTTAAGCGTGCTTGGGCGAGAGTAGTACTAGGATGGGTGACCTCCCGGGAAGTCCTCGTGTTGCATCCCTCCCTCTTTTTTTTTTTTTTTTTTTTGGTTGTTGCGTAAGCCTATATAGTACAAACATAACGTCGTAACTTTTACATCGTGAGGAACCACGCGACCCATAATACCTTTTCGGAAAGCCCCAAGAGTGTTTCCGGCAAGGCAATGGGTCTTCGTACCATTGGACCATTCAGGAGGCCGAATTTTGACGTTTAAAAGTGTTTCGGATGTTTTTTTGTGATCGCGACACAATTAGCTACGAGTACAAAATTATGTTCGGATATGGTTATCTCTTGTTTTTCGCGGTTCGAAGCACGTCCAAGGTGAATAAACGAGTCCACATATCAAGTGGGACCCACATTGAATGATCCCTTGAGTTTTCAAAAAACGATATATGCGATTGCATGATATATACTAACGGATGCGATCATACCAGCACTAATGCACCGGATCCCATCAGAACTCCGCAGTTAAGCGTGCTTGGGCGAAAGTAGTACTAGGATGGGTGACCTCCCGGGAAGTCCTCGTGTTGCATCCCTCCCTCTTTTTTTTTTTTTTTTTTTTGGTTGTTGCGTAAGCCTATATAGTACAAACATAACGTCGTAACTTTTACATCGTGAGGAACCACGCGACCCATAATACCTTTTCGGAAAGCCCCAAGAGTGTTTCCGGCAAGGCAATGGGTCTTCGTACCATTGGACCATTCTGGAGGCCGAATTTTGACGTTTAAAAGTGTTTCGGATGTTTTTTTGTGATCGCGACACAATTAGCTACGAGTACAAAATTATGTTCGGATATGGTTATCTCTTGTTTTTCGCGGTTCGAAGCACGTCCAAGGTGAATAAACCGGTCCACATATCAAGTGGGACCCACATTGAATGATCCCTTGAGTTTTCAAAAAACGATATATGCGATTGCATGATATATACTAACGGATGCGATCATACCAGCACTAATGCACCGGATCCCATCAGAACTCCGCAGTTAAGCGTGCTTGAGCGAGAGTAGTACTAGGATGGGTGACCTCCCGGGAAGTCCTCGTGTTGCATCCCTCCCTCTTTTTTTTTTTTTTTTTTTGGTTGTTGCGTAAGCCTATATAGTACAAACATAACGTCGTAACTTTTACATCGTGAGGAACCACGCGACCCATAATACCTTTTCGGAAAGCCCCAAGAGTGTTTCCGGCAAGGCAATGGGTCTTCGTACCATTGGACCATTCTGGAGGCCGAATTTTGACGTTTAAAAGTGTTTCGGATGTTTTTTTGTGATCGCGACACAATTAGCTACGAGTACAAAATTATGTTCGGATATGGTTATCTCTTGTTTTTCGCGGTTCGAAGCACGTCCAAGGTGAATAAACGGGTCCACATATCAAGTGGGACCCACATTGAATGATCCCTTGAGTTTTCAAAAAACGATATATGCGATTGCATGATATATACTAACGGATGCGATCATACCAGCACTAATGCACCGGATCCCATCAGAACTCCGCAGTTAAGCGTGCTTGGGCGAGAGTAGTACTAGGATGGGTGACCTCCCGGGAAGTCCTCGTGTTGCATCCCTCCCTCTTTTTTTTTTTTTTTTTTTTGGTTGTTGCGTAAGCCTATATAGTAAAAACATAACGTCGTAACTTTTACATCGTGAGGAACCACGCGACCCATAATACCTTTTCGGAAAGCCCCAAGAGTGTTTCCGGCAAGGCAATGGGTCTTCGTACCATTGGACCATTCTGGAGGCCGAATTTTGACGTTTAAAAAGTGTTTCGGATGTTTTTTTGTGATCGCGACACAATTAGCTACGAGTACAAAATTATGTTCGGATATGGTTATCTCTTGTTTTTCGCGGTTCGAAGCACGTCCAAGGTGAATAAACCGGTCCACATATCAAGTGGGACCCACATTGAATGATCCCTTGAGTTTTCAAAAAACGATATATGCGATTGCATGATATATACTAACGGATGCGATCATACCAGCACTAATGCACCGGATCCCATCAGAACTCCGCAGTTAAGCGTGCTTGGGCGAAAGTAGTACTAGGATGGGTGACCTCCCGGGAAGTCCTCGTGTTGCATCCCTCCCTCTTTTTTTTTTTTTTTTTTTTGGTTGTTGCGTAAGCCTATATAGTACAAACATAACGTCGTAACTTTTACATCGTGAGGAACCACGCGACCCATAATACCTTTTCGGAAAGCCCCAAGAGTGTTTCCGGCAAGGCAATGGGTCTTCGTACCATTGGACCATTCTGGAGGCCGAATTTTGACGTTTAAAAGTGTTTCGGATGTTTTTTTGTGATCGCGACACAATTAGCTACGAGTACAAAATTATGTTCGGATATGGTTATCTCTTGTTTTTCGCGGTTCGAAGCACGTCCAAGGTGAATAAACCGGTCCACATATCAAGTGGGACCCACATTGAATGATCCCTTGAGTTTTCAAAAAACGATATATGCGATTGCATGATATATACTAACGGATGCGATCATACCAGCACTAATGCACCGGATCCCATCAGAACTCCGCAGTTAAGCGTGCTTGAGCGAGAGTAGTACTAGGATGGGTGACCTCCCGGGAAGTCCTCGTGTTGCATCCCTCCCTCTTTTTTTTTTTTTTTTTTTTGGTTGTTGGGTAAGCCTATATAGTACAAACATAACGTCGTAACTTTTACATCGTGAGGAACCACGCGACCCATAATACCTTTTCGGAAAGCCCCAAGAGTGTTTCCGGCAAGGCAATGGGTCTTCGTACCATTGGACCATTCTGGAGGCCGAATTTTGACGTTTAAAAGTGTTTCGGATGTTTTTTTGTGATCGCGACACAATTAGCTACGAGTACAAAATTATGTTCGGATATGGTTATCTCTTGTTTTTCGCGGTTCGAAGCACGTCCAAGGTGAATAAACGGGTCCACATATCAAGTGGGACCCACATTGAATGATCCCTTGAGTTTTCAAAAAACGATATATGCGATTGCATGATATATACTAACGGATGCGATCATACCAGCACTAATGCACCGGATCCCATCAGAACTCCGCAGTTAAGCGTGCTTGGGCGAGAGTAGTACTAGGATGGGTGACCTCCCGGGAAGTCCTCGTGTTGCATCCCTCCCTCTTTTTTTTTTTTTTTTTTTTGGTTGTTGCGTAAGCCTATATAGTACAAACATAACGTCGTAACTTTTACATCGTGAGGAACCACGCGACCCATAATACCTTTTCGGAAAGCCCCAAGAGTGTTTCCGGCAAGGCAATGGGTCTTCGTACCATTGGACCATTCTGGAGGCCGAATTTTGACGTTTAAAAGTGTTTCAGATGTTTTTTTGTGATCGCGACACAATTAGCTACGAGTACAAAATTATGTTCGGATATGGTTATCTCTTGTTTTTCGCGGTTCGAAGCACGTCCAAGGTGAATAAACCGGTCCACATATCAAGTGGGACCCACATTGAATGATCCCTTGAGTTTTCAAAAAACGATATATGCGATTGCATGATATATACTAACGGATGCGATCATACCAGCACTAATGCACCGGATCCCATCAGAACTCCGCAGTTAAGCGTGCTTGGGCGAAAGTAGTACTAGGATGGGTGACCTCCCGGGAAGTCCTCGTGTTGCATCCCTCCCTCTTTTTTTTTTTTTTTTTTTTGGTTGTTGCGTAAGCCTATATAGTACAAACATAACGTCGTAACTTTTACATCGTGAGGAACCACGCGACCCATAATACCTTTTCGGAAAGCCCCAAGAGTGTTTCCGGCAAGGCAATGGGTCTTCGTACCATTGGACCATTCTGGAGGCCGAATTTTGACGTTTAAAAGTGTTTCGGATGTTTTTTTGTGATCGCGACACAATTAGCTACGAGTACAAAATTATGTTCGGATATGGTTATCTCTTGTTTTTCGCGGTTCGAAGCACGTCCAAGGTGAATAAACCGGTCCACATATCAAGTGGGACCCACATTGAATGATCCCTTGAGTTTTCAAAAAACGATATATGCGATTGCATGATATATACTAACGGATGCGATCATACCAGCACTAATGCACCGGATCCCATCAGAACTCCGCAGTTAAGCGTGCTTGAGCGAGAGTAGTACTAGGATGGGTGACCTCCCGGGAAGTCCTCGTGTTGCATCCCTCCCTCTTTTTTTTTTTTTTTTTTTTGGTTGTTGGGTAAGCCTATATAGTACAAACATAACGTCGTAACTTTTACATCGTGAGGAACCACGCGACCCATAATACCTTTTCGGAAAGCCCCAAGAGTGTTTCCGGCAAGGCAATGGGTCTTCGTACCATTGGACCATTCTGGAGGCCGAATTTTGACGTTTAAAAGTGTTTCGGATGTTTTTTTGTGATCGCGACACAATTAGCTACGAGTACAAAATTATGTTCGGATATGGTTATCTCTTGTTTTTCGCGGTTCGAAGCACGTCCAAGGTGAATAAACCGGTCCACATATCAAGTGGGACCCACATTGAATGATCCCTTGAGTTTTCAAAAAACGATATATGCGATTGCATGATATATACTAACGGATGCGATCATACCAGCACTAATGCACCGGATCCCATCAGAACTCCGCAGTTAAGCGTGCTTGGGCGAGAGTAGTACTAGGATGGGTGACCTGCCGGGAAGTCCTCGTGTTGCATCCCTCCCTCTTTTTTTTTTTTTTTTTTTTGGTTGTTGCGTAAGCCTATATAGTACAAACATAACGTCGTAACTTTTACATCGTGAGGAACCACGCGACCCATAATACCTTTTCGGAAAGCCCCAAGAGTGTTTCCGGCAAGGCAATGGGTCTTCGTACCATTGGACCATTCTGGAGGCCGAATTTTGACGTTTAAAAGTGTTTCTGATGTTTTTTTGTGATCGCGACACAATTAGCTACGAGTACAAAATTATGTTCGGATATGGTTATCTCTTGTTTTTCGCGGTTCGAAGCACGTCCAAGGTGAATAAACCGGTCCACATATCAAGTGGGACCCACATTGAATGATCCCTTGAGTTTTCAAAAAACGATATATGCGATTGCATGATATATACTAACGGATGCGATCATACCAGCACTAATGCACCGGATCCCATCAGAACTCCGCAGTTAAGCGTGCTTGAGCGAGAGTAGTACTAGGATGGGTGACCTCCCGGGAAGTCCTCGTGTTGCATCCCTCCCTCTTTTTTTTTTTTTTTTTTTTGGTTGTTGCGTAAGCCTATATAGTACAAACATAACGTCGTAACTTTTACATCGTGAGGAACCACGCGACCCATAATACCTTTTCGGAAAGCCCCAAGAGTGTTTCCGGCAAGGCAATGGGTCTTCGTACCATTGGACCATTCTGGAGGCCGAATTTTGACGTTTAAAAGTGTTTCGGATGTTTTTTTGTGATCGCGACACAATTAGCTACGAGTACAAAATTATGTTCGGATATGGTTATCTCTTGTTTTTCGCGGTTCGAAGCACGTCCAAGGTGAATAAACCGGTCCACATATCAAGTGGGACCCACATTGAATGATCCCTTGAGTTTTCAAAAAACGATATATGCGATTGCATGATATATACTAACGGATGCGATCATACCAGCACTAATGCACCGGATCCCATCAGAACTCCGCAGTTAAGCGTGCTTGGGCGAGAGTAGTACTAGGATGGGTGACCTGCCGGGAAGTCCTCGTGTTGCATCCCTCCCTCTTTTTTTTTTTTTTTTTTTTGGTTGTTGCGTAAGCCTATATAGTACAAACATAACGTCGTAACTTTTACATCGTGAGGAACCACGCGACCCATAATACCTTTTCGGAAAGCCCCAAGAGTGTTTCCGGCAAGGCAATGGGTCTTCGTACCATTGGACCATTCTGGAGGCCGAATTTTGACGTTTAAAAGTGTTTCGGATGTTTTTTTGTGATCGCGACACAATTAGCTACGAGTACAAAATTATGTTCGGATATGGTTATCTCTTGTTTTTCGCGGTTTCGAAGCACGTCCAAGGTGAATAAACGGGTCCACATATCAAGTGGGACCCACATTGAATGATCCCTTGAGTTTTCAAAAAACGATATATGCGATTGCATGATATATACTAACGGATGCGATCATACCAGCACTAATGCACCGGATCCCATCAGAACTCCGCAGTTAAGCGTGCTTGGGCGAGAGTAGTACTAGGATGGGTGACCTGCCGGGAAGTCCTCGTGTTGCATCCCTCCCTCTTTTTTTTTTTTTTTTTTTTGGTTGTTGCGTAAGCCTATATAGTACAAACATAACGTCGTAACTTTTACATCGTGAGGAACCACGCGACCCATAATACCTTTTCGGAAAGCCCCAAGAGTGTTTCCGGCAAGGCAATGGGTCTTCGTACCATTGGACCATTCTGGAGGCCGAATTTTGACGTTTAAAAGTGTTTCGGATGTTTTTTTGTGATCGCGACACAATTAGCTACGAGTACAAAATTATGTTCGGATATGGTTATCTCTTGTTTTTCGCGGTTCGAAGCACGTCCAAGGTGAATAAACCGGTCCACATATCAAGTGGGACCCACATTGAATGATCCCTTGAGTTTTCAAAAAACGATATATGCGATTGCATGATATATACTAACGGATGCGATCATACCAGCACTAATGCACCGGATCCCATCAGAACTCCGCAGTTAAGCGTGCTTGGGCGAGAGTAGTACTAGGATGGGTGACCTGCCGGGAAGTCCTCGTGTTGCATCCCTCCCTCTTTTTTTTTTTTTTTTTTTTGGTTGTTGCGTAAGCCTATATAGTACAAACATAACGTCGTAACTTTTACATCGTGAGGAACCACGCGACCCATAATACCTTTTCGGAAAGCCCCAAGAGTGTTTCCGGCAAGGCAATGGGTCTTCGTACCATTGGACCATTCTGGAGGCCGAATTTTGACGTTTAAAAGTGTTTCAGATGTTTTTTGTGATCGCGACACAATTAGCTACGAGTACAAGATTATGTTCGGATATGGTTATCTCTTGTTTTTCGCGGTTCGAAGCACGTCCAAGGTGAATAAACCGGTCCACATATCAAGTGGGACCCACATTGAATGATCCCTTGAGTTTTCAAAAAACGATATATGCGATTGCATGATATATACTAACGGATGCGATCATACCAGCACTAATGCACCGGATCCCATCAGAACTCCGCAGTTAAGCGTGCTTGAGCGAGAGTAGTACTAGGATGGGTGACCTCCCGGGAAGTCCTCGTGTTGCATCCCTCCCTCTTTTTTTTTTTTTTTTTTTTGGTTGTTGGGTAAGCCTATATAGTACAAACATAACGTCGTAACTTTTACATCGTGAGGAACCACGCGACCCATAATACCTTTTCGGAAAGCCCCAAGAGTGTTTCCGGCAAGGCAATGGGTCTTCGTACCATTGGACCATTCTGGAGGCCGAATTTTGACGTTTAAAAGTGTTTCGGATGTTTTTTTGTGATCGCGACACAATTAGCTACGAGTACAAAATTATGTTCGGATATGGTTATCTCTTGTTTTTCGCGGTTCGAAGCACGTCCAAGGTGAATAAACCGGTCCACATATCAAGTGGGACCCACATTGAATGATCCCTTGAGTTTTCAAAAAACGATATATGCGATTGCATGATATATACTAACGGATGCGATCATACCAGCACTAATGCACCGGATCCCATCAGAACTCCGCAGTTAAGCGTGCTTGGGCGAGAGTAGTACTAGGATGGGTGACCTGCCGGGAAGTCCTCGTGTTGCATCCCTCCCTCTTTTTTTTTTTTTTTTTTTTGGTTGTTGCGTAAGCCTATATAGTACAAACATAACGTCGTAACTTTTACATCGTGAGGAACCACGCGACCCATAATACCTTTTCGGAAAGCCCCAAGAGTGTTTCCGGCAAGGCAATGGGTCTTCGTACCATTGGACCATTCTGGAGGCCGAATTTTGACGTTTAAAAGTGTTTCTGATGTTTTTTTGTGATCGCGACACAATTAGCTACGAGTACAAAATTATGTTCGGATATGGTTATCTCTTGTTTTTCGCGGTTCGAAGCACGTCCAAGGTGAATAAACCGGTCCACATATCAAGTGGGACCCACATTGAATGATCCCTTGAGTTTTCAAAAAACGATATATGCGATTGCATGATATATACTAACGGATGCGATCATACCAGCACTAATGCACCGGATCCCATCAGAACTCCGCAGTTAAGCGTGCTTGAGCGAGAGTAGTACTAGGATGGGTGACCTCCCGGGAAGTCCTCGTGTTGCATCCCTCCCTCTTTTTTTTTTTTTTTTTTTTGGTTGTTGCGTAAGCCTATATAGTACAAACATAACGTCGTAACTTTTACATCGTGAGGAACCACGCGACCCATAATACCTTTTCGGAAAGCCCCAAGAGTGTTTCCGGCAAGGCAATGGGTCTTCGTACCATTGGACCATTCTGGAGGCCGAATTTTGACGTTTAAAAGTGTTTCGGATGTTTTTTTGTGATCGCGACACAATTAGCTACGAGTACAAAATTATGTTCGGATATGGTTATCTCTTGTTTTTCGCGGTTCGAAGCACGTCCAAGGTGAATAAACCGGTCCACATATCAAGTGGGACCCACATTGAATGATCCCTTGAGTTTTCAAAAAACGATATATGCGATTGCATGATATATACTAACGGATGCGATCATACCAGCACTAATGCACCGGATCCCATCAGAACTCCGCAGTTAAGCGTGCTTGGGCGAGAGTAGTACTAGGATGGGTGACCTGCCGGGAAGTCCTCGTGTTGCATCCCTCCCTCTTTTTTTTTTTTTTTTTTTTGGTTGTTGCGTAAGCCTATATAGTACAAACATAACGTCGTAACTTTTACATCGTGAGGAACCACGCGACCCATAATACCTTTTCGGAAAGCCCCAAGAGTGTTTCCGGCAAGGCAATGGGTCTTCGTACCATTGGACCATTCTGGAGGCCGAATTTTGACGTTTAAAAGTGTTTCGGATGTTTTTTTGTGATCGCGACACAATTAGCTACGAGTACAAAATTATGTTCGGATATGGTTATCTCTTGTTTTTCGCGGTTTCGAAGCACGTCCAAGGTGAATAAACGGGTCCACATATCAAGTGGGACCCACATTGAATGATCCCTTGAGTTTTCAAAAAACGATATATGCGATTGCATGATATATACTAACGGATGCGATCATACCAGCACTAATGCACCGGATCCCATCAGAACTCCGCAGTTAAGCGTGCTTGGGCGAGAGTAGTACTAGGATGGGTGACCTGCCGGGAAGTCCTCGTGTTGCATCCCTCCCTCTTTTTTTTTTTTTTTTTTTTGGTTGTTGCGTAAGCCTATATAGTACAAACATAACGTCGTAACTTTTACATCGTGAGGAACCACGCGACCCATAATACCTTTTCGGAAAGCCCCAAGAGTGTTTCCGGCAAGGCAATGGGTCTTCGTACCATTGGACCATTCTGGAGGCCGAATTTTGACGTTTAAAAGTGTTTCGGATGTTTTTTTGTGATCGCGACACAATTAGCTACGAGTACAAAATTATGTTCGGATATGGTTATCTCTTGTTTTTCGCGGTTCGAAGCACGTCCAAGGTGAATAAACCGGTCCACATATCAAGTGGGACCCACATTGAATGATCCCTTGAGTTTTCAAAAAACGATATATGCGATTGCATGATATATACTAACGGATGCGATCATACCAGCACTAATGCACCGGATCCCATCAGAACTCCGCAGTTAAGCGTGCTTGGGCGAGAGTAGTACTAGGATGGGTGACCTGCCGGGAAGTCCTCGTGTTGCATCCCTCCCTCTTTTTTTTTTTTTTTTTTTTGGTTGTTGCGTAAGCCTATATAGTACAAACATAACGTCGTAACTTTTACATCGTGAGGAACCACGCGACCCATAATACCTTTTCGGAAAGCCCCAAGAGTGTTTCCGGCAAGGCAATGGGTCTTCGTACCATTGGACCATTCTGGAGGCCGAATTTTGACGTTTAAAAGTGTTTCGGATGTTTTTTTGTGATCGCGACACAATTAGCTACGAGTACAAAATTATGTTCGGATATGGTTATCTCTTGTTTTTCGCGGTTCGAAGCACGTCCAAGGTGAATAAACCGGTCCACATATCAAGTGGGACCCACATTGAATGATCCCTTGAGTTTTCAAAAAACGATATATGCGATTGCATGATATATACTAACGGATGCGATCATACCAGCACTAATGCACCGGATCCCATCAGAACTCCGCAGTTAAGCGTGCTTGGGCGAGAGTAGTACTAGGATGGGTGACCTGCCGGGAAGTCCTCGTGTTGCATCCCTCCCTCTTTTTTTTTTTTTTTTTTTTGGTTGTTGCGTAAGCCTATATAGTACAAACATAACGTCGTAACTTTTACATCGTGAGGAACCACGCGACCCATAATACCTTTTCGGAAAGCCCCAAGAGTGTTTCCGGCAAGGCAATGGGTCTTCGTACCATTGGACCATTCTGGAGGCCGAATTTTGACGTTTAAAAGTGTTTCTGATGTTTTTTTGTGATCGCGACACAATTAGCTACGAGTACAAAATTATGTTCGGATATGGTTATCTCTTGTTTTTCGCGGTTCGAAGCACGTCCAAGGTGAATAAACCGGTCCACATATCAAGTGGGACCCACATTGAATGATCCCTTGAGTTTTCAAAAAACGATATATGCGATTGCATGATATATACTAACGGATGCGATCATACCAGCACTAATGCACCGGATCCCATCAGAACTCCGCAGTTAAGCGTGCTTGAGCGAGAGTAGTACTAGGATGGGTGACCTCCCGGGAAGTCCTCGTGTTGCATCCCTCCCTCTTTTTTTTTTTTTTTTTTTTGGTTGTTGGGTAAGCCTATATAGTACAAACATAACGTCGTAACTTTTACATCGTGAGGAACCACGCGACCCATAATACCTTTTCGGAAAGCCCCAAGAGTGTTTCCGGCAAGGCAATGGGTCTTCGTACCATTGGACCATTCTGGAGGCCGAATTTTGACGTTTAAAAGTGTTTCGGATGTTTTTTTGTGATCGCGACACAATTAGCTACGAGTACAAAATTATGTTCGGATATGGTTATCTCTTGTTTTTCGCGGTTCGAAGCACGTCCAAGGTGAATAAACCGGTCCACATATCAAGTGGGACCCACATTGAATGATCCCTTGAGTTTTCAAAAAACGATATATGCGATTGCATGATATATACTAACGGATGCGATCATACCAGCACTAATGCACCGGATCCCATCAGAACTCCGCAGTTAAGCGTGCTTGGGCGAGAGTAGTACTAGGATGGGTGACCTGCCGGGAAGTCCTCGTGTTGCATCCCTCCCTCTTTTTTTTTTTTTTTTTTTTGGTTGTTGCGTAAGCCTATATAGTACAAACATAACGTCGTAACTTTTACATCGTGAGGAACCACGCGACCCATAATACCTTTTCGGAAAGCCCCAAGAGTGTTTCCGGCAAGGCAATGGGTCTTCGTACCATTGGACCATTCTGGAGGCCGAATTTTGACGTTTAAAAGTGTTTCTGATGTTTTTTTGTGATCGCGACACAATTAGCTACGAGTACAAAATTATGTTCGGATATGGTTATCTCTTGTTTTTCGCGGTTCGAAGCACGTCCAAGGTGAATAAACCGGTCCACATATCAAGTGGGACCCACATTGAATGATCCCTTGAGTTTTCAAAAAACGATATATGCGATTGCATGATATATACTAACGGATGCGATCATACCAGCACTAATGCACCGGATCCCATCAGAACTCCGCAGTTAAGCGTGCTTGAGCGAGAGTAGTACTAGGATGGGTGACCTCCCGGGAAGTCCTCGTGTTGCATCCCTCCCTCTTTTTTTTTTTTTTTTTTTTGGTTGTTGCGTAAGCCTATATAGTACAAACATAACGTCGTAACTTTTACATCGTGAGGAACCACGCGACCCATAATACCTTTTCGGAAAGCCCCAAGAGTGTTTCCGGCAAGGCAATGGGTCTTCGTACCATTGGACCATTCTGGAGGCCGAATTTTGACGTTTAAAAGTGTTTCGGATGTTTTTTTGTGATCGCGACACAATTAGCTACGAGTACAAAATTATGTTCGGATATGGTTATCTCTTGTTTTTCGCGGTTCGAAGCACGTCCAAGGTGAATAAACCGGTCCACATATCAAGTGGGACCCACATTGAATGATCCCTTGAGTTTTCAAAAAACGATATATGCGATTGCATGATATATACTAACGGATGCGATCATACCAGCACTAATGCACCGGATCCCATCAGAACTCCGCAGTTAAGCGTGCTTGGGCGAGAGTAGTACTAGGATGGGTGACCTGCCGGGAAGTCCTCGTGTTGCATCCCTCCCTCTTTTTTTTTTTTTTTTTTTTGGTTGTTGCGTAAGCCTATATAGTACAAACATAACGTCGTAACTTTTACATCGTGAGGAACCACGCGACCCATAATACCTTTTCGGAAAGCCCCAAGAGTGTTTCCGGCAAGGCAATGGGTCTTCGTACCATTGGACCATTCTGGAGGCCGAATTTTGACGTTTAAAAGTGTTTCGGATGTTTTTTTGTGATCGCGACACAATTAGCTACGAGTACAAAATTATGTTCGGATATGGTTATCTCTTGTTTTTCGCGGTTTCGAAGCACGTCCAAGGTGAATAAACGGGTCCACATATCAAGTGGGACCCACATTGAATGATCCCTTGAGTTTTCAAAAAACGATATATGCGATTGCATGATATATACTAACGGATGCGATCATACCAGCACTAATGCACCGGATCCCATCAGAACTCCGCAGTTAAGCGTGCTTGGGCGAGAGTAGTACTAGGATGGGTGACCTGCCGGGAAGTCCTCGTGTTGCATCCCTCCCTCTTTTTTTTTTTTTTTTTTTTGGTTGTTGCGTAAGCCTATATAGTACAAACATAACGTCGTAACTTTTACATCGTGAGGAACCACGCGACCCATAATACCTTTTCGGAAAGCCCCAAGAGTGTTTCCGGCAAGGCAATGGGTCTTCGTACCATTGGACCATTCTGGAGGCCGAATTTTGACGTTTAAAAGTGTTTCGGATGTTTTTTTGTGATCGCGACACAATTAGCTACGAGTACAAAATTATGTTCGGATATGGTTATCTCTTGTTTTTCGCGGTTCGAAGCACGTCCAAGGTGAATAAACCGGTCCACATATCAAGTGGGACCCACATTGAATGATCCCTTGAGTTTTCAAAAAACGATATATGCGATTGCATGATATATACTAACGGATGCGATCATACCAGCACTAATGCACCGGATCCCATCAGAACTCCGCAGTTAAGCGTGCTTGGGCGAGAGTAGTACTAGGATGGGTGACCTGCCGGGAAGTCCTCGTGTTGCATCCCTCCCTCTTTTTTTTTTTTTTTTTTTTGGTTGTTGCGTAAGCCTATATAGTACAAACATAACGTCGTAACTTTTACATCGTGAGGAACCACGCGACCCATAATACCTTTTCGGAAAGCCCCAAGAGTGTTTCCGGCAAGGCAATGGGTCTTCGTACCATTGGACCATTCTGGAGGCCGAATTTTGACGTTTAAAAGTGTTTCGGATGTTTTTTTGTGATCGCGACACAATTAGCTACGAGTACAAAATTATGTTCGGATATGGTTATCTCTTGTTTTTCGCGGTTCGAAGCACGTCCAAGGTGAATAAACCGGTCCACATATCAAGTGGGACCCACATTGAATGATCCCTTGAGTTTTCAAAAAACGATATATGCGATTGCATGATATATACTAACGGATGCGATCATACCAGCACTAATGCACCGGATCCCATCAGAACTCCGCAGTTAAGCGTGCTTGGGCGAGAGTAGTACTAGGATGGGTGACCTGCCGGGAAGTCCTCGTGTTGCATCCCTCCCTCTTTTTTTTTTTTTTTTTTTTGGTTGTTGCGTAAGCCTATATAGTACAAACATAACGTCGTAACTTTTACATCGTGAGGAACCACGCGACCCATAATACCTTTTCGGAAAGCCCCAAGAGTGTTTCCGGCAAGGCAATGGGTCTTCGTACCATTGGACCATTCTGGAGGCCGAATTTTGACGTTTAAAAGTGTTTCTGATGTTTTTTTGTGATCGCGACACAATTAGCTACGAGTACAAAATTATGTTCGGATATGGTTATCTCTTGTTTTTCGCGGTTCGAAGCACGTCCAAGGTGAATAAACCGGTCCACATATCAAGTGGGACCCACATTGAATGATCCCTTGAGTTTTCAAAAAACGATATATGCGATTGCATGATATATACTAACGGATGCGATCATACCAGCACTAATGCACCGGATCCCATCAGAACTCCGCAGTTAAGCGTGCTTGAGCGAGAGTAGTACTAGGATGGGTGACCTCCCGGGAAGTCCTCGTGTTGCATCCCTCCCTCTTTTTTTTTTTTTTTTTTTTGGTTGTTGGGTAAGCCTATATAGTACAAACATAACGTCGTAACTTTTACATCGTGAGGAACCACGCGACCCATAATACCTTTTCGGAAAGCCCCAAGAGTGTTTCCGGCAAGGCAATGGGTCTTCGTACCATTGGACCATTCTGGAGGCCGAATTTTGACGTTTAAAAGTGTTTCGGATGTTTTTTTGTGATCGCGACACAATTAGCTACGAGTACAAAATTATGTTCGGATATGGTTATCTCTTGTTTTTCGCGGTTCGAAGCACGTCCAAGGTGAATAAACGGGTCCACATATCAAGTGGGACCCACATTGAATGATCCCTTGAGTTTTCAAAAAACGATATATGCGATTGCATGATATATACTAACGGATGCGATCATACCAGCACTAATGCACCGGATCCCATCAGAACTCCGCAGTTAAGCGTGCTTGGGCGAGAGTAGTACTAGGATGGGTGACCTCCCGGGAAGTCCTCGTGTTGCATCCCTCCCTCTTTTTTTTTTTTTTTTTTTTGGTTGTTGCGTAAGCCTATATAGTACAAACATAACGTCGTAACTTTTACATCGTGAGGAACCACGCGACCCATAATACCTTTTCGGAAAGCCCCAAGAGTGTTTCCGGCAAGGCAATGGGTCTTCGTACCATTGGACCATTCTGGAGGCCGAATTTTGACGTTTAAAAGTGTTTCGGATGTTTTTTTGTGATCGCGACACAATTAGCTACGAGTACAAAATTATGTTCGGATATGGTTATCTCTTGTTTTTCGCGGTTCGAAGCACGTCCAAGGTGAATAAACCGGTCCACATATCAAGTGGGACCCACATTGAATGATCCCTTGAGTTTTCAAAAAACGATATATGCGATTGCATGATATATACTAACGGATGCGATCATACCAGCACTAATGCACCGGATCCCATCAGAACTCCGCAGTTAAGCGTGCTTGGGCGAGAGTAGTACTAGGATGGGTGACCTGCCGGGAAGTCCTCGTGTTGCATCCCTCCCTCTTTTTTTTTTTTTTTTTTTTGGTTGTTGCGTAAGCCTATATAGTACAAACATAACGTCGTAACTTTTACATCGTGAGGAACCACGCGACCCATAATACCTTTTCGGAAAGCCCCAAGAGTGTTTCCGGCAAGGCAATGGGTCTTCGTACCATTGGACCATTCTGGAGGCCGAATTTTGACGTTTAAAAGTGTTTCGGATGTTTTTTTGTGATCGCGACACAATTAGCTACGAGTACAAAATTATGTTCGGATATGGTTATCTCTTGTTTTTCGCGGTTTCGAAGCACGTCCAAGGTGAATAAACGGGTCCACATATCAAGTGGGACCCACATTGAATGATCCCTTGAGTTTTCAAAAAACGATATATGCGATTGCATGATATATACTAACGGATGCGATCATACCAGCACTAATGCACCGGATCCCATCAGAACTCCGCAGTTAAGCGTGCTTGGGCGAGAGTAGTACTAGGATGGGTGACCTGCCGGGAAGTCCTCGTGTTGCATCCCTCCCTCTTTTTTTTTTTTTTTTTTTTGGTTGTTGCGTAAGCCTATATAGTACAAACATAACGTCGTAACTTTTACATCGTGAGGAACCACGCGACCCATAATACCTTTTCGGAAAGCCCCAAGAGTGTTTCCGGCAAGGCAATGGGTCTTCGTACCATTGGACCATTCTGGAGGCCGAATTTTGACGTTTAAAAGTGTTTCGGATGTTTTTTTGTGATCGCGACACAATTAGCTACGAGTACAAAATTATGTTCGGATATGGTTATCTCTTGTTTTTCGCGGTTTCGAAGCACGTCCAAGGTGATTAAACGGGTCCACATATCAAGTGGGACCCACATTGAATGATCCCTTGAGTTTTCAAAAAACGATATATGCGATTGCATGATATATACTAACGGATGCGATCATACCAGCACTAATGCACCGGATCCCATCAGAACTCCGCAGTTAAGCGTGCTTGAGCGAGAGTAGTACTAGGATGGGTGACCTCCCGGGAAGTCCTCGTGTTGCATCCCTCCCTCTTTTTTTTTTTTTTTTTTTTGGTTGTTGCGTAAGCCTATATAGTACAAACATAACGTCGTAACTTTTACATCGTGAGGAACCACGCGACCCATAATACCTTTTCGGAAAGCCCCAAGAGTGTTTCCGGCAAGGCAATGGGTCTTTGTACCATTGGACCATTCTGGAGGCCGAATTTTGACGTTTAAAAGTGTTTCGGATGTTTTTTTGTGATCGCGACACAATTAGCTACGAGTACAAAATTATGTTCGGATATGGTTATCTCTTGTTTTTCGCGGTTTCGAAGCACGTCCAAGGTGATTAAACGGGTCCACATATCAAGTGGGACCCACATTGAATGATCCCTTGAGTTTTCAAAAAACGATATATGCGATTGCATGATATATACTAACGGATGCGATCTTACCAGCACTAATGCACCGGATCCCATCAGAACTCCGCAGTTAAGCGTGCTTGAGCGAGAGTAGTACTAGGATGGGTGACCTCCCGGGAAGTCCTCGTGTTGCATCCCTCCCTCTTTTTTTTTTTTTTTTTTTTGGTTGTTGCGTAAGCCTATATAGTACAAACATAACGTCGTAACTTTTACATCGTGAGGAACCACGCGACCCATAATACCTTTTCGGAAAGCCCCAAGAGTGTTTCCGGCAAGGCAATGGGTCTTCGTACCATTGGACCATTCAGGAGGCCGAATTTTGACGTTTAAAAGTGTTTCGGATGTTTTTTTGTGATCGCGACACAATTAGCTACGAGTACAAAATTATGTTCGGATATGGTTATCTCTTGTTTTTCGCGGTTCGAAGCACGTCCAAGGTGAATAAACGGGTCCACATATCAAGTGGGACCCACATTGAATGATCCCTTGAGTTTTCAAAAAACGATATATGCGATTGCATGATATATACTAACCGATGCGATCATACCAGCACTAATGCACCGGATCCCATCAGAACTCCGCAGTTAAGCGTGCTTGGGCGAGAGTAGTACTAGGATGGGTGACCTCCCGGGAAGTCCTCGTGTTGCATCCCTCCCTCTTTTTTTTTTTTTTTTTTTTGGTTGTTGCGTAAGCCTATATAGTACAAACATAACGTCGTAACTTTTACATCGTGAGGAACCACGCGACCCATAATACCTTTTCGGAAAGCCCCAAGAGTGTTTCCGGCAAGGCAATGGGTCTTCGTACCATTGGACCATTCTGGAGGCCGAATTTTGACGTTTAAAAGTGTTTCGGATGTTTTTTTGTGATCGCGACACAATTAGCTACGAGTACAAAATTATGTTCGGATATGGTTATCTCTTGTTTTTCGCGGTTTCGAAGCACGTCCAAGGTGAATAAACGGGTCCACATATCAAGTGGGACCCACATTGAATGATCCCTTGAGTTTTCAAAAAACGATATATGCGATTGCATGATATATACTAACGGATGCGATCATACCAGCACTAATGCACCGGATCCCATCAGAACTCCGCAGTTAAGCGTGCTTGGGCGAGAGTAGTACTAGGATGGGTGACCTGCCGGGAAGTCCTCGTGTTGCATCCCTCCCTCTTTTTTTTTTTTTTTTTTTTGGTTGTTGCGTAAGCCTATATAGTACAAACATAACGTCGTAACTTTTACATCGTGAGGAACCACGCGACCCATAATACCTTTTCGGAAAGCCCCAAGAGTGTTTCCGGCAAGGCAATGGGTCTTCGTACCATTGGACCATTCTGGAGGCCGAATTTTGACGTTTAAAAGTGTTTCGGATGTTTTTTTGTGATCGCGACACAATTAGCTACGAGTACAAAATTATGTTCGGATATGGTTATCTCTTGTTTTTCGCGGTTCGAAGCACGTCCAAGGTGAATAAACCGGTCCACATATCAAGTGGGACCCACATTGAATGATCCCTTGAGTTTTCAAAAAACGATATATGCGATTGCATGATATATACTAACGGATGCGATCATACCAGCACTAATGCACCGGATCCCATCAGAACTCCGCAGTTAAGCGTGCTTGGGCGAGAGTAGTACTAGGATGGGTGACCTGCCGGGAAGTCCTCGTGTTGCATCCCTCCCTCTTTTTTTTTTTTTTTTTTTTGGTTGTTGCGTAAGCCTATATAGTACAAACATAACGTCGTAACTTTTACATCGTGAGGAACCACGCGACCCATAATACCTTTTCGGAAAGCCCCAAGAGTGTTTCCGGCAAGGCAATGGGTCTTCGTACCATTGGACCATTCTGGAGGCCGAATTTTGACGTTTAAAAGTGTTTCGGATGTTTTTTTGTGATCGCGACACAATTAGCTACGAGTACAAAATTATGTTCGGATATGGTTATCTCTTGTTTTTCGCGGTTTCGAAGCACGTCCAAGGTGAATAAACGGGTCCACATATCAAGTGGGACCCACATTGAATGATCCCTTGAGTTTTCAAAAAACGATATATGCGATTGCATGATATATACTAACGGATGCGATCATACCAGCACTAATGCACCGGATCCCATCAGAACTCCGCAGTTAAGCGTGCTTGGGCGAGAGTAGTACTAGGATGGGTGACCTGCCGGGAAGTCCTCGTGTTGCATCCCTCCCTCTTTTTTTTTTTTTTTTTTTTGGTTGTTGCGTAAGCCTATATAGTACAAACATAACGTCGTAACTTTTACATCGTGAGGAACCACGCGACCCATAATACCTTTTCGGAAAGCCCCAAGAGTGTTTCCGGCAAGGCAATGGGTCTTCGTACCATTGGACCATTCTGGAGGCCGAATTTTGACGTTTAAAAGTGTTTCGGATGTTTTTTTGTGATCGCGACACAATTAGCTACGAGTACAAAATTATGTTCGGATATGGTTATCTCTTGTTTTTCGCGGTTCGAAGCACGTCCAAGGTGAATAAACCGGTCCACATATCAAGTGGGACCCACATTGAATGATCCCTTGAGTTTTCAAAAAACGATATATGCGATTGCATGATATATACTAACGGATGCGATCATACCAGCACTAATGCACCGGATCCCATCAGAACTCCGCAGTTAAGCGTGCTTGGGCGAGAGTAGTACTAGGATGGGTGACCTGCCGGGAAGTCCTCGTGTTGCATCCCTCCCTCTTTTTTTTTTTTTTTTTTTTGGTTGTTGCGTAAGCCTATATAGTACAAACATAACGTCGTAACTTTTACATCGTGAGGAACCACGCGACCCATAATACCTTTTCGGAAAGCCCCAAGAGTGTTTCCGGCAAGGCAATGGGTCTTCGTACCATTGGACCATTCTGGAGGCCGAATTTTGACGTTTAAAAGTGTTTCGGATGTTTTTTTGTGATCGCGACACAATTAGCTACGAGTACAAAATTATGTTCGGATATGGTTATCTCTTGTTTTTCGCGGTTTCGAAGCACGTCCAAGGTGAATAAACGGGTCCACATATCAAGTGGGACCCACATTGAATGATCCCTTGAGTTTTCAAAAAACGATATATGCGATTGCATGATATATACTAACGGATGCGATCATACCAGCACTAATGCACCGGATCCCATCAGAACTCCGCAGTTAAGCGTGCTTGGGCGAGAGTAGTACTAGGATGGGTGACCTGCCGGGAAGTCCTCGTGTTGCATCCCTCCCTCTTTTTTTTTTTTTTTTTTTTGGTTGTTGCGTAAGCCTATATAGTACAAACATAACGTCGTAACTTTTACATCGTGAGGAACCACGCGACCCATAATACCTTTTCGGAAAGCCCCAAGAGTGTTTCCGGCAAGGCAATGGGTCTTCGTACCATTGGACCATTCTGGAGGCCGAATTTTGACGTTTAAAAGTGTTTCGGATGTTTTTTTGTGATCGCGACACAATTAGCTACGAGTACAAAATTATGTTCGGATATGGTTATCTCTTGTTTTTCGCGGTTTCGAAGCACGTCCAAGGTGATTAAACGGGTCCACATATCAAGTGGGACCCACATTGAATGATCCCTTGAGTTTTCAAAAAACGATATATGCGATTGCATGATATATACTAACGGATGCGATCATACCAGCACTAATGCACCGGATCCCATCAGAACTCCGCAGTTAAGCGTGCTTGAGCGAGAGTAGTACTAGGATGGGTGACCTCCCGGGAAGTCCTCGTGTTGCATCCCTCCCTCTTTTTTTTTTTTTTTTTTTTGGTTGTTGCGTAAGCCTATATAGTACAAACATAACGTCGTAACTTTTACATCGTGAGGAACCACGCGACCCATAATACCTTTTCGGAAAGCCCCAAGAGTGTTTCCGGCAAGGCAATGGGTCTTCGTACCATTGGACCATTCTGGAGGCCGAATTTTGACGTTTAAAAGTGTTTCGGATGTTTTTTTGTGATCGCGACACAATTAGCTACGAGTACAAAATTATGTTCGGATATGGTTATCTCTTGTTTTTCGCGGTTTCGAAGCACGTCCAAGGTGATTAAACGGGTCCACATATCAAGTGGGACCCACATTGAATGATCCCTTGAGTTTTCAAAAAACGATATATGCGATTGCATGATATATACTAACGGATGCGATCTTACCAGCACTAATGCACCGGATCCCATCAGAACTCCGCAGTTAAGCGTGCTTGAGCGAGAGTAGTACTAGGATGGGTGACCTCCCGGGAAGTCCTCGTGTTGCATCCCTCCCTCTTTTTTTTTTTTTTTTTTTTGGTTGTTGCGTAAGCCTATATAGTACAAACATAACGTCGTAACTTTTACATCGTGAGGAACCACGCGACCCATAATACCTTTTCGGAAAGCCCCAAGAGTGTTTCCGGCAAGGCAATGGGTCTTCGTACCATTGGACCATTCTGGAGGCCGAATTTTGACGTTTAAAAGTGTTTCGGATGTTTTTTTGTGATCGCGACACAATTAGCTACGAGTACAAAATTATGTTCGGATATGGTTATCTCTTGTTTTTCGCGGTTCGAAGCACGTCCAAGGTGAATAAACCGGTCCACATATCAAGTGGGACCCACATTGAATGATCCCTTGAGTTTTCAAAAAACGATATATGCGATTGCATGATATATACTAACGGATGCGATCATACCAGCACTAATGCACCGGATCCCATCAGAACTCCGCAGTTAAGCGTGCTTGGGCGAGAGTAGTACTAGGATGGGTGACCTGCCGGGAAGTCCTCGTGTTGCATCCCTCCCTCTTTTTTTTTTTTTTTTTTTTGGTTGTTGCGTAAGCCTATATAGTACAAACATAACGTCGTAACTTTTACATCGTGAGGAACCACGCGACCCATAATACCTTTTCGGAAAGCCCCAAGAGTGTTTCCGGCAAGGCAATGGGTCTTCGTACCATTGGACCATTCTGGAGGCCGAATTTTGACGTTTAAAAGTGTTTCGGATGTTTTTTTGTGATCGCGACACAATTAGCTACGAGTACAAAATTATGTTCGGATATGGTTATCTCTTGTTTTTCGCGGTTTCGAAGCACGTCCAAGGTGATTAAACGGGTCCACATATCAAGTGGGACCCACATTGAATGATCCCTTGAGTTTTCAAAAAACGATATATGCGATTGCATGATATATACTAACGGATGCGATCATACCAGCACTAATGCACCGGATCCCATCAGAACTCCGCAGTTAAGCGTGCTTGAGCGAGAGTAGTACTAGGATGGGTGACCTCCCGGGAAGTCCTCGTGTTGCATCCCTCCCTCTTTTTTTTTTTTTTTTTTTTGGTTGTTGCGTAAGCCTATATAGTACAAACATAACGTCGTAACTTTTACATCGTGAGGAACCACGCGACCCATAATACCTTTTCGGAAAGCCCCAAGAGTGTTTCCGGCAAGGCAATGGGTCTTCGTACCATTGGACCATTCTGGAGGCCGAATTTTGACGTTTAAAAGTGTTTCGGATGTTTTTTTGTGATCGCGACACAATTAGCTACGAGTACAAAATTATGTTCGGATATGGTTATCTCTTGTTTTTCGCGGTTTCGAAGCACGTCCAAGGTGATTAAACGGGTCCACATATCAAGTGGGACCCACATTGAATGATCCCTTGAGTTTTCAAAAAACGATATATGCGATTGCATGATATATACTAACGGATGCGATCTTACCAGCACTAATGCACCGGATCCCATCAGAACTCCGCAGTTAAGCGTGCTTGAGCGAGAGTAGTACTAGGATGGGTGACCTCCCGGGAAGTCCTCGTGTTGCATCCCTCCCTCTTTTTTTTTTTTTTTTTTTTGGTTGTTGCGTAAGCCTATATAGTACAAACATAACGTCGTAACTTTTACATCGTGAGGAACCACGCGACCCATAATACCTTTTCGGAAAGCCCCAAGAGTGTTTCCGGCAAGGCAATGGGTCTTCGTACCATTGGACCATTCTGGAGGCCGAATTTTGACGTTTAAAAGTGTTTCGGATGTTTTTTTGTGATCGCGACACAATTAGCTACGAGTACAAAATTATGTTCGGATATGGTTATCTCTTGTTTTTCGCGGTTCGAAGCACGTCCAAGGTGAATAAACCGGTCCACATATCAAGTGGGACCCACATTGAATGATCCCTTGAGTTTTCAAAAAACGATATATGCGATTGCATGATATATACTAACGGATGCGATCATACCAGCACTAATGCACCGGATCCCATCAGAACTCCGCAGTTAAGCGTGCTTGGGCGAGAGTAGTACTAGGATGGGTGACCTGCCGGGAAGTCCTCGTGTTGCATCCCTCCCTCTTTTTTTTTTTTTTTTTTTTGGTTGTTGCGTAAGCCTATATAGTACAAACATAACGTCGTAACTTTTACATCGTGAGGAACCACGCGACCCATAATACCTTTTCGGAAAGCCCCAAGAGTGTTTCCGGCAAGGCAATGGGTCTTCGTACCATTGGACCATTCTGGAGGCCGAATTTTGACGTTTAAAAGTGTTTCGGATGTTTTTTTGTGATCGCGACACAATTAGCTACGAGTACAAAATTATGTTCGGATATGGTTATCTCTTGTTTTTCGCGGTTTCGAAGCACGTCCAAGGTGATTAAACGGGTCCACATATCAAGTGGGACCCACATTGAATGATCCCTTGAGTTTTCAAAAAACGATATATGCGATTGCATGATATATACTAACGGATGCGATCTTACCAGCACTAATGCACCGGATCCCATCAGAACTCCGCAGTTAAGCGTGCTTGAGCGAGAGTAGTACTAGGATGGGTGACCTCCCGGGAAGTCCTCGTGTTGCATCCCTCCCTCTTTTTTTTTTTTTTTTTTTTGGTTGTTGCGTAAGCCTATATAGTACAAACATAACGTCGTAACTTTTACATCGTGAGGAACCACGCGACCCATAATACCTTTTCGGAAAGCCCCAAGAGTGTTTCCGGCAAGGCAATGGGTCTTCGTACCATTGGACCATTCTGGAGGCCGAATTTTGACGTTTAAAAGTGTTTCGGATGTTTTTTTGTGATCGCGACACAATTAGCTACGAGTACAAAATTATGTTCGGATATGGTTATCTCTTGTTTTTCGCGGTTCGAAGCACGTCCAAGGTGAATAAACCGGTCCACATATCAAGTGGGACCCACATTGAATGATCCCTTGAGTTTTCAAAAAACGATATATGCGATTGCATGATATATACTAACGGATGCGATCATACCAGCACTAATGCACCGGATCCCATCAGAACTCCGCAGTTAAGCGTGCTTGGGCGAGAGTAGTACTAGGATGGGTGACCTGCCGGGAAGTCCTCGTGTTGCATCCCTCCCTCTTTTTTTTTTTTTTTTTTTTGGTTGTTGCGTAAGCCTATATAGTACAAACATAACGTCGTAACTTTTACATCGTGAGGAACCACGCGACCCATAATACCTTTTCGGAAAGCCCCAAGAGTGTTTCCGGCAAGGCAATGGGTCTTCGTACCATTGGACCATTCTGGAGGCCGAATTTTGACGTTTAAAAGTGTTTCGGATGTTTTTTTGTGATCGCGACACAATTAGCTACGAGTACAAAATTATGTTCGGATATGGTTATCTCTTGTTTTTCGCGGTTCGAAGCACGTCCAAGGTGAATAAACCGGTCCACATATCAAGTGGGACCCACATTGAATGATCCCTTGAGTTTTCAAAAAACGATATATGCGATTGCATGATATATACTAACGGATGCGATCATACCAGCACTAATGCACCGGATCCCATCAGAACTCCGCAGTTAAGCGTGCTTGGGCGAGAGTAGTACTAGGATGGGTGACCTGCCGGGAAGTCCTCGTGTTGCATCCCTCCCTCTTTTTTTTTTTTTTTTTTTTGGTTGTTGCGTAAGCCTATATAGTACAAACATAACGTCGTAACTTTTACATCGTGAGGAACCACGCGACCCATAATACCTTTTCGGAAAGCCCCAAGAGTGTTTCCGGCAAGGCAATGGGTCTTCGTACCATTGGACCATTCTGGAGGCCGAATTTTGACGTTTAAAAGTGTTTCGGATGTTTTTTTGTGATCGCGACACAATTAGCTACGAGTACAAAATTATGTTCGGATATGGTTATCTCTTGTTTTTCGCGGTTCGAAGCACGTCCAAGGTGAATAAACCGGTCCACATATCAAGTGGGACCCACATTGAATGATCCCTTGAGTTTTCAAAAAACGATATATGCGATTGCATGATATATACTAACGGATGCGATCATACCAGCACTAATGCACCGGATCCCATCAGAACTCCGCAGTTAAGCGTGCTTGGGCGAGAGTAGTACTAGGATGGGTGACCTGCCGGGAAGTCCTCGTGTTGCATCCCTCCCTCTTTTTTTTTTTTTTTTTTTTGGTTGTTGCGTAAGCCTATATAGTACAAACATAACGTCGTAACTTTTACATCGTGAGGAACCACGCGACCCATAATACCTTTTCGGAAAGCCCCAAGAGTGTTTCCGGCAAGGCAATGGGTCTTCGTACCATTGGACCATTCTGGAGGCCGAATTTTGACGTTTAAAAGTGTTTCGGATGTTTTTTTGTGATCGCGACACAATTAGCTACGAGTACAAAATTATGTTCGGATATGGTTATCTCTTGTTTTTCGCGGTTCGAAGCACGTCCAAGGTGAATAAACCGGTCCACATATCAAGTGGGACCCACATTGAATGATCCCTTGAGTTTTCAAAAAACGATATATGCGATTGCATGATATATACTAACGGATGCGATCATACCAGCACTAATGCACCGGATCCCATCAGAACTCCGCAGTTAAGCGTGCTTGGGCGAGAGTAGTACTAGGATGGGTGACCTGCCGGGAAGTCCTCGTGTTGCATCCCTCCCTCTTTTTTTTTTTTTTTTTTTTGGTTGTTGCGTAAGCCTATATAGTACAAACATAACGTCGTAACTTTTACATCGTGAGGAACCACGCGACCCATAATACCTTTTCGGAAAGCCCCAAGAGTGTTTCCGGCAAGGCAATGGGTCTTCGTACCATTGGACCATTCTGGAGGCCGAATTTTGACGTTTAAAAGTGTTTCGGATGTTTTTTTGTGATCGCGACACAATTAGCTACGAGTACAAAATTATGTTCGGATATGGTTATCTCTTGTTTTTCGCGGTTCGAAGCACGTCCAAGGTGAATAAACCGGTCCACATATCAAGTGGGACCCACATTGAATGATCCCTTGAGTTTTCAAAAAACGATATATGCGATTGCATGATATATACTAACGGATGCGATCATACCAGCACTAATGCACCGGATCCCATCAGAACTCCGCAGTTAAGCGTGCTTGGGCGAGAGTAGTACTAGGATGGGTGACCTGCCGGGAAGTCCTCGTGTTGCATCCCTCCCTCTTTTTTTTTTTTTTTTTTTTGGTTGTTGCGTAAGCCTATATAGTACAAACATAACGTCGTAACTTTTACATCGTGAGGAACCACGCGACCCATAATACCTTTTCGGAAAGCCCCAAGAGTGTTTCCGGCAAGGCAATGGGTCTTCGTACCATTGGACCATTCTGGAGGCCGAATTTTGACGTTTAAAAGTGTTTCTGATGTTTTTTTGTGATCGCGACACAATTAGCTACGAGTACAAAATTATGTTCGGATATGGTTATCTCTTGTTTTTCGCGGTTCGAAGCACGTCCAAGGTGAATAAACGGGTCCACATATCAAGTGGGACCCACATTGAATGATCCCTTGAGTTTTCAAAAAACGATATATGCGATTGCATGATATATACTAACGGATGCGATCATACCAGCACTAATGCACCGGATCCCATCAGAACTCCGCAGTTAAGCGTGCTTGGGCGAGAGTAGTACTAGGATGGGTGACCTGCCGGGAAGTCCTCGTGTTGCATCCCTCCCTCTTTTTTTTTTTTTTTTTTTTGGTTGTTGCGTAAGCCTATATAGTACAAACATAACGTCGTAACTTTTACATCGTGAGGAACCACGCGACCCATAATACCTTTTCGGAAAGCCCCAAGAGTGTTTCCGGCAAGGCAATGGGTCTTCGTACCATTGGACCATTCTGGAGGCCGAATTTTGACGTTTAAAAGTGTTTCGGATGTTTTTTTGTGATCGCGACACAATTAGCTACGAGTACAAAATTATGTTCGGATATGGTTATCTCTTGTTTTTCGCGGTTCGAAGCACGTCCAAGGTGAATAAACCGGTCCACATATCAAGTGGGACCCACATTGAATGATCCCTTGAGTTTTCAAAAAACGATATATGCGATTGCATGATATATACTAACGGATGCGATCATACCAGCACTAATGCACCGGATCCCATCAGAACTCCGCAGTTAAGCGTGCTTGGGCGAGAGTAGTACTAGGATGGGTGACCTGCCGGGAAGTCCTCGTGTTGCATCCCTCCCTCTTTTTTTTTTTTTTTTTTTTGGTTGTTGCGTAAGCCTATATAGTACAAACATAACGTCGTAACTTTTACATCGTGAGGAACCACGCGACCCATAATACCTTTTCGGAAAGCCCCAAGAGTGTTTCCGGCAAGGCAATGGGTCTTCGTACCATTGGACCATTCTGGAGGCCGAATTTTGACGTTTAAAAGTGTTTCTGATGTTTTTTTGTGATCGCGACACAATTAGCTACGAGTACAAAATTATGTTCGGATATGGTTATCTCTTGTTTTTCGCGGTTCGAAGCACGTCCAAGGTGAATAAACGGGTCCACATATCAAGTGGGACCCACATTGAATGATCCCTTGAGTTTTCAAAAAACGATATATGCGATTGCATGATATATACTAACGGATGCGATCATACCAGCACTAATGCACCGGATCCCATCAGAACTCCGCAGTTAAGCGTGCTTGAGCGAGAGTAGTACTAGGATGGGTGACCTCCCGGGAAGTCCTCGTGTTGCATCCCTCCCTCTTTTTTTTTTTTTTTTTTTTGGTTGTTGCGTAAGCCTATATAGTACAAACATAACGTCGTAACTTTTACATCGTGAGGAACCACGCGACCCATAATACCTTTTCGGAAAGCCCCAAGAGTGTTTCCGGCAAGGCAATGGGTCTTCGTACCATTGGACCATTCTGGAGGCCGAATTTTGACGTTTAAAAGTGTTTCGGATGTTTTTTTGTGATCGCGACACAATTAGCTACGAGTACAAAATTATGTTCGGATATGGTTATCTCTTGTTTTTCGCGGTTTCGAAGCACGTCCAAGGTGATTAAACGGGTCCACATATCAAGTGGGACCCACATTGAATGATCCCTTGAGTTTTCAAAAAACGATATATGCGATTGCATGATATATACTAACGGATGCGATCATACCAGCACTAATGCACCGGATCCCATCAGAACTCCGCAGTTAAGCGTGCTTGAGCGAGAGTAGTACTAGGATGGGTGACCTCCCGGGAAGTCCTCGTGTTGCATCCCTCCCTCTTTTTTTTTTTTTTTTTTTTGGTTGTTGCGTAAGCCTATATAGTACAAACATAACGTCGTAACTTTTACATCGTGAGGAACCACGCGACCCATAATACCTTTTCGGAAAGCCCCAAGAGTGTTTCCGGCAAGGCAATGGGTCTTCGTACCATTGGACCATTCTGGAGGCCGAATTTTGACGTTTAAAAGTGTTTCGGATGTTTTTTTGTGATCGCGACACAATTAGCTACGAGTACAAAATTATGTTCGGATATGGTTATCTCTTGTTTTTCGCGGTTCGAAGCACGTCCAAGGTGAATAAACCGGTCCACATATCAAGTGGGACCCACATTGAATGATCCCTTGAGTTTTCAAAAAACGATATATGCGATTGCATGATATATACTAACGGATGCGATCATACCAGCACTAATGCACCGGATCCCATCAGAACTCCGCAGTTAAGCGTGCTTGGGCGAGAGTAGTACTAGGATGGGTGACCTGCCGGGAAGTCCTCGTGTTGCATCCCTCCCTCTTTTTTTTTTTTTTTTTTTTGGTTGTTGCGTAAGCCTATATAGTACAAACATAACGTCGTAACTTTTACATCGTGAGGAACCACGCGACCCATAATACCTTTTCGGAAAGCCCCAAGAGTGTTTCCGGCAAGGCAATGGGTCTTCGTACCATTGGACCATTCTGGAGGCCGAATTTTGACGTTTAAAAGTGTTTCTGATGTTTTTTTGTGATCGCGACACAATTAGCTACGAGTACAAAATTATGTTCGGATATGGTTATCTCTTGTTTTTCGCGGTTCGAAGCACGTCCAAGGTGAATAAACGGGTCCACATATCAAGTGGGACCCACATTGAATGATCCCTTGAGTTTTCAAAAAACGATATATGCGATTGCATGATATATACTAACGGATGCGATCATACCAGCACTAATGCACCGGATCCCATCAGAACTCCGCAGTTAAGCGTGCTTGAGCGAGAGTAGTACTAGGATGGGTGACCTCCCGGGAAGTCCTCGTGTTGCATCCCTCCCTCTTTTTTTTTTTTTTTTTTTTGGTTGTTGCGTAAGCCTATATAGTACAAACATAACGTCGTAACTTTTACATCGTGAGGAACCACGCGACCCATAATACCTTTTCGGAAAGCCCCAAGAGTGTTTCCGGCAAGGCAATGGGTCTTCGTACCATTGGACCATTCTGGAGGCCGAATTTTGACGTTTAAAAGTGTTTCGGATGTTTTTTTGTGATCGCGACACAATTAGCTACGAGTACAAAATTATGTTCGGATATGGTTATCTCTTGTTTTTCGCGGTTTCGAAGCACGTCCAAGGTGATTAAACGGGTCCACATATCAAGTGGGACCCACATTGAATGATCCCTTGAGTTTTCAAAAAACGATATATGCGATTGCATGATATATACTAACGGATGCGATCTTACCAGCACTAATGCACCGGATCCCATCAGAACTCCGCAGTTAAGCGTGCTTGAGCGAGAGTAGTACTAGGATGGGTGACCTCCCGGGAAGTCCTCGTGTTGCATCCCTCCCTCTTTTTTTTTTTTTTTTTTTTGGTTGTTGCGTAAGCCTATATAGTACAAACATAACGTCGTAACTTTTACATCGTGAGGAACCACGCGACCCATAATACCTTTTCGGAAAGCCCCAAGAGTGTTTCCGGCAAGGCAATGGGTCTTCGTACCATTGGACCATTCTGGAGGCCGAATTTTGACGTTTAAAAGTGTTTCGGATGTTTTTTTGTGATCGCGACACAATTAGCTACGAGTACAAAATTATGTTCGGATATGGTTATCTCTTGTTTTTCGCGGTTCGAAGCACGTCCAAGGTGAATAAACCGGTCCACATATCAAGTGGGACCCACATTGAATGATCCCTTGAGTTTTCAAAAAACGATATATGCGATTGCATGATATATACTAACGGATGCGATCATACCAGCACTAATGCACCGGATCCCATCAGAACTCCGCAGTTAAGCGTGCTTGGGCGAGAGTAGTACTAGGATGGGTGACCTGCCGGGAAGTCCTCGTGTTGCATCCCTCCCTCTTTTTTTTTTTTTTTTTTTTGGTTGTTGCGTAAGCCTATATAGTACAAACATAACGTCGTAACTTTTACATCGTGAGGAACCACGCGACCCATAATACCTTTTCGGAAAGCCCCAAGAGTGTTTCCGGCAAGGCAATGGGTCTTCGTACCATTGGACCATTCTGGAGGCCGAATTTTGACGTTTAAAAGTGTTTCGGATGTTTTTTTGTGATCGCGACACAATTAGCTACGAGTACAAAATTATGTTCGGATATGGTTATCTCTTGTTTTTCGCGGTTCGAAGCACGTCCAAGGTGAATAAACCGGTCCACATATCAAGTGGGACCCACATTGAATGATCCCTTGAGTTTTCAAAAAACGATATATGCGATTGCATGATATATACTAACGGATGCGATCATACCAGCACTAATGCACCGGATCCCATCAGAACTCCGCAGTTAAGCGTGCTTGGGCGAGAGTAGTACTAGGATGGGTGACCTGCCGGGAAGTCCTCGTGTTGCATCCCTCCCTCTTTTTTTTTTTTTTTTTTTTGGTTGTTGCGTAAGCCTATATAGTACAAACATAACGTCGTAACTTTTACATCGTGAGGAACCACGCGACCCATAATACCTTTTCGGAAAGCCCCAAGAGTGTTTCCGGCAAGGCAATGGGTCTTCGTACCATTGGACCATTCTGGAGGCCGAATTTTGACGTTTAAAAGTGTTTCGGATGTTTTTTTGTGATCGCGACACAATTAGCTACGAGTACAAAATTATGTTCGGATATGGTTATCTCTTGTTTTTCGCGGTTCGAAGCACGTCCAAGGTGAATAAACCGGTCCACATATCAAGTGGGACCCACATTGAATGATCCCTTGAGTTTTCAAAAAACGATATATGCGATTGCATGATATATACTAACGGATGCGATCATACCAGCACTAATGCACCGGATCCCATCAGAACTCCGCAGTTAAGCGTGCTTGGGCGAGAGTAGTACTAGGATGGGTGACCTGCCGGGAAGTCCTCGTGTTGCATCCCTCCCTCTTTTTTTTTTTTTTTTTTTTGGTTGTTGCGTAAGCCTATATAGTACAAACATAACGTCGTAACTTTTACATCGTGAGGAACCACGCGACCCATAATACCTTTTCGGAAAGCCCCAAGAGTGTTTCCGGCAAGGCAATGGGTCTTCGTACCATTGGACCATTCTGGAGGCCGAATTTTGACGTTTAAAAGTGTTTCGGATGTTTTTTTGTGATCGCGACACAATTAGCTACGAGTACAAAATTATGTTCGGATATGGTTATCTCTTGTTTTTCGCGGTTCGAAGCACGTCCAAGGTGAATAAACCGGTCCACATATCAAGTGGGACCCACATTGAATGATCCCTTGAGTTTTCAAAAAACGATATATGCGATTGCATGATATATACTAACGGATGCGATCATACCAGCACTAATGCACCGGATCCCATCAGAACTCCGCAGTTAAGCGTGCTTGGGCGAGAGTAGTACTAGGATGGGTGACCTGCCGGGAAGTCCTCGTGTTGCATCCCTCCCTCTTTTTTTTTTTTTTTTTTTTGGTTGTTGCGTAAGCCTATATAGTACAAACATAACGTCGTAACTTTTACATCGTGAGGAACCACGCGACCCATAATACCTTTTCGGAAAGCCCCAAGAGTGTTTCCGGCAAGGCAATGGGTCTTCGTACCATTGGACCATTCTGGAGGCCGAATTTTGACGTTTAAAAGTGTTTCGGATGTTTTTTTGTGATCGCGACACAATTAGCTACGAGTACAAAATTATGTTCGGATATGGTTATCTCTTGTTTTTCGCGGTTCGAAGCACGTCCAAGGTGAATAAACCGGTCCACATATCAAGTGGGACCCACATTGAATGATCCCTTGAGTTTTCAAAAAACGATATATGCGATTGCATGATATATACTAACGGATGCGATCATACCAGCACTAATGCACCGGATCCCATCAGAACTCCGCAGTTAAGCGTGCTTGGGCGAGAGTAGTACTAGGATGGGTGACCTGCCGGGAAGTCCTCGTGTTGCATCCCTCCCTCTTTTTTTTTTTTTTTTTTTTGGTTGTTGCGTAAGCCTATATAGTACAAACATAACGTCGTAACTTTTACATCGTGAGGAACCACGCGACCCATAATACCTTTTCGGAAAGCCCCAAGAGTGTTTCCGGCAAGGCAATGGGTCTTCGTACCATTGGACCATTCTGGAGGCCGAATTTTGACGTTTAAAAGTGTTTCTGATGTTTTTTTGTGATCGCGACACAATTAGCTACGAGTACAAAATTATGTTCGGATATGGTTATCTCTTGTTTTTCGCGGTTCGAAGCACGTCCAAGGTGAATAAACGGGTCCACATATCAAGTGGGACCCACATTGAATGATCCCTTGAGTTTTCAAAAAACGATATATGCGATTGCATGATATATACTAACGGATGCGATCATACCAGCACTAATGCACCGGATCCCATCAGAACTCCGCAGTTAAGCGTGCTTGGGCGAGAGTAGTACTAGGATGGGTGACCTGCCGGGAAGTCCTCGTGTTGCATCCCTCCCTCTTTTTTTTTTTTTTTTTTTTGGTTGTTGCGTAAGCCTATATAGTACAAACATAACGTCGTAACTTTTACATCGTGAGGAACCACGCGACCCATAATACCTTTTCGGAAAGCCCCAAGAGTGTTTCCGGCAAGGCAATGGGTCTTCGTACCATTGGACCATTCTGGAGGCCGAATTTTGACGTTTAAAAGTGTTTCGGATGTTTTTTTGTGATCGCGACACAATTAGCTACGAGTACAAAATTATGTTCGGATATGGTTATCTCTTGTTTTTCGCGGTTCGAAGCACGTCCAAGGTGAATAAACCGGTCCACATATCAAGTGGGACCCACATTGAATGATCCCTTGAGTTTTCAAAAAACGATATATGCGATTGCATGATATATACTAACGGATGCGATCATACCAGCACTAATGCACCGGATCCCATCAGAACTCCGCAGTTAAGCGTGCTTGGGCGAGAGTAGTACTAGGATGGGTGACCTGCCGGGAAGTCCTCGTGTTGCATCCCTCCCTCTTTTTTTTTTTTTTTTTTTTGGTTGTTGCGTAAGCCTATATAGTACAAACATAACGTCGTAACTTTTACATCGTGAGGAACCACGCGACCCATAATACCTTTTCGGAAAGCCCCAAGAGTGTTTCCGGCAAGGCAATGGGTCTTCGTACCATTGGACCATTCTGGAGGCCGAATTTTGACGTTTAAAAGTGTTTCTGATGTTTTTTTGTGATCGCGACACAATTAGCTACGAGTACAAAATTATGTTCGGATATGGTTATCTCTTGTTTTTCGCGGTTCGAAGCACGTCCAAGGTGAATAAACGGGTCCACATATCAAGTGGGACCCACATTGAATGATCCCTTGAGTTTTCAAAAAACGATATATGCGATTGCATGATATATACTAACGGATGCGATCATACCAGCACTAATGCACCGGATCCCATCAGAACTCCGCAGTTAAGCGTGCTTGAGCGAGAGTAGTACTAGGATGGGTGACCTCCCGGGAAGTCCTCGTGTTGCATCCCTCCCTCTTTTTTTTTTTTTTTTTTTTGGTTGTTGCGTAAGCCTATATAGTACAAACATAACGTCGTAACTTTTACATCGTGAGGAACCACGCGACCCATAATACCTTTTCGGAAAGCCCCAAGAGTGTTTCCGGCAAGGCAATGGGTCTTCGTACCATTGGACCATTCTGGAGGCCGAATTTTGACGTTTAAAAGTGTTTCGGATGTTTTTTTGTGATCGCGACACAATTAGCTACGAGTACAAAATTATGTTCGGATATGGTTATCTCTTGTTTTTCGCGGTTTCGAAGCACGTCCAAGGTGATTAAACGGGTCCACATATCAAGTGGGACCCACATTGAATGATCCCTTGAGTTTTCAAAAAACGATATATGCGATTGCATGATATATACTAACGGATGCGATCATACCAGCACTAATGCACCGGATCCCATCAGAACTCCGCAGTTAAGCGTGCTTGAGCGAGAGTAGTACTAGGATGGGTGACCTCCCGGGAAGTCCTCGTGTTGCATCCCTCCCTCTTTTTTTTTTTTTTTTTTTTGGTTGTTGCGTAAGCCTATATAGTACAAACATAACGTCGTAACTTTTACATCGTGAGGAACCACGCGACCCATAATACCTTTTCGGAAAGCCCCAAGAGTGTTTCCGGCAAGGCAATGGGTCTTCGTACCATTGGACCATTCTGGAGGCCGAATTTTGACGTTTAAAAGTGTTTCGGATGTTTTTTTGTGATCGCGACACAATTAGCTACGAGTACAAAATTATGTTCGGATATGGTTATCTCTTGTTTTTCGCGGTTTCGAAGCACGTCCAAGGTGAATAAACGGGTCCACATATCAAGTGGGACCCACATTGAATGATCCCTTGAGTTTTCAAAAAACGATATATGCGATTGCATGATATATACTAACGGATGCGATCATACCAGCACTAATGCACCGGATCCCATCAGAACTCCGCAGTTAAGCGTGCTTGGGCGAGAGTAGTACTAGGATGGGTGACCTGCCGGGAAGTCCTCGTGTTGCATCCCTCCCTCTTTTTTTTTTTTTTTTTTTTGGTTGTTGCGTAAGCCTATATAGTACAAACATAACGTCGTAACTTTTACATCGTGAGGAACCACGCGACCCATAATACCTTTTCGGAAAGCCCCAAGAGTGTTTCCGGCAAGGCAATGGGTCTTCGTACCATTGGACCATTCTGGAGGCCGAATTTTGACGTTTAAAAGTGTTTCTGATGTTTTTTTGTGATCGCGACACAATTAGCTACGAGTACAAAATTATGTTCGGATATGGTTATCTCTTGTTTTTCGCGGTTCGAAGCACGTCCAAGGTGAATAAACCGGTCCACATATCAAGTGGGACCCACATTGAATGATCCCTTGAGTTTTCAAAAAACGATATATGCGATTGCATGATATATACTAACGGATGCGATCATACCAGCACTAATGCACCGGATCCCATCAGAACTCCGCAGTTAAGCGTGCTTGGGCGAGAGTAGTACTAGGATGGGTGACCTCCCGGGAAGTCCTCGTGTTGCATCCCTCCCTCTTTTTTTTTTTTTTTTTTTTGGTTGTTGCGTAAGCCTATATAGTACAAACATAACGTCGTAACTTTTACATCGTGAGGAACCACGCGACCCATAATACCATTTCGGAAAGCCCCAAGAGTGTTTCCGGCAAGGCAATGGGTCTTCGTACCATTGGACCATTCTGGAGGCCGACTTTTGACGTTTAAAAGTGTTTCGGATGTTTTTTTGTGATCGCGACAGAATTAGCTACGAGTACAAAATTATGTTCGGATATGGTTATCTCTTGTTTTTCGCGGTTCGAAGCACGTCCAAGGTGAATAAACGGGTCCACATATCAAGTGGGACCCACATTGAATGATCCCTTGAGTTTTCAAAAAACGATATATGCGATTGCATGATATATACTAACGGATGCGATCATACCAGCACTAATGCACCGGATCCCATCAGAACTCCGCAGTTAAGCGTGCTTGGGCGAGAGTAGTACTAGGATGGGTGACCTCCCGGGAAGTCCTCGTGTTGCATCCCTCCCTCTTTTTTTTTTTTTTTTTTTTGGTTGTTGCGTAAGCCTATATAGTACAAACATAACGTCGTAACTTTTACATCGTGAGGAACCACGCGACCCATAATACCTTTTCGGAAAGCCCCAAGAGTGTTTCCGGCAAGGCAATGGGTCTTCGTACCATTGGACCATTCTGGAGGCCGAATTTTGACGTTTAAAAGTGTTTCTGATGTTTTTTTGTGATCGCGACACAATTAGCTACGAGTACAAAATTATGTTCGGATATGGTTATCTCTTGTTTTTCGCGGTTCGAAGCACGTCCAAGGTGAATAAACGGGTCCACATATCAAGTGGGACCCACATTGAATGATCCCTTGAGTTTTCAAAAAACGATATATGCGATTGCATGATATATACTAACGGATGCGATCATACCAGCACTAATGCACCGGATCCCATCAGAACTCCGCAGTTAAGCGTGCTTGGGCGAGAGTAGTACTAGGATGGGTGACCTCCCGGGAAGTCCTCGTGTTGCATCCCTCCCTCTTTTTTTTTTTTTTTTTTTTGGTTGTTGCGTAAGCCTATATAGTACAAACATAACGTCGTAACTTTTACATCGTGAGGAACCACGCGACCCATAATACCTTTTCGGAAAGCCCCAAGAGTGTTTCCGGCAAGGCAATGGGTCTTCGTACCATTGGACCATTCTGGAGGCCGACTTTTGACGTTTAAAAGTGTTTCGGATGTTTTTTTGTGATCGCGACAGAATTAGCTACGAGTACAAAATTATGTTCGGATATGGTTATCTCTTGTTTTTCGCGGTTCGAAGCACGTCCAAGGTGAATAAACGGGTCCACATATCAAGTGGGACCCACATTGAATGATCCCTTGAGTTTTCAAAAAACGATATATGCGATTGCATGATATATACTAACGGATGCGATCATACCAGCACTAATGCACCGGATCCCATCAGAACTCCGCAGTTAAGCGTGCTTGGGCGAGAGTAGTACTAGGATGGGTGACCTCCCGGGAAGTCCTCGTGTTGCATCCCTCCCTCTTTTTTTTTTTTTTTTTTTTGGTTGTTGCGTAAGCCTATATAGTACAAACATAACGTCGTAACTTTTACATCGTGAGGAACCACGCGACCCATAATACCATTTCGGAAAGCCCCAAGAGTGTTTCCGGCAAGGCAATGGGTCTTCGTACCATTGGACCATTCTGGAGGCCGAATTTTGACGTTTAAAAGTGTTTCTGATGTTTTTTTGTGATCGCGACACAATTAGCTACGAGTACAAAATTATGTTCGGATATGGTTATCTCTTGTTTTTCGCGGTTCGAAGCACGTCCAAGGTGAATAAACGGGTCCACATATCAAGTGGGACCCACATTGAATGATCCCTTGAGTTTTCAAAAAACGATATATGCGATTGCATGATATATACTAACGGATGCGATCATAACAGCACTAATGCACCGGATCCCATCAGAACTCCGCAGTTAAGCGTGCTTGGGCGAGAGTAGTACTAGGATGGGTGACCTGCCGGGAAGTCCTCGTGTTGCATCCCTCCCTCTTTTTTTTTTTTTTTTTTTTGGTTGTTGCGTAAGCCTATATAGTACAAACATAACGTCGTAACTTTTACATCGTGAGGAACCACGCGACCCATAATACCTTTTCGGAAAGCCCCAAGAGTGTTTCCGGCAAGGCAATGGGTCTTCGTACCATTGGACCATTCTGGAGGCCGAATTTTGACGTTTAAAAGTGTTTCTGATGTTTTTTTGTGATCGCGACACAATTAGCTACGAGTACAAAATTATGTTCGGATATGGTTATCTCTTGTTTTTCGCGGTTCGAAGCACGTCCAAGGTGAATAAACGGGTCCACATATCAAGTGGGACCCACATTGAATGATCCCTTGAGTTTTCAAAAAACGATATATGCGATTGCATGATATATACTAACGGATGCGATCATACCAGCACTAATGCACCGGATCCCATCAGAACTCCGCAGTTAAGCGTGCTTGAGCGAGAGTAGTACTAGGATGGGTGACCTCCCGGGAAGTCCTCGTGTTGCATCCCTCCCTCTTTTTTTTTTTTTTTTTTTTGGTTGTTGCGTAAGCCTATATAGTACAAACATAACGTCGTAACTTTTACATCGTGAGGAACCACGCGACCCATAATACCTTTTCGGAAAGCCCCAAGAGTGTTTCCGGCAAGGCAATGGGTCTTCGTACCATTGGACCATTCTGGAGGCCGAATTTTGACGTTTAAAAGTGTTTCGGATGTTTTTTTGTGATCGCGACACAATTAGCTACGAGTACAAAATTATGTTCGGATATGGTTATCTCTTGTTTTTCGCGGTTTCGAAGCACGTCCAAGGTGATTAAACGGGTCCACATATCAAGTGGGACCCACATTGAATGATCCCTTGAGTTTTCAAAAAACGATATATGCGATTGCATGATATATACTAACGGATGCGATCATACCAGCACTAATGCACCGGATCCCATCAGAACTCCGCAGTTAAGCGTGCTTGAGCGAGAGTAGTACTAGGATGGGTGACCTCCCGGGAAGTCCTCGTGTTGCATCCCTCCCTCTTTTTTTTTTTTTTTTTTTTGGTTGTTGCGTAAGCCTATATAGTACAAACATAACGTCGTAACTTTTACATCGTGAGGAACCACGCGACCCATAATACCTTTTCGGAAAGCCCCAAGAGTGTTTCCGGCAAGGCAATGGGTCTTCGTACCATTGGACCATTCTGGAGGCCGAATTTTGACGTTTAAAAGTGTTTCGGATGTTTTTTTGTGATCGCGACACAATTAGCTACGAGTACAAAATTATGTTCGGATATGGTTATCTCTTGTTTTTCGCGGTTTCGAAGCACGTCCAAGGTGATTAAACGGGTCCACATATCAAGTGGGACCCACATTGAATGATCCCTTGAGTTTTCAAAAAACGATATATGCGATTGCATGATATATACTAACGGATGCGATCATACCAGCACTAATGCACCGGATCCCATCAGAACTCCGCAGTTAAGCGTGCTTGGGCGAGAGTAGTACTAGGATGGGTGACCTGCCGGGAAGTCCTCGTGTTGCATCCCTCCCTCTTTTTTTTTTTTTTTTTTTTGGTTGTTGCGTAAGCCTATATAGTACAAACATAACGTCGTAACTTTTACATCGTGAGGAACCACGCGACCCATAATACCTTTTCGGAAAGCCCCAAGAGTGTTTCCGGCAAGGCAATGGGTCTTCGTACCATTGGACCATTCTGGAGGCCGAATTTTGACGTTTAAAAGTGTTTCGGATGTTTTTTTGTGATCGCGACACAATTAGCTACGAGTACAAAATTATGTTCGGATATGGTTATCTCTTGTTTTTCGCGGTTCGAAGCACGTCCAAGGTGAATAAACGGGTCCACATATCAAGTGGGACCCACATTGAATGATCCCTTGAGTTTTCAAAAAACGATATATGCGATTGCATGATATATACTAACGGATGCGATCATACCAGCACTAATGCACCGGATCCCATCAGAACTCCGCAGTTAAGCGTGCTTGGGCGAGAGTAGTACTAGGATGGGTGACCTCCCGGGAAGTCCTCGTGTTGCATCCCTCCCTCTTTTTTTTTTTTTTTTTTTTGGTTGTTGCGTAAGCCTATATAGTACAAACATAACGTCGTAACTTTTACATCGTGAGGAACCACGCGACCCATAATACCATTTCGGAAAGCCCCAAGAGTGTTTCCGGCAAGGCAATGGGTCTTCGTACCATTGGACCATTCTGGAGGCCGAATTTTGACGTTTAAAAGTGTTTCTGATGTTTTTTTGTGATCGCGACACAATTAGCTACGAGTACAAAATTATGTTCGGATATGGTTATCTCTTGTTTTTCGCGGTTCGAAGCACGTCCAAGGTGAATAAACGGGTCCACATATCAAGTGGGACCCACATTGAATGATCCCTTGAGTTTTCAAAAAACGATATATGCGATTGCATGATATATACTAACGGATGCGATCATACCAGCACTAATGCACCGGATCCCATCAGAACTCCGCAGTTAAGCGTGCTTGGGCGAGAGTAGTACTAGGATGGGTGACCTCCCGGGAAGTCCTCGTGTTGCATCCCTCCCTCTTTTTTTTTTTTTTTTTTTTGGTTGTTGTGTAAGCCTATATAGTACAAACATAACGTCGTAACTTTTACATCGTGAGGAACCACGCGACCCATAATACCTTTTCGGAAAGCCCCAAGAGTGTTTCCGGCAAGGCAATGGGTCTTCGTACCATTGGACCATTCTGGAGGCCGACTTTTGACGTTTAAAAGTGTTTCGGATGTTTTTTTGTGATCGCGACAGAATTAGCTACGAGTACAAAATTATGTTCGGATATGGTTATCTCTTGTTTTTCGCGGTTCGAAGCACGTCCAAGGTGAATAAACGGGTCCACATATCAAGTGGGACCCACATTGAATGATCCCTTGAGTTTTCAAAAAACGATATATGCGATTGCATGATATATACTAACGGATGCGATCATACCAGCACTAATGCACCGGATCCCATCAGAACTCCGCAGTTAAGCGTGCTTGGGCGAGAGTAGTACTAGGATGGGTGACCTCCCGGGAAGTCCTCGTGTTGCATCCCTCCCTCTTTTTTTTTTTTTTTTTTTTGGTTGTTGCGTAAGCCTATATAGTACAAACATAACGTCGTAACTTTTACATCGTGAGGAACCACGCGACCCATAATACCTTTTCGGAAAGCCCCAAGAGTGTTTCCGGCAAGGCAATGGGTCTTCGTACCATTGGACCATTCTGGAGGCCGAATTTTGACGTTTAAAAGTGTTTCTGATGTTTTTTTGTGATCGCGACACAATTAGCTACGAGTACAAAATTATGTTCGGATATGGTTATCTCTTGTTTTTCGCGGTTCGAAGCACGTCCAAGGTGAATAAACGGGTCCACATATCAAGTGGGACCCACATTGAATGATCCCTTGAGTTTTCAAAAAACGATATATGCGATTGCATGATATATACTAACGGATGCGATCATACCAGCACTAATGCACCGGATCCCATCAGAACTCCGCAGTTAAGCGTGCTTGGGCGAGAGTAGTACTAGGATGGGTGACCTCCCGGGAAGTCCTCGTGTTGCATCCCTCCCTCTTTTTTTTTTTTTTTTTTTTGGTTGTTGCGTAAGCCTATATAGTACAAACATAACGTCGTAACTTTTACATCGTGAGGAACCACGCGACCCATAATACCTTTTCGGAAAGCCCCAAGAGTGTTTCCGGCAAGGCAATGGGTCTTCGTACCATTGGACCATTCTGGAGGCCGACTTTTGACGTTTAAAAGTGTTTCGGATGTTTTTTTGTGATCGCGACAGAATTAGCTACGAGTACAAAATTATGTTCGGATATGGTTATCTCTTGTTTTTCGCGGTTCGAAGCACGTCCAAGGTGAATAAACGGGTCCACATATCAAGTGGGACCCACATTGAATGATCCCTTGAGTTTTCAAAAAACGATATATGCGATTGCATGATATATACTAACGGATGCGATCATACCAGCACTAATGCACCGGATCCCATCAGAACTCCGCAGTTAAGCGTGCTTGGGCGAGAGTAGTACTAGGATGGGTGACCTCCCGGGAAGTCCTCGTGTTGCATCCCTCCCTCTTTTTTTTTTTTTTTTTTTTGGTTGTTGCGTAAGCCTATATAGTACAAACATAACGTCGTAACTTTTACATCGTGAGGAACCACGCGACCCATAATACCTTTTCGGAAAGCCCCAAGAGTGTTTCCGGCAAGGCAATGGGTCTTCGTACCATTGGACCATTCTGGAGGCCGAATTTTGACGTTTAAAAGTGTTTCTGATGTTTTTTTGTGATCGCGACACAATTAGCTACGAGTACAAAATTATGTTCGGATATGGTTATCTCTTGTTTTTCGCGGTTCGAAGCACGTCCAAGGTGAATAAACGGGTCCACATATCAAGTGGGACCCACATTGAATGATCCCTTGAGTTTTCAAAAAACGATATATGCGATTGCATGATATATACTAACGGATGCGATCATACCAGCACTAATGCACCGGATCCCATCAGAACTCCGCAGTTAAGCGTGCTTGGGCGAGAGCAGTACTAGGATGGGTGACCTCCCGGGAAGTCCTCGTGTTGCATCCCTCCCTCTTTTTTTTTTTTTTTTTTTTGGTTGTTGCGTAAGCCTATATAGTACAAACATAACGTCGTAACTTTTACATCGTGAGGAACCACGCGACCCATAATACCTTTTCGGAAAGCCCCAAGAGTGTTTCCGGCAAGGCAATGGGTCTTCGTACCATTGGACCATTCTGGAGGCCGACTTTTGACGTTTAAAAGTGTTTCGGATGTTTTTTTGTGATCGCGACAGAATTAGCTACGAGTACAAAATTATGTTCGGATATGGTTATCTCTTGTTTTTCGCGGTTCGAAGCACGTCCAAGGTGAATAAACGGGTCCACATATCAAGTGGGACCCACATTGAATGATCCCTTGAGTTTTCAAAAAACGATATATGCGATTGCATGATATATACTAACGGATGCGATCATACCAGCACTAATGCACCGGATCCCATCAGATCTCCGCAGTTAAGCGTGCTTGGGCGAGAGTAGTACTAGGATGGGTGACCTCCCGGGAAGTCCTCGTGTTGCATCCCTCCCTCTTTTTTTTTTTTTTTTTTTTGGTTGTTGCGTAAGCCTATATAGTACAAACATAACGTCGTAACTTTTACATCGTGAGGAACCACGCGACCCATAATACCATTTCGGAAAGCCCCAAGAGTGTTTCCGGCAAGGCAATGGGTCTTCGTACCATTGGACCATTCTGGAGGCCGAATTTTGACGTTTAAAAGTGTTTCTGATGTTTTTTTGTGATCGCGACACAATTAGCTACGAGTACAAAATTATGTTCGGATATGGTTATCTCTTGTTTTTCGCGGTTCGAAGCACGTCCAAGGTGAATAAACGGGTCCACATATCAAGTGGGACCCACATTGAATGATCCCTTGAGTTTTCAAAAAACGATATATGCGATTGCATGATATATACTAACGGATGCGATCATACCAGCACTAATGCACCGGATCCCATCAGAACTCCGCAGTTAAGCGTGCTTGGGCGAGAGTAGTACTAGGATGGGTGACCTCCCGGGAAGTCCTCGTGTTGCATCCCTCCCTCTTTTTTTTTTTTTTTTTTTTGGTTGTTGCGTAAGCCTATATAGTACAAACATAACGTCGTAACTTTTACATCGTGAGGAACCACGCGACCCATAATACCTTTTCGGAAAGCCCCAAGAGTGTTTCCGGCAAGGCAATGGGTCTTCGTACCATTGGACCATTCTGGAGGCCGACTTTTGACGTTTAAAAGTGTTTCGGATGTTTTTTTGTGATCGCGACAGAATTAGCTACGAGTACAAAATTATGTTCGGATATGGTTATCTCTTGTTTTTCGCGGTTCGAAGCACGTCCAAGGTGAATAAACGGGTCCACATATCAAGTGGGACCCACATTGAATGATCCCTTGAGTTTTCAAAAAACGATATATGCGATTGCATGATATATACTAACGGATGCGATCATACCAGCACTAATGCACCGGATCCCATCAGAACTCCGCAGTTAAGCGTGCTTGGGCGAGAGTAGTACTAGGATGGGTGACCTCCCGGGAAGTCCTCGTGTTGCATCCCTCCCTCTTTTTTTTTTTTTTTTTTTTGGTTGTTGCGTAAGCCTATATAGTACAAACATAACGTCGTAACTTTTACATCGTGAGGAACCACGCGACCCATAATACCTTTTCGGAAAGCCCCAAGAGTGTTTCCGGCAAGGCAATGGGTCTTCGTACCATTGGACCATTCTGGAGGCCGAATTTTGACGTTTAAAAGTGTTTCTGATGTTTTTTTGTGATCGCGACACAATTAGCTACGAGTACAAAATTATGTTCGGATATGGTTATCTCTTGTTTTTCGCGGTTCGAAGCACGTCCAAGGTGAATAAACGGGTCCACATATCAAGTGGGACCCACATTGAATGATCCCTTGAGTTTTCAAAAAACGATATATGCGATTGCATGATATATACTAACGGATGCGATCATACCAGCACTAATGCACCGGATCCCATCAGAACTCCGCAGTTAAGCGTGCTTGGGCGAGAGCAGTACTAGGATGGGTGACCTCCCGGGAAGTCCTCGTGTTGCATCCCTCCCTCTTTTTTTTTTTTTTTTTTTTGGTTGTTGCGTAAGCCTATATAGTACAAACATAACGTCGTAACTTTTACATCGTGAGGAACCACGCGACCCATAATACCTTTTCGGAAAGCCCCAAGAGTGTTTCCGGCAAGGCAATGGGTCTTCGTACCATTGGACCATTCTGGAGGCCGACTTTTGACGTTTAAAAGTGTTTCGGATGTTTTTTTGTGATCGCGACAGAATTAGCTACGAGTACAAAATTATGTTCGGATATGGTTATCTCTTGTTTTTCGCGGTTCGAAGCACGTCCAAGGTGAATAAACGGGTCCACATATCAAGTGGGACCCACATTGAATGATCCCTTGAGTTTTCAAAAAACGATATATGCGATTGCATGATATATACTAACGGATGCGATCATACCAGCACTAATGCACCGGATCCCATCAGATCTCCGCAGTTAAGCGTGCTTGGGCGAGAGTAGTACTAGGATGGGTGACCTCCCGGGAAGTCCTCGTGTTGCATCCCTCCCTCTTTTTTTTTTTTTTTTTTTTGGTTGTTGCGTAAGCCTATATAGTACAAACATAACGTCGTAACTTTTACATCGTGAGGAACCACGCGACCCATAATACCATTTCGGAAAGCCCCAAGAGTGTTTCCGGCAAGGCAATGGGTCTTCGTACCATTGGACCATTCTGGAGGCCGAATTTTGACGTTTAAAAGTGTTTCTGATGTTTTTTTGTGATCGCGACACAATTAGCTACGAGTACAAAATTATGTTCGGATATGGTTATCTCTTGTTTTTCGCGGTTCGAAGCACGTCCAAGGTGAATAAACGGGTCCACATATCAAGTGGGACCCACATTGAATGATCCCTTGAGTTTTCAAAAAACGATATATGCGATTGCATGATATATACTAACGGATGCGATCATACCAGCACTAATGCACCGGATCCCATCAGAACTCCGCAGTTAAGCGTGCTTGGGCGAGAGTAGTACTAGGATGGGTGACCTCCCGGGAAGTCCTCGTGTTGCATCCCTCCCTCTTTTTTTTTTTTTTTTTTTTGGTTGTTGCGTAAGCCTATATAGTACAAACATAACGTCGTAACTTTTACATCGTGAGGAACCACGCGACCCATAATACCTTTTCGGAAAGCCCCAAGAGTGTTTCCGGCAAGGCAATGGGTCTTCGTACCATTGGACCATTCTGGAGGCCGACTTTTGACGTTTAAAAGTGTTTCGGATGTTTTTTTGTGATCGCGACAGAATTAGCTACGAGTACAAAATTATGTTCGGATATGGTTATCTCTTGTTTTTCGCGGTTCGAAGCACGTCCAAGGTGAATAAACGGGTCCACATATCAAGTGGGACCCACATTGAATGATCCCTTGAGTTTTCAAAAAACGATATATGCGATTGCATGATATATACTAACGGATGCGATCATACCAGCACTAATGCACCGGATCCCATCAGAACTCCGCAGTTAAGCGTGCTTGGGCGAGAGTAGTACTAGGATGGGTGACCTCCCGGGAAGTCCTCGTGTTGCATCCCTCCCTCTTTTTTTTTTTTTTTTTTTTGGTTGTTGCGTAAGCCTATATAGTACAAACATAACGTCGTAACTTTTACATCGTGAGGAACCACGCGACCCATAATACCATTTCGGAAAGCCCCAAGAGTGTTTCCGGCAAGGCAATGGGTCTTCGTACCATTGGACCATTCTGGAGGCCGAATTTTGACGTTTAAAAGTGTTTCTGATGTTTTTTTGTGATCGCGACACAATTAGCTACGAGTACAAAATTATGTTCGGATATGGTTATCTCTTGTTTTTCGCGGTTCGAAGCACGTCCAAGGTGAATAAACGGGTCCACATATCAAGTGGGACCCACATTGAATGATCCCTTGAGTTTTCAAAAAACGATATATGCGATTGCATGATATATACTAACGGATGCGATCATAACAGCACTAATGCACCGGATCCCATCAGAACTCCGCAGTTAAGCGTGCTTGGGCGAGAGTAGTACTAGGATGGGTGACCTCCCGGGAAGTCCTCGTGTTGCATCCCTCCCTCTTTTTTTTTTTTTTTTTTTTGGTTGTTGCGTAAGCCTATATAGTACAAACATAACGTCGTAACTTTTACATCGTGAGGAACCACGCGACCCATAATACCTTTTCGGAAAGCCCCAAGAGTGTTTCCGGCAAGGCAATGGGACTTCGTACCATTGGACCATTCAGGAGGCCGAATTTTGACGTTTAAAAGTGTTTCAGATGTTTTTTTGTGATCGCGACACAATTAGCTACGAGTACAAAATTATGTTCGGATATGGTTATCTCTTGTTTTTCGCGGTTCGAAGCACGTCCAAGGTGAATAAACGGGTCCACATATCAAGTGGGACCCACATTGAATGATCCCTTGAGTTTTCAAAAAACGATATATGCGATTGCATGATATATACTAACGGATGCGATCATACCAGCACTAATGCACCGGATCCCATCAGAACTCCGCAGTTAAGCGTGCTTGGGCGAGAGTAGTACTAGGATGGGTGACCTCCCGGGAAGTCCTCGTGTTGCATCCCTCCCTCTTTTTTTTTTTTTTTTTTTTGGTTGTTGCGTAAGCCTATATAGTACAAACATAACGTCGTAACTTTTACATCGTGAGGAACCACGCGACCCATAATACCTTTTCGGAAAGCCCCAAGAGTGTTTCCGGCAAGGCAATGGGTCTTCGTACCATTGGACCATTCTGGAGGCCGAATTTTGACGTTTAAAAGTGTTTCGGATGTTTTTTTGTGATCGCGACACAATTAGCTACGAGTACAAAATTATGTTCGGATATGGTTATCTCTTGTTTTTCGCGGTTCGAAGCACGTCCAAGGTGAATAAACGGGTCCACATATCAAGTGGGACCCACATTGAATGATCCCTTGAGTTTTCAAAAAACGATATATGCGATTGCATGATATATACTAACGGATGCGATCATACCAGCACTAATGCACCGGATCCCATCAGAACTCCGCAGTTAAGCGTGCTTGGGCGAGAGTAGTACTAGGATGGGTGACCTCCCGGGAAGTCCTCGTGTTGCATCCCTCCCTCTTTTTTTTTTTTTTTTTTTTGGTTGTTGCGTAAGCCTATATAGTACAAACATAACGTCGTAACTTTTACATCGTGAGGAACCACGCGACCCATAATACCTTTTCGGAAAGCCCCAAGAGTGTTTCCGGCAAGGCAATGGGTCTTCGTACCATTGGACCATTCAGGAGGCCGAATTTTGACGTTTAAAAGTGTTTCGGATGTTTTTTTGTGATCGCGACACAATTAGCTACGAGTACAAAATTATGTTCGGATATGGTTATCTCTTGTTTTTCGCGGTTCGAAGCACGTCCAAGGTGAATAAACGGGTCCACATATCAAGTGGGACCCACATTGAATGATCCCTTGAGTTTTCAAAAAACGATATATGCGATTGCATGATATATACTAACCGATGCGATCATACCAGCACTAATGCACCGGATCCCATCAGAACTCCGCAGTTAAGCGTGCTTGGGCGAGAGTAGTACTAGGATGGGTGACCTCCCGGGAAGTCCTCGTGTTGCATCCCTCCCTCTTTTTTTTTTTTTTTTTTTTGGTTGTTGCGTAAGCCTATATAGTACAAACATAACGTCGTAACTTTTACATCGTGAGGAACCACGCGACCCATAATACCTTTTCGGAAAGCCCCAAGAGTGTTTCCGGCAAGGCAATGGGTCTTCGTACCATTGGACCATTCTGGAGGCCGAATTTTGACGTTTAAAAGTGTTTCGGATGTTTTTTTGTGATCGCGACACAATTAGCTACGAGTACAAAATTATGTTCGGATATGGTTATCTCTTGTTTTTCGCGGTTCGAAGCACGTCCAAGGTGAATAAACGGGTCCACATATCAAGTGGGACCCACATTGAATGATCCCTTGAGTTTTCAAAAAACGATATATGCGATTGCATGATATATACTAACGGATGCGATCATACCAGCACTAATGCACCGGATCCCATCAGAACTCCGCAGTTAAGCGTGCTTGGGCGAGAGTAGTACTAGGATGGGTGACCTCCCGGGAAGTCCTCGTGTTGCATCCCTCCCTCTTTTTTTTTTTTTTTTTTTTGGTTGTTGCGTAAGCCTATATAGTACAAACATAACGTCGTAACTTTTACATCGTGAGGAACCACGCGACCCATAATACCTTTTCGGAAAGCCCCAAGAGTGTTTCCGGCAAGGCAATGGGTCTTCGTACCATTGGACCATTCTGGAGGCCGAATTTTGACGTTTAAAAGTGTTTCGGATGTTTTTTTGTGATCGCGACACAATTAGCTACGAGTACAAAATTATGTTCGGATATGGTTATCTCTTGTTTTTCGCGGTTCGAAGCACGTCCAAGGTGAATAAACGGGTCCACATATCAAGTGGGACCCACATTGAATGATCCCTTGAGTTTTCAAAAAACGATATATGCGATTGCATGATATATACTAACGGATGCGATCATACCAGCACTAATGCACCGGATCCCATCAGAACTCCGCAGTTAAGCGTGCTTGGGCGAGAGTAGTACTAGGATGGGTGACCTCCCGGGAAGTCCTCGTGTTGCATCCCTCCCTCTTTTTTTTTTTTTTTTTTTTGGTTGTTGCGTAAGCCTATATAGTACAAACATAACGTCGTAACTTTTACATCGTGAGGAACCACGCGACCCATAATACCTTTTCGGAAAGCCCCAAGAGTGTTTCCGGCAAGGCAATGGGTCTTCGTACCATTGGACCATTCAGGAGGCCGAATTTTGACGTTTAAAAGTGTTTCGGATGTTTTTTTGTGATCGCGACACAATTAGCTACGAGTACAAAATTATGTTCGGATATGGTTATCTCTTGTTTTTCGCGGTTCGAAGCACGTCCAAGGTGAATAAACGGGTCCACATATCAAGTGGGACCCACATTGAATGATCCCTTGAGTTTTCAAAAAACGATATATGCGATTGCATGATATATACTAACCGATGCGATCATACCAGCACTAATGCACCGGATCCCATCAGAACTCCGCAGTTAAGCGTGCTTGGGCGAGAGTAGTACTAGGATGGGTGACCTCCCGGGAAGTCCTCGTGTTGCATCCCTCCCTCTTTTTTTTTTTTTTTTTTTTGGTTGTTGCGTAAGCCTATATAGTACAAACATAACGTCGTAACTTTTACATCGTGAGGAACCACGCGACCCATAATACCTTTTCGGAAAGCCCCAAGAGTGTTTCCGGCAAGGCAATGGGTCTTCGTACCATTGGACCATTCTGGAGGCCGAATTTTGACGTTTAAAAGTGTTTCGGATGTTTTTTTGTGATCGCGACACAATTAGCTACGAGTACAAAATTATGTTCGGATATGGTTATCTCTTGTTTTTCGCGGTTCGAAGCACGTCCAAGGTGAATAAACGGGTCCACATATCAAGTGGGACCCACATTGAATGATCCCTTGAGTTTTCAAAAAACGATATATGCGATTGCATGATATATACTAACGGATGCGATCATACCAGCACTAATGCACCGGATCCCATCAGAACTCCGCAGTTAAGCGTGCTTGGGCGAGAGTAGTACTAGGATGGGTGACCTCCCGGGAAGTCCTCGTGTTGCATCCCTCCCTCTTTTTTTTTTTTTTTTTTTTGGTTGTTGCGTAAGCCTATATAGTACAAACATAACGTCGTAACTTTTACATCGTGAGGAACCACGCGACCCATAATACCTTTTCGGAAAGCCCCAAGAGTGTTTCCGGCAAGGCAATGGGTCTTCGTACCATTGGACCATTCAGGAGGCCGAATTTTGACGTTTAAAAGTGTTTCGGATGTTTTTTTGTGATCGCGACACAATTAGCTACGAGTACAAAATTATGTTCGGATATGGTTATCTCTTGTTTTTCGCGGTTCGAAGCACGTCCAAGGTGAATAAACGGGTCCACATATCAAGTGGGACCCACATTGAATGATCCCTTGAGTTTTCAAAAAACGATATATGCGATTGCATGATATATACTAACCGATGCGATCATACCAGCACTAATGCACCGGATCCCATCAGAACTCCGCAGTTAAGCGTGCTTGGGCGAGAGTAGTACTAGGATGGGTGACCTCCCGGGAAGTCCTCGTGTTGCATCCCTCCCTCTTTTTTTTTTTTTTTTTTTTGGTTGTTGCGTAAGCCTATATAGTACAAACATAACGTCGTAACTTTTACATCGTGAGGAACCACGCGACCCATAATACCATTTCGGAAAGCCCCAAGAGTGTTTCCGGCAAGGCAATGGGTCTTCGTACCATTGGACCATTCTGGAGGCCGAATTTTGACGTTTAAAAGTGTTTCGGATGTTTTTTTGTGATCGCGACACAATTAGCTACGAGTACAAAATTATGTTCGGATATGGTTATCTCTTGTTTTTCGCGGTTCGAAGCACGTCCAAGGTGAATAAACGGGTCCACATATCAAGTGGGACCCACATTGAATGATCCCTTGAGTTTTCAAAAAACGATATATGCGATTGCATGATATATACTAACGGATGCGATCATACCAGCACTAATGCACCGGATCCCATCAGAACTCCGCAGTTAAGCGTGCTTGGGCGAGAGTAGTACTAGGATGGGTGACCTCCCGGGAAGTCCTCGTGTTGCATCCCTCCCTCTTTTTTTTTTTTTTTTTTTTGGTTGTTGCGTAAGCCTATATAGTACAAACATAACGTCGTAACTTTTACATCGTGAGGAACCACGCGACCCATAATACCTTTTCGGAAAGCCCCAAGAGTGTTTCCGGCAAGGCAATGGGTCTTCGTACCATTGGACCATTCAGGAGGCCGAATTTTGACGTTTAAAAGTGTTTCGGATGTTTTTTTGTGATCGCGACACAATTAGCTACGAGTACAAAATTATGTTCGGATATGGTTATCTCTTGTTTTTCGCGGTTCGAAGCACGTCCAAGGTGAATAAACGGGTCCACATATCAAGTGGGACCCACATTGAATGATCCCTTGAGTTTTCAAAAAACGATATATGCGATTGCATGATATATACTAACCGATGCGATCATACCAGCACTAATGCACCGGATCCCATCAGAACTCCGCAGTTAAGCGTGCTTGGGCGAGAGTAGTACTAGGATGGGTGACCTCCCGGGAAGTCCTCGTGTTGCATCCCTCCCTCTTTTTTTTTTTTTTTTTTTTGGTTGTTGCGTAAGCCTATATAGTACAAACATAACGTCGTAACTTTTACATCGTGAGGAACCACGCGACCCATAATACCTTTTCGGAAAGCCCCAAGAGTGTTTCCGGCAAGGCAATGGGTCTTCGTACCATTGGACCATTCTGGAGGCCGAATTTTGACGTTTAAAAGTGTTTCGGATGTTTTTTTGTGATCGCGACACAATTAGCTACGAGTACAAAATTATGTTCGGATATGGTTATCTCTTGTTTTTCGCGGTTCGAAGCACGTCCAAGGTGAATAAACGGGTCCACATATCAAGTGGGACCCACATTGAATGATCCCTTGAGTTTTCAAAAAACGATATATGCGATTGCATGATATATACTAACGGATGCGATCATACCAGCACTAATGCACCGGATCCCATCAGAACTCCGCAGTTAAGCGTGCTTGGGTGAGAGTAGTACTAGGATGGGTGACCTCCCGGGAAGTCCTCGTGTTGCATCCCTCCCTCTTTTTTTTTTTTTTTTTTTTGGTTGTTGCGTAAGCCTATATAGTACAAACATAACGTCGTAACTTTTACATCGTGAGGAACCACGCGACCCATAATACCTTTTCGGAAAGCCCCAAGAGTGTTTCCGGCAAGGCAATGGGTCTTCGTACCATTGGACCATTCAGGAGGCCGAATTTTGACGTTTAAAAGTGTTTCGGATGTTTTTTTGTGATCGCGACACAATTAGCTACGAGTACAAAATTATGTTCGGATATGGTTATCTCTTGTTTTTCGCGGTTCGAAGCACGTCCAAGGTGAATAAACGGGTCCACATATCAAGTGGGACCCACATTGAATGATCCCTTGAGTTTTCAAAAAACGATATATGCGATTGCATGATATATACTAACCGATGCGATCATACCAGCACTAATGCACCGGATCCCATCAGAACTCCGCAGTTAAGCGTGCTTGGGCGAGAGTAGTACTAGGATGGGTGACCTCCCGGGAAGTCCTCGTGTTGCATCCCTCCCTCTTTTTTTTTTTTTTTTTTTTGGTTGTTGCGTAAGCCTATATAGTACAAACATAACGTCGTAACTTTTACATCGTGAGGAACCACGCGACCCATAATACCATTTCGGAAAGCCCCAAGAGTGTTTCCGGCAAGGCAATGGGTCTTCGTACCATTGGACCATTCTAGAGGCCGAATTTTGACGTTTAAAAGTGTTTCTGATGTTTTTTTGTGATCGCGACACAATTAGCTACGAGTACAAAATTATGTTCGGATATGGTTATCTCTTGTTTTTCGCGGTTCGAAGCACGTCCAAGGTGAATAAACGGGTCCACATATCAAGTGGGACCCACATTGAATGATCCCTTGAGTTTTCAAAAAACGATATATGCGATTGCATGATATATACTAACGGATGCGATCATACCAGCACTAATGCACCGGATCCCATCAGAACTCCGCAGTTAAGCGTGCTTGGGCGAGAGTAGTACTAGGATGGGTGACCTCCCGGGAAGTCCTCGTGTTGCATCCCTCCCTCTTTTTTTTTTTTTTTTTTTTGGTTGTTGCGTAAGCCTATATAGTACAAACATAACGTCGTAACTTTTACATCGTGAGGAACCACGCGACCCATAATACCTTTTCGGAAAGCCCCAAGAGTGTTTCCGGCAAGGCAATGGGTCTTCGTACCATTGGACCATTCTGGAGGCCGAATTTTGACGTTTAAAAGTGTTTCGGATGTTTTTTTGTGATCGCGACACAATTAGCTACGAGTACAAAATTATGTTCGGATATGGTTATCTCTTGTTTTTCGCGGTTCGAAGCACGTCCAAGGTGAATAAACGGGTCCACATATCAAGTGGGACCCACATTGAATGATCCCTTGAGTTTTCAAAAAACGATATATGCGATTGCATGATATATACTAACGGATGCGATCATACCAGCACTAATGCACCGGATCCCATCAGAACTCCGCAGTTAAGCGTGCTTGGGCGAGAGTAGTACTAGGATGGGTGACCTCCCGGGAAGTCCTCGTGTTGCATCCCTCCCTCTTTTTTTTTTTTTTTTTTTTGGTTGTTGCGTAAGCCTATATAGTACAAACATAACGTCGTAACTTTTACATCGTGAGGAACCACGCGACCCATAATACCATTTCGGAAAGCCCCAAGAGTGTTTCCGGCAAGGCAATGGGTCTTCGTACCATTGGACCATTCTGGAGGCCGAATTTTGACGTTTAAAAGTGTTTCTGATGTTTTTTTGTGATCGCGACACAATTAGCTACGAGTACAAAATTATGTTCGGATATGGTTATCTCTTGTTTTTCGCGGTTCGAAGCACGTCCAAGGTGAATAAACGGGTCCACATATCAAGTGGGACCCACATTGAATGATCCCTTGAGTTTTCAAAAAACGATATATGCGATTGCATGATATATACTAACGGATGCGATCATACCAGCACTAATGCACCGGATCCCATCAGAACTCCGCAGTTAAGCGTGCTTGGGCGAGAGTAGTACTAGGATGGGTGACCTCCCGGGAAGTCCTCGTGTTGCATCCCTCCCTCTTTTTTTTTTTTTTTTTTTTGGTTGTTGCGTAAGCCTATATAGTACAAACATAACGTCGTAACTTTTACATCGTGAGGAACCACGCGACCCATAATACCTTTTCGGAAAGCCCCAAGAGTGTTTCCGGCAAGGCAATGGGTCTTCGTACCATTGGACCATTCTGGAGGCCGAATTTTGACGTTTAAAAGTGTTTCGGATGTTTTTTTGTGATCGCGACACAATTAGCTACGAGTACAAAATTATGTTCGGATATGGTTATCTCTTGTTTTTCGCGGTTCGAAGCACGTCCAAGGTGAATAAACGGGTCCACATATCAAGTGGGACCCACATTGAATGATCCCTTGAGTTTTCAAAAAACGATATATGCGATTGCATGATATATACTAACGGATGCGATCATACCAGCACTAATGCACCGGATCCCATCAGAACTCCGCAGTTAAGCGTGCTTGGGCGAGAGTAGTACTAGGATGGGTGACCTCCCGGGAAGTCCTCGTGTTGCATCCCTCCCTCTTTTTTTTTTTTTTTTTTTTGGTTGTTGCGTAAGCCTATATAGTACAAACATAACGTCGTAACTTTTACATCGTGAGGAACCACGCGACCCATAATACCATTTCGGAAAGCCCCAAGAGTGTTTCCGGCAAGGCAATGGGTCTTCGTACCATTGGACCATTCTGGAGGCCGAATTTTGACGTTTAAAAGTGTTTCTGATGTTTTTTTGTGATCGCGACACAATTAGCTACGAGTACAAAATTATGTTCGGATATGGTTATCTCTTGTTTTTCGCGGTTCGAAGCACGTCCAAGGTGAATAAACGGGTCCACATATCAAGTGGGACCCACATTGAATGATCCCTTGAGTTTTCAAAAAACGATATATGCGATTGCATGATATATACTAACGGATGCGATCATACCAGCACTAATGCACCGGATCCCATCAGAACTCCGCAGTTAAGCGTGCTTGGGCGAGAGTAGTACTAGGATGGGTGACCTCCCGGGAAGTCCTCGTGTTGCATCCCTCCCTCTTTTTTTTTTTTTTTTTTTTGGTTGTTGCGTAAGCCTATATAGTACAAACATAACGTCGTAACTTTTACATCGTGAGGAACCACGCGACCCATAATACCATTTCGGAAAGCCCCAAGAGTGTTTCCGGCAAGGCAATGGGTCTTCGTACCATTGGACCATTCTGGCGGCCGAATTTTGACGTTTAAAAGTGTTTCTGATGTTTTTTTGTGATCGCGACACAATTAGCTACGAGTACAAAATTATGTTCGGATATGGTTATCTCTTGTTTTTCGCGGTTCGAAGCACGTCCAAGGTGAATAAACGGGTCCACATATCAAGTGGGACCCACATTGAATGATCCCTTGAGTTTTCAAAAAACGATATATGCGATTGCATGATATATACTAACGGATGCGATCATACCAGCACTAATGCACCGGATCCCATCAGAACTCCGCAGTTAAGCGTGCTTGGGCGAGAGTAGTACTAGGATGGGTGACCTCCCGGGAAGTCCTCGTGTTGCATCCCTCCCTCTTTTTTTTTTTTTTTTTTTTGGTTGTTGCGTAAGCCTATATAGTACAAACATAACGTCGTAACTTTTACATCGTGAGGAACCACGCGACCCATAATACCTTTTCGGAAAGCCCCAAGAGTGTTTCCGGCAAGGCAATGGGTCTTCGTACCATTGGACCATTCTGGAGGCCGAATTTTGACGTTTAAAAGTGTTTCGGATGTTTTTTTGTGATCGCGACACAATTAGCTACGAGTACAAAATTATGTTCGGATATGGTTATCTCTTGTTTTTCGCGGTTCGAAGCACGTCCAAGGTGAATAAACGGGTCCACATATCAAGTGGGACCCACATTGAATGATCCCTTGAGTTTTCAAAAAACGATATATGCGATTGCATGATATATACTAACGGATGCGATCATACCAGCACTAATGCACCGGATCCCATCAGAACTCCGCAGTTAAGCGTGCTTGGGCGAGAGTAGTACTAGGATGGGTGACCTCCCGGGAAGTCCTCGTGTTGCATCCCTCCCTCTTTTTTTTTTTTTTTTTTTTGGTTGTTGCGTAAGCCTATATAGTACAAACATAACGTCGTAACTTTTACATCGTGAGGAACCACGCGACCCATAATACCATTTCGGAAAGCCCCAAGAGTGTTTCCGGCAAGGCAATGGGTCTTCGTACCATTGGACCATTCTGGAGGCCGAATTTTGACGTTTAAAAGTGTTTCTGATGTTTTTTTGTGATCGCGACACAATTAGCTACGAGTACAAAATTATGTTCGGATATGGTTATCTCTTGTTTTTCGCGGTTCGAAGCACGTCCAAGGTGAATAAACGGGTCCACATATCAAGTGGGACCCACATTGAATGATCCCTTGAGTTTTCAAAAAACGATATATGCGATTGCATGATATATACTAACGGATGCGATCATACCAGCACTAATGCACCGGATCCCATCAGAACTCCGCAGTTAAGCGTGCTTGGGCGAGAGTAGTACTAGGATGGGTGACCTCCCGGGAAGTCCTCGTGTTGCATCCCTCCCTCTTTTTTTTTTTTTTTTTTTTGGTTGTTGCGTAAGCCTATATAGTACAAACATAACGTCGTAACTTTTACATCGTGAGGAACCACGCGACCCATAATACCTTTTCGGAAAGCCCCAAGAGTGTTTCCGGCAAGGCAATGGGTCTTCGTACCATTGGACCATTCTGGAGGCCGAATTTTGACGTTTAAAAGTGTTTCGGATGTTTTTTTGTGATCGCGACACAATTAGCTACGAGTACAAAATTATGTTCGGATATGGTTATCTCTTGTTTTTCGCGGTTCGAAGCACGTCCAAGGTGAATAAACGGGTCCACATATCAAGTGGGACCCACATTGAATGATCCCTTGAGTTTTCAAAAAACGATATATGCGATTGCATGATATATACTAACGGATGCGATCATACCAGCACTAATGCACCGGATCCCATCAGAACTCCGCAGTTAAGCGTGCTTGGGCGAGAGTAGTACTAGGATGGGTGACCTCCCGGGAAGTCCTCGTGTTGCATCCCTCCCTCTTTTTTTTTTTTTTTTTTTTGGTTGTTGCGTAAGCCTATATAGTACAAACATAACGTCGTAACTTTTACATCGTGAGGAACCACGCGACCCATAATACCATTTCGGAAAGCCCCAAGAGTGTTTCCGGCAAGGCAATGGGTCTTCGTACCATTGGACCATTCTGGAGGCCGAATTTTGACGTTTAAAAGTGTTTCTGATGTTTTTTTGTGATCGCGACACAATTAGCTACGAGTACAAAATTATGTTCGGATATGGTTATCTCTTGTTTTTCGCGGTTCGAAGCACGTCCAAGGTGAATAAACGGGTCCACATATCAAGTGGGACCCACATTGAATGATCCCTTGAGTTTTCAAAAAACGATATATGCGATTGCATGATATATACTAACGGATGCGATCATACCAGCACTAATGCACCGGATCCCATCAGAACTCCGCAGTTAAGCGTGCTTGGGCGAGAGTAGTACTAGGATGGGTGACCTCCCGGGAAGTCCTCGTGTTGCATCCCTCCCTCTTTTTTTTTTTTTTTTTTTTGGTTGTTGCGTAAGCCTATATAGTACAAACATAACGTCGTAACTTTTACATCGTGAGGAACCACGCGACCCATAATACCTTTTCGGAAAGCCCCAAGAGTGTTTCCGGCAAGGCAATGGGTCTTCGTACCATTGGACCATTCTGGAGGCCGAATTTTGACGTTTAAAAGTGTTTCGGATGTTTTTTTGTGATCGCGACAGAATTAGCTACGAGTACAAAATTATGTTCGGATATGGTTATCTCTTGTTTTTCGCGGTTCGAAGCACGTCCAAGGTGAATAAACGGGTCCACATATCAAGTGGGACCCACATTGAATGATCCCTTGAGTTTTCAAAAAACGATATATGCGATTGCATGATATATACTAACGGATGCGATCATACCAGCACTAATGCACCGGATCCCATCAGAACTCCGCAGTTAAGCGTGCTTGGGCGAGAGTAGTACTAGGATGGGTGACCTCCCGGGAAGTCCTCGTGTTGCATCCCTCCCTCTTTTTTTTTTTTTTTTTTTTGGTTGTTGCGTAAGCCTATATAGTACAAACATAACGTCGTAACTTTTACATCGTGAGGAACCACGCGACCCATAATACCTTTTCGGAAAGCCCCAAGAGTGTTTCCGGCAAGGCAATGGGTCTTCGTACCATTGGACCATTCTGGAGGCCGAATTTTGACGTTTAAAAGTGTTTCGGATGTTTTTTTGTGATCGCGACACAATTAGCTACGAGTACAAAATTATGTTCGGATATGGTTATCTCTTGTTTTTCGCGGTTCGAAGCACGTCCAAGGTGAATAAACGGGTCCACATATCAAGTGGGACCCACATTGAATGATCCCTTGAGTTTTCAAAAAACGATATATGCGATTGCATGATATATACTAACGGATGCGATCATACCAGCACTAATGCACCGGATCCCATCAGAACTCCGCAGGTAAGCGTGCTTGGGCGAGAGTAGTACTAGGATGGGTGACCTCCCGGGAAGTCCTCGTGTTGCATCCCTCCCTCTTTTTTTTTTTTTTTTTTTTGGTTGTTGCGTAAGCCTATATAGTACAAACATAACGTCGTAACTTTTACATCGTGAGGAACCACGCGACCCATAATACCATTTCGGAAAGCCCCAAGAGTGTTTCCGGCAAGGCAATGGGTCTTCGTACCATTGGACCATTCTGGAGGCCGAATTTTGACGTTTAAAAGTGTTTCTGATGTTTTTTTGTGATCGCGACACAATTAGCTACGAGTACAAAATTATGTTCGGATATGGTTATCTCTTGTTTTTCGCGGTTCGAAGCACGTCCAAGGTGAATAAACGGGTCCACATATCAAGTGGGACCCACATTGAATGATCCCTTGAGTTTTCAAAAAACGATATATGCGATTGCATGATATATACTAACGGATGCGATCATACCAGCACTAATGCACCGGATCCCATCAGAACTCCGCAGTTAAGCGTGCTTGGGCGAGAGTAGTACTAGGATGGGTGACCTCCCGGGAAGTCCTCGTGTTGCATCCCTCCCTCTTTTTTTTTTTTTTTTTTTTGGTTGTTGCGTAAGCCTATATAGTACAAACATAACGTCGTAACTTTTACATCGTGAGGAACCACGCGACCCATAATACCTTTTCGGAAAGCCCCAAGAGTGTTTCCGGCAAGGCAATGGGTCTTCGTACCATTGGACCATTCTGGAGGCCGAATTTTGACGTTTAAAAGTGTTTCTGATGTTTTTTTGTGATCGCGACACAATTAGCTACGAGTACAAAATTATGTTCGGATATGGTTATCTCTTGTTTTTCGCGGTTCGAAGCACGTCCAAGGTGAATAAACGGGTCCACATATCAAGTGGGACCCACATTGAATGATCCCTTGAGTTTTCAAAAAACGATATATGCGATTGCATGATATATACTAACGGATGCGATCATAACAGCACTAATGCACCGGATCCCATCAGAACTCCGCAGTTAAGCGTGCTTGGGCGAGAGTAGTACTAGGATGGGTGACCTCCCGGGAAGTCCTCGTGTTGCATCCCTCCCTCTTTTTTTTTTTTTTTTTTTTGGTTGTTGCGTAAGCCTATATAGTACAAACATAACGTCGTAACTTTTACATCGTGAGGAACCACGCGACCCATAATACCTTTTCGGAAAGCCCCAAGAGTGTTTCCGGCAAGGCAATGGGACTTCGTACCATTGGACCATTCTGGAGGCCGAATTTTGACGTTTAAAAGTGTTTCGGATGTTTTTTTGTGATCGCGACACAATTAGCTACGAGTACAAAATTATGTTCGGATATGGTTATCTCTTGTTTTTCGCGGTTCGAAGCACGTCCAAGGTGAATAAACGGGTCCACATATCAAGTGGGACCCACATTGAATGATCCCTTGAGTTTTCAAAAAACGATATATGCGATTGCATGATATATACTAACGGATGCGATCATACCAGCACTAATGCACCGGATCCCATCAGAACTCCGCAGTTAAGCGTGCTTGGGCGAGAGTAGTACTAGGATGGGTGACCTCCCGGGAAGTCCTCGTGTTGCATCCCTCCCTCTTTTTTTTTTTTTTTTTTTTGGTTGTTGCGTAAGCCTATATAGTACAAACATAACGTCGTAACTTTTACATCGTGAGGAACCACGCGACCCATAATACCTTTTCGGAAAGCCCCAAGAGTGTTTCCGGCAAGGCAATGGGTCTTCGTACCATTGGACCATTCAGGAGGCCGAATTTTGACGTTTAAAAGTGTTTCGGATGTTTTTTTGTGATCGCGACACAATTAGCTACGAGTACAAAATTATGTTCGGATATGGTTATCTCTTGTTTTTCGCGGTTCGAAGCACGTCCAAGGTGAATAAACGGGTCCACATATCAAGTGGGACCCACATTGAATGATCCCTTGAGTTTTCAAAAAACGATATATGCGATTGCATGATATATACTAACCGATGCGATCATACCAGCACTAATGCACCGGATCCCATCAGAACTCCGCAGTTAAGCGTGCTTGGGCGAGAGTAGTACTAGGATGGGTGACCTCCCGGGAAGTCCTCGTGTTGCATCCCTCCCTCTTTTTTTTTTTTTTTTTTTTGGTTGTTGCGTAAGCCTATATAGTACAAACATAACGTCGTAACTTTTACATCGTGAGGAACCACGCGACCCATAATACCATTTCGGAAAGCCCCAAGAGTGTTTCCGGCAAGGCAATGGGTCTTCGTACCATTGGACCATTCTAGAGGCCGAATTTTGACGTTTAAAAGTGTTTCTGATGTTTTTTTGTGATCGCGACACAATTAGCTACGAGTACAAAATTATGTTCGGATATGGTTATCTCTTGTTTTTCGCGGTTCGAAGCACGTCCAAGGTGAATAAACGGGTCCACATATCAAGTGGGACCCACATTGAATGATCCCTTGAGTTTTCAAAAAACGATATATGCGATTGCATGATATATACTAACGGATGCGATCATACCAGCACTAATGCACCGGATCCCATCAGAACTCCGCAGTTAAGCGTGCTTGGGCGAGAGTAGTACTAGGATGGGTGACCTCCCGGGAAGTCCTCGTGTTGCATCCCTCCCTCTTTTTTTTTTTTTTTTTTTTGGTTGTTGCGTAAGCCTATATAGTACAAACATAACGTCGTAACTTTTACATCGTGAGGAACCACGCGACCCATAATACCTTTTCGGAAAGCCCCAAGAGTGTTTCCGGCAAGGCAATGGGTCTTCGTACCATTGGACCATTCTGGAGGCCGAATTTTGACGTTTAAAAGTGTTTCGGATGTTTTTTTGTGATCGCGACACAATTAGCTACGAGTACAAAATTATGTTCGGATATGGTTATCTCTTGTTTTTCGCGGTTCGAAGCACGTCCAAGGTGAATAAACGGGTCCACATATCAAGTGGGACCCACATTGAATGATCCCTTGAGTTTTCAAAAAACGATATATGCGATTGCATGATATATACTAACGGATGCGATCATACCAGCACTAATGCACCGGATCCCATCAGAACTCCGCAGTTAAGCGTGCTTGGGCGAGAGTAGTACTAGGATGGGTGACCTCCCGGGAAGTCCTCGTGTTGCATCCCTCCCTCTTTTTTTTTTTTTTTTTTTTGGTTGTTGCGTAAGCCTATATAGTACAAACATAACGTCGTAACTTTTACATCGTGAGGAACCACGCGACCCATAATACCATTTCGGAAAGCCCCAAGAGTGTTTCCGGCAAGGCAATGGGTCTTCGTACCATTGGACCATTCTGGAGGCCGAATTTTGACGTTTAAAAGTGTTTCTGATGTTTTTTTGTGATCGCGACACAATTAGCTACGAGTACAAAATTATGTTCGGATATGGTTATCTCTTGTTTTTCGCGGTTCGAAGCACGTCCAAGGTGAATAAACGGGTCCACATATCAAGTGGGACCCACATTGAATGATCCCTTGAGTTTTCAAAAAACGATATATGCGATTGCATGATATATACTAACGGATGCGATCATACCAGCACTAATGCACCGGATCCCATCAGAACTCCGCAGTTAAGCGTGCTTGGGCGAGAGTAGTACTAGGATGGGTGACCTCCCGGGAAGTCCTCGTGTTGCATCCCTCCCTCTTTTTTTTTTTTTTTTTTTTGGTTGTTGCGTAAGCCTATATAGTACAAACATAACGTCGTAACTTTTACATCGTGAGGAACCACGCGACCCATAATACCATTTCGGAAAGCCCCAAGAGTGTTTCCGGCAAGGCAATGGGTCTTCGTACCATTGGACCATTCTGGAGGCCGAATTTTGACGTTTAAAAGTGTTTCTGATGTTTTTTTGTGATCGCGACACAATTAGCTACGAGTACAAAATTATGTTCGGATATGGTTATCTCTTGTTTTTCGCGGTTCGAAGCACGTCCAAGGTGAATAAACGGGTCCACATATCAAGTGGGACCCACATTGAATGATCCCTTGAGTTTTCAAAAAACGATATATGCGATTGCATGATATATACTAACGGATGCGATCATACCAGCACTAATGCACCGGATCCCATCAGAACTCCGCAGTTAAGCGTGCTTGGGCGAGAGTAGTACTAGGATGGGTGACCTCCCGGGAAGTCCTCGTGTTGCATCCCTCCCTCTTTTTTTTTTTTTTTTTTTTGGTTGTTGCGTAAGCCTATATAGTACAAACATAACGTCGTAACTTTTACATCGTGAGGAACCACGCGACCCATAATACCTTTTCGGAAAGCCCCAAGAGTGTTTCCGGCAAGGCAATGGGTCTTCGTACCATTGGACCATTCTGGAGGCCGAATTTTGACGTTTAAAAGTGTTTCAGATGTTTTTTTGTGATCGCGACACAATTAGCTACGAGTACAAAATTATGTTCGGATATGGTTATCTCTTGTTTTTCGCGGTTCGAAGCACGTCCAAGGTGAATAAACGGGTCCACATATCAAGTGGGACCCACATTGAATGATCCCTTGAGTTTTCAAAAAACGATATATGCGATTGCATGATATATACTAACGGATGCGATCATACCAGCACTAATGCACCGGATCCCATCAGAACTCCGCAGTTAAGCGTGCTTGGGCGAGAGTAGTACTAGGATGGGTGACCTCCCGGGAAGTCCTCGTGTTGCATCCCTCCCTCTTTTTTTTTTTTTTTTTTTTGGTTGTTGCGTAAGCCTATATAGTACAAACATAACGTCGTAACTTTTACATCGTGAGGAACCACGCGACCCATAATACCATTTCGGAAAGCCCCAAGAGTGTTTCCGGCAAGGCAATGGGTCTTCGTTCCATTGGACCATTCTGGAGGCCGAATTTTGACGTTTAAAAGTGTTTCTGATGTTTTTTTGTGATCGCGACACAATTAGCTACGAGTACAAAATTATGTTCGGATATGGTTATCTCTTGTTTTTCGCGGTTCGAAGCACGTCCAAGGTGAATAAACGGGTCCACATATCAAGTGGGACCCACATTGAATGATCCCTTGAGTTTTCAAAAAACGATATATGCGATTGCATGATATATACTAACGGATGCGATCATACCAGCACTAATGCACCGGATCCCATCAGAACTCCGCAGTTAAGCGTGCTTGGGCGAGAGTAGTACTAGGATGGGTGACCTCCCGGGAAGTCCTCGTGTTGCATCCCTCCCTCTTTTTTTTTTTTTTTTTTTTGGTTGTTGCGTAAGCCTATATAGTACAAACATAACGTCCTAACTTTTACATCGTGAGGAACCACGCGACCCATAATACCTTTTCGGAAAGCCCCAAGAGTGTTTCCGGCAAGGCAATGGGTCTTCGTACCATTGGACCATTCTGGAGGCCGAATTTTGACGTTTAAAAGTGTTTCGGATGTTTTTTTGTGATCGCGACACAATTAGCTACGAGTACAAAATTATGTTCGGATATGGTTATCTCTTGTTTTTCGCGGTTCGAAGCACGTCCAAGGTGAATAAACGGGTCCACATATCAAGTGGGACCCACATTGAATGATCCCTTGAGTTTTCAAAAAACGATATATGCGATTGCATGATATATACTAACGGATGCGATCATACCAGCACTAATGCACCGGATCCCATCAGAACTCCGCAGTTAAGCGTGCTTGGGCGAGAGTAGTACTAGGATGGGTGACCTCCCGGGAAGTCCTCGTGTTGCATCCCTCCCTCTTTTTTTTTTTTTTTTTTTTGGTTGTTGCGTAAGCCTATATAGTACAAACATAACGTCGTAACTTTTACATCGTGAGGAACCACGCGACCCATAATACCATTTCGGAAAGCCCCAAGAGTGTTTCCGGCAAGGCAATGGGTCTTCGTACCATTGGACCATTCTGGAGGCCGAATTTTGACGTTTAAAAGTGTTTCTGATGTTTTTTTGTGATCGCGACACAATTAGCTACGAGTACAAAATTATGTTCGGATATGGTTATCTCTTGTTTTTCGCGGTTCGAAGCACGTCCAAGGTGAATAAACGGGTCCACATATCAAGTGGGACCCACATTGAATGATCCCTTGAGTTTTCAAAAAACGATATATGCGATTGCATGATATATACTAACGGATGCGATCATACCAGCACTAATGCACCGGATCCCATCAGAACTCCGCAGTTAAGCGTGCTTGGGCGAGAGTAGTACTAGGATGGGTGACCTCCCGGGAAGTCCTCGTGTTGCATCCCTCCCTCTTTTTTTTTTTTTTTTTTTTGGTTGTTGCGTAAGCCTATATAGTACAAACATAACGTCGTAACTTTTACATCGTGAGGAACCACGCGACCCATAATACCATTTCGGAAAGCCCCAAGAGTGTTTCCGGCAAGGCAATGGGTCTTCGTACCATTGGACCATTCTGGAGGCCGAATTTTGACGTTTAAAAGTGTTTCTGATGTTTTTTTGTGATCGCGACACAATTAGCTACGAGTACAAAATTATGTTCGGATATGGTTATCTCTTGTTTTTCGCGGTTCGAAGCACGTCCAAGGTGAATAAACGGGTCCACATATCAACTGGGACCCACATTGAATGATCCCTTGAGTTTTCAAAAAACGATATATGCGATTGCATGATATATACTAACGGATGCGATCATACCAGCACTAATGCACCGGATCCCATCAGAACTCCGCAGTTAAGCGTGCTTGGGCGAGAGTAGTACTAGGATGGGTGACCTCCCGGGAAGTCCTCGTGTTGCATCCCTCCCTCTTTTTTTTTTTTTTTTTTTTGGTTGTTGCGTAAGCCTATATAGTACAAACATAACGTCGTAACTTTTACATCGTGAGGAACCACGCGACCCATAATACCATTTCGGAAAGCCCCAAGAGTGTTTCCGGCAAGGCAATGGGTCTTCGTACCATTGGACCATTCTGGAGGCCGAATTTTGACGTTTAAAAGTGTTTCTGATGTTTTTTTGTGATCGCGACACAATTAGCTACGAGTACAAAATTATGTTCGGATATGGTTATCTCTTGTTTTTCGCGGTTCGAAGCACGTCCAAGGTGAATAAACGGGTCCACATATCAAGTGGGACCCACATTGAATGATCCCTTGAGTTTTCAAAAAACGATATATGCGATTGCATGATATATACTAACGGATGCGATCATACCAGCACTAATGCACCGGATCCCATCAGAACTCCGCAGTTAAGCGTGCTTGGGCGAGAGTAGTACTAGGATGGGTGACCTCCCGGGAAGTCCTCGTGTTGCATCCCTCCCTCTTTTTTTTTTTTTTTTTTTTGGTTGTTGCGTAAGCCTATATAGTACAAACATAACGTCGTAACTTTTACATCGTGAGGAACCACGCGACCCATAATACCTTTTCGGAAAGCCCCAAGAGTGTTTCCGGCAAGGCAATGGGTCTTCGTACCATTGGACCATTCTGGAGGCCGAATTTTGACGTTTAAAAGTGTTTCGGATGTTTTTTTGTGATCGCGACACAATTAGCTACGAGTACAAAATTATGTTCGGATATGGTTATCTCTTGTTTTTCGCGGTTCGAAGCACGTCCAAGGTGAATAAACGGGTCCACATATCAAGTGGGACCCACATTGAATGATCCCTTGAGTTTTCAAAAAACGATATATGCGATTGCATGATATATACTAACGGATGCGATCATACCAGCACTAATGCACCGGATCCCATCAGAACTCCGCAGTTAAGCGTGCTTGGGCGAGAGTAGTACTAGGATGGGTGACCTCCCGGGAAGTCCTCGTGTTGCATCCCTCCCTCTTTTTTTTTTTTTTTTTTTTGGTTGTTGCGTAAGCCTATATAGTACAAACATAACGTCGTAACTTTTACATCGTGAGGAACCACGCGACCCATAATACCATTTCGGAAAGCCCCAAGAGTGTTTCCGGCAAGGCAATGGGTCTTCGTACCATTGGACCATTCTGGAGGCCGAATTTTGACGTTTAAAAGTGTTTCTGATGTTTTTTTGTGATCGCGACACAATTAGCTACGAGTACAAAATTATGTTCGGATATGGTTATCTCTTGTTTTTCGCGGTTCGAAGCACGTCCAAGGTGAATAAACGGGTCCACATATCAAGTGGGACCCACATTGAATGATCCCTTGAGTTTTCAAAAAACGATATATGCGATTGCATGATATATACTAACGGATGCGATCATACCAGCACTAATGCACCGGATCCCATCAGAACTCCGCAGTTAAGCGTGCTTGGGCGAGAGTAGTACTAGGATGGGTGACCTCCCGGGAAGTCCTCGTGTTGCATCCCTCCCTCTTTTTTTTTTTTTTTTTTTTGGTTGTTGCGTAAGCCTATATAGTACAAACATAACGTCGTAACTTTTACATCGTGAGGAACCACGCGACCCATAATACCTTTTCGGAAAGCCCCAAGAGTGTTTCCGGCAAGGCAATGGGTCTTCGTACCATTGGACCATTCTGGAGGCCGAATTTTGACGTTTAAAAGTGTTTCGGATGTTTTTTTGTGATCGCGACACAATTAGCTACGAGTACAAAATTATGTTCGGATATGGTTATCTCTTGTTTTTCGCGGTTCGAAGCACGTCCAAGGTGAATAAACGGGTCCACATATCAAGTGGGACCCACATTGAATGATCCCTTGAGTTTTCAAAAAACGATATATGCGATTGCATGATATATACTAACGGATGCGATCATACCAGCACTAATGCACCGGATCCCATCAGAACTCCGCAGTTAAGCGTGCTTGGGCGAGAGTAGTACTAGGATGGGTGACCTCCCGGGAAGTCCTCGTGTTGCATCCCTCCCTCTTTTTTTTTTTTTTTTTTTTGGTTGTTGCGTAAGCCTATATAGTACAAACATAACGTCGTAACTTTTACATCGTGAGGAACCACGCGACCCATAATACCATTTCGGAAAGCCCCAAGAGTGTTTCCGGCAAGGCAATGGGTCTTCGTACCATTGGACCATTCTGGAGGCCGAATTTTGACGTTTAAAAGTGTTTCTGATGTTTTTTTGTGATCGCGACACAATTAGCTACGAGTACAAAATTATGTTCGGATATGGTTATCTCTTGTTTTTCGCGGTTCGAAGCACGTCCAAGGTGAATAAACGGGTCCACATATCAAGTGGGACCCACATTGAATGATCCCTTGAGTTTTCAAAAAACGATATATGCGATTGCATGATATATACTAACGGATGCGATCATACCAGCACTAATGCACCGGATCCCATCAGAACTCCGCAGTTAAGCGTGCTTGGGCGAGAGTAGTACTAGGATGGGTGACCTCCCGGGAAGTCCTCGTGTTGCATCCCTCCCTCTTTTTTTTTTTTTTTTTTTTGGTTGTTGCGTAAGCCTATATAGTACAAACATAACGTCGTAACTTTTACATCGTGAGGAACCACGCGACCCATAATACCTTTTCGGAAAGCCCCAAGAGTGTTTCCGGCAAGGCAATGGGTCTTCGTACCATTGGACCATTCTGGAGGCCGAATTTTGACGTTTAAAAGTGTTTCGGATGTTTTTTTGTGATCGCGACAGAATTAGCTACGAGTACAAAATTATGTTCGGATATGGTTATCTCTTGTTTTTCGCGGTTCGAAGCACGTCCAAGGTGAATAAACGGGTCCACATATCAAGTGGGACCCACATTGAATGATCCCTTGAGTTTTCAAAAAACGATATATGCGATTGCATGATATATACTAACGGATGCGATCATACCAGCACTAATGCACCGGATCCCATCAGAACTCCGCAGTTAAGCGTGCTTGGGCGAGAGTAGTACTAGGATGGGTGACCTCCCGGGAAGTCCTCGTGTTGCATCCCTCCCTCTTTTTTTTTTTTTTTTTTTTGGTTGTTGCGTAAGCCTATATAGTACAAACATAACGTCGTAACTTTTACATCGTGAGGAACCACGCGACCCATAATACCTTTTCGGAAAGCCCCAAGAGTGTTTCCGGCAAGGCAATGGGTCTTCGTACCATTGGACCATTCTGGAGGCCGAATTTTGACGTTTAAAAGTGTTTCGGATGTTTTTTTGTGATCGCGACACAATTAGCTACGAGTACAAAATTATGTTCGGATATGGTTATCTCTTGTTTTTCGCGGTTCGAAGCACGTCCAAGGTGAATAAACGGGTCCACATATCAAGTGGGACCCACATTGAATGATCCCTTGAGTTTTCAAAAAACGATATATGCGATTGCATGATATATACTAACGGATGCGATCATACCAGCACTAATGCACCGGATCCCATCAGAACTCCGCAGGTAAGCGTGCTTGGGCGAGAGTAGTACTAGGATGGGTGACCTCCCGGGAAGTCCTCGTGTTGCATCCCTCCCTCTTTTTTTTTTTTTTTTTTTTGGTTGTTGCGTAAGCCTATATAGTACAAACATAACGTCGTAACTTTTACATCGTGAGGAACCACGCGACCCATAATACCATTTCGGAAAGCCCCAAGAGTGTTTCCGGCAAGGCAATGGGTCTTCGTACCATTGGACCATTCTGGAGGCCGAATTTTGACGTTTAAAAGTGTTTCTGATGTTTTTTTGTGATCGCGACACAATTAGCTACGAGTACAAAATTATGTTCGGATATGGTTATCTCTTGTTTTTCGCGGTTCGAAGCACGTCCAAGGTGAATAAACGGGTCCACATATCAAGTGGGACCCACATTGAATGATCCCTTGAGTTTTCAAAAAACGATATATGCGATTGCATGATATATACTAACGGATGCGATCATACCAGCACTAATGCACCGGATCCCATCAGAACTCCGCAGTTAAGCGTGCTTGGGCGAGAGTAGTACTAGGATGGGTGACCTCCCGGGAAGTCCTCGTGTTGCATCCCTCCCTCTTTTTTTTTTTTTTTTTTTTGGTTGTTGCGTAAGCCTATATAGTACAAACATAACGTCGTAACTTTTACATCGTGAGGAACCACGCGACCCATAATACCTTTTCGGAAAGCCCCAAGAGTGTTTCCGGCAAGGCAATGGGTCTTCGTACCATTGGACCATTCTGGAGGCCGAATTTTGACGTTTAAAAGTGTTTCGGATGTTTTTTTGTGATCGCGACAGAATTAGCTACGAGTACAAAATTATGTTCGGATATGGTTATCTCTTGTTTTTCGCGGTTCGAAGCACGTCCAAGGTGAATAAACGGGTCCACATATCAAGTGGGACCCACATTGAATGATCCCTTGAGTTTTCAAAAAACGATATATGCGATTGCATGATATATACTAACGGATGCGATCATACCAGCACTAATGCACCGGATCCCATCAGAACTCCGCAGTTAAGCGTGCTTGGGCGAGAGTAGTACTAGGATGGGTGACCTCCCGGGAAGTCCTCGTGTTGCATCCCTCCCTCTTTTTTTTTTTTTTTTTTTTGGTTGTTGCGTAAGCCTATATAGTACAAACATAACGTCGTAACTTTTACATCGTGAGGAACCACGCGACCCATAATACCTTTTCGGAAAGCCCCAAGAGTGTTTCCGGCAAGGCAATGGGTCTTCGTACCATTGGACCATTCTGGAGGCCGAATTTTGACGTTTAAAAGTGTTTCGGATGTTTTTTTGTGATCGCGACACAATTAGCTACGAGTACAAAATTATGTTCGGATATGGTTATCTCTTGTTTTTCGCGGTTCGAAGCACGTCCAAGGTGAATAAACGGGTCCACATATCAAGTGGGACCCACATTGAATGATCCCTTGAGTTTTCAAAAAACGATATATGCGATTGCATGATATATACTAACGGATGCGATCATACCAGCACTAATGCACCGGATCCCATCAGAACTCCGCAGGTAAGCGTGCTTGGGCGAGAGTAGTACTAGGATGGGTGACCTCCCGGGAAGTCCTCGTGTTGCATCCCTCCCTCTTTTTTTTTTTTTTTTTTTTGGTTGTTGCGTAAGCCTATATAGTACAAACATAACGTCGTAACTTTTACATCGTGAGGAACCACGCGACCCATAATACCATTTCGGAAAGCCCCAAGAGTGTTTCCGGCAAGGCAATGGGTCTTCGTACCATTGGACCATTCTGGAGGCCGAATTTTGACGTTTAAAAGTGTTTCTGATGTTTTTTTGTGATCGCGACACAATTAGCTACGAGTACAAAATTATGTTCGGATATGGTTATCTCTTGTTTTTCGCGGTTCGAAGCACGTCCAAGGTGAATAAACGGGTCCACATATCAAGTGGGACCCACATTGAATGATCCCTTGAGTTTTCAAAAAACGATATATGCGATTGCATGATATATACTAACGGATGCGATCATACCAGCACTAATGCACCGGATCCCATCAGAACTCCGCAGTTAAGCGTGCTTGGGCGAGAGTAGTACTAGGATGGGTGACCTCCCGGGAAGTCCTCGTGTTGCATCCCTCCCTCTTTTTTTTTTTTTTTTTTTTGGTTGTTGCGTAAGCCTATATAGTACAAACATAACGTCGTAACTTTTACATCGTGAGGAACCACGCGACCCATAATACCTTTTCGGAAAGCCCCAAGAGTGTTTCCGGCAAGGCAATGGGTCTTCGTACCATTGGACCATTCTGGAGGCCGAATTTTGACGTTTAAAAGTGTTTCGGATGTTTTTTTGTGATCGCGACAGAATTAGCTACGAGTACAAAATTATGTTCGGATATGGTTATCTCTTGTTTTTCGCGGTTCGAAGCACGTCCAAGGTGAATAAACGGGTCCACATATCAAGTGGGACCCACATTGAATGATCCCTTGAGTTTTCAAAAAACGATATATGCGATTGCATGATATATACTAACGGATGCGATCATACCAGCACTAATGCACCGGATCCCATCAGAACTCCGCAGTTAAGCGTGCTTGGGCGAGAGTAGTACTAGGATGGGTGACCTCCCGGGAAGTCCTCGTGTTGCATCCCTCCCTCTTTTTTTTTTTTTTTTTTTTGGTTGTTGCGTAAGCCTATATAGTACAAACATAACGTCGTAACTTTTACATCGTGAGGAACCACGCGACCCATAATACCTTTTCGGAAAGCCCCAAGAGTGTTTCCGGCAAGGCAATGGGTCTTCGTACCATTGGACCATTCTGGAGGCCGAATTTTGACGTTTAAAAGTGTTTCGGATGTTTTTTTGTGATCGCGACACAATTAGCTACGAGTACAAAATTATGTTCGGATATGGTTATCTCTTGTTTTTCGCGGTTCGAAGCACGTCCAAGGTGAATAAACGGGTCCACATATCAAGTGGGACCCACATTGAATGATCCCTTGAGTTTTCAAAAAACGATATATGCGATTGCATGATATATACTAACGGATGCGATCATACCAGCACTAATGCACCGGATCCCATCAGAACTCCGCAGGTAAGCGTGCTTGGGCGAGAGTAGTACTAGGATGGGTGACCTCCCGGGAAGTCCTCGTGTTGCATCCCTCCCTCTTTTTTTTTTTTTTTTTTTTGGTTGTTGCGTAAGCCTATATAGTACAAACATAACGTCGTAACTTTTACATCGTGAGGAACCACGCGACCCATAATACCATTTCGGAAAGCCCCAAGAGTGTTTCCGGCAAGGCAATGGGTCTTCGTACCATTGGACCATTCTGGAGGCCGAATTTTGACGTTTAAAAGTGTTTCTGATGTTTTTTTGTGATCGCGACACAATTAGCTACGAGTACAAAATTATGTTCGGATATGGTTATCTCTTGTTTTTCGCGGTTCGAAGCACGTCCAAGGTGAATAAACGGGTCCACATATCAAGTGGGACCCACATTGAATGATCCCTTGAGTTTTCAAAAAACGATATATGCGATTGCATGATATATACTAACGGATGCGATCATACCAGCACTAATGCACCGGATCCCATCAGAACTCCGCAGTTAAGCGTGCTTGGGCGAGAGTAGTACTAGGATGGGTGACCTCCCGGGAAGTCCTCGTGTTGCATCCCTCCCTCTTTTTTTTTTTTTTTTTTTTGGTTGTTGCGTAAGCCTATATAGTACAAACATAACGTCGTAACTTTTACATCGTGAGGAACCACGCGACCCATAATACCTTTTCGGAAAGCCCCAAGAGTGTTTCCGGCAAGGCAATGGGTCTTCGTACCATTGGACCATTCTGGAGGCCGAATTTTGACGTTTAAAAGTGTTTCGGATGTTTTTTTGTGATCGCGACACAATTAGCTACGAGTACAAAATTATGTTCGGATATGGTTATCTCTTGTTTTTCGCGGTTCGAAGCACGTCCAAGGTGAATAAACGGGTCCACATATCAAGTGGGACCCACATTGAATGATCCCTTGAGTTTTCAAAAAACGATATATGCGATTGCATGATATATACTAACCGATGCGATCATACCAGCACTAATGCACCGGATCCCATCAGAACTCCGCAGTTAAGCGTGCTTGGGCGAGAGTAGTACTAGGATGGGTGACCTCCCGGGAAGTCCTCGTGTTGCATCCCTCCCTCTTTTTTTTTTTTTTTTTTTTGGTTGTTGCGTAAGCCTATATAGTACAAACATAACGTCGTAACTTTTACATCGTGAGGAACCACGCGACCCATAATACCTTTTCGGAAAGCCCCAAGAGTGTTTCCGGCAAGGCAATGGGTCTTCGTACCATTGGACCATTCAGGAGGCCGAATTTTGACGTTTAAAAGTGTTTCAGATGTTTTTTTGTGATCGCGACACAATTAGCTACGAGTACAAAATTATGTTCGGATATGGTTATCTCTTGTTTTTCGCGGTTCGAAGCACGTCCAAGGTGAATAAACGGGTCCACATATCAAGTGGGACCCACATTGAATGATCCCTTGAGTTTTCAAAAAACGATATATGCGATTGCATGATATATACTAACGGATGCGATCATACCAGCACTAATGCACCGGATCCCATCAGAACTCCGCAGTTAAGCGTGCTTGGGCGAGAGTAGTACTAGGATGGGTGACCTCCCGGGAAGTCCTCGTGTTGCATCCCTCCCTCTTTTTTTTTTTTTTTTTTTTGGTTGTTGCGTAAGCCTATATAGTACAAACATAACGTCGTAACTTTTACATCGTGAGGAACCACGCGACCCATAATACCTTTTCGGAAAGCCCCAAGAGTGTTTCCGGCAAGGCAATGGGTCTTCGTACCATTGGACCATTCTGGAGGCCGAATTTTGACGTTTAAAAGTGTTTCGGATGTTTTTTTGTGATCGCGACACAATTAGCTACGAGTACAAAATTATGTTCGGATATGGTTATCTCTTGTTTTTCGCGGTTCGAAGCACGTCCAAGGTGAATAAACGGGTCCACATATCAAGTGGGACCCACATTGAATGATCCCTTGAGTTTTCAAAAAACGATATATGCGATTGCATGATATATACTAACGGATGCGATCATACCAGCACTAATGCACCGGATCCCATCAGAACTCCGCAGTTAAGCGTGCTTGGGCGAGAGTAGTACTAGGATGGGTGACCTCCCGGGAAGTCCTCGTGTTGCATCCCTCCCTCTTTTTTTTTTTTTTTTTTTTGGTTGTTGCGTAAGCCTATATAATACAAACATAACGTCGTAACTTTTACATCGTGAGGAACCACGCGACCCATAATACCTTTTCGGAAAGCCCCAAGAGTGTTTCCGGCAAGGCAATGGGTCTTCGTACCATTGGACCATTCTGGAGGCCGAATTTTGACGTTTAAAAGTGTTTCGGATGTTTTTTTGTGATCGCGACACAATTAGCTACGAGTACAAAATTATGTTCGGATATGGTTATCTCTTGTTTTTCGCGGTTCGAAGCACGTCCAAGGTGAATAAACGGGTCCACATATCAAGTGGGACCCACATTGAATGATCCCTTGAGTTTTCAAAAAACGATATATGCGATTGCATGATATATACTAACCGATGCGATCATACCAGCACTAATGCACCGGATCCCATCAGAACTCCGCAGTTAAGCGTGCTTGGGCGAGAGTAGTACTAGGATGGGTGACCTCCCGGGAAGTCCTCGTGTTGCATCCCTCCCTCTTTTTTTTTTTTTTTTTTTTGGTTGTTGCGTAAGCCTATATAGTACAAACATAACGTCGTAACTTTTACATCGTGAGGAACCACGCGACCCATAATACCATTTCGGAAAGCCCCAAGAGTGTTTCCGGCAAGGCAATGGGTCTTCGTTCCATTGGACCATTCTGGAGGCCGAATTTTGACGTTTAAAAGTGTTTCTGATGTTTTTTTGTGATCGCGACACAATTAGCTACGAGTACAAAATTATGTTCGGATATGGTTATCTCTTGTTTTTCGCGGTTCGAAGCACGTCCAAGGTGAATAAACGGGTCCACATATCAAGTGGGACCCACATTGAATGATCCCTTGAGTTTTCAAAAAACGATATATGCGATTGCATGATATATACTAACGGATGCGATCATACCAGCACTAATGCACCGGATCCCATCAGAACTCCGCAGTTAAGCGTGCTTGGGCGAGAGTAGTACTAGGATGGGTGACCTCCCGGGAAGTCCTCGTGTTGCATCCCTCCCTCTTTTTTTTTTTTTTTTTTTTGGTTGTTGCGTAAGCCTATATAGTACAAACATAACGTCCTAACTTTTACATCGTGAGGAACCACGCGACCCATAATACCTTTTCGGAAAGCCCCAAGAGTGTTTCCGGCAAGGCAATGGGTCTTCGTACCATTGGACCATTCTGGAGGCCGAATTTTGACGTTTAAAAGTGTTTCGGATGTTTTTTTGTGATCGCGACACAATTAGCTACGAGTACAAAATTATGTTCGGATATGGTTATCTCTTGTTTTTCGCGGTTCGAAGCACGTCCAAGGTGAATAAACGGGTCCACATATCAAGTGGGACCCACATTGAATGATCCCTTGAGTTTTCAAAAAACGATATATGCGATTGCATGATATATACTAACGGATGCGATCATACCAGCACTAATGCACCGGATCCCATCAGAACTCCGCAGTAAGCGTGCTTGGGCGAGAGTAGTACTAGGATGGGTGACCTCCCGGGAAGTCCTCGTGTTGCATCCCTCCCTCTTTTTTTTTTTTTTTTTTTTGGTTGTTGCGTAAGCCTATATAGTACAAACATAACGTCGTAACTTTTACATCGTGAGGAACCACGCGACCCATAATACCTTTTCGGAAAGCCCCAAGAGTGTTTCCGGCAAGGCAATGGGTCTTCGTACCATTGGACCATTCTGGAGGCCGAATTTTGACGTTTAAAAGTGTTTCTGATGTTTTTTTGTGATCGCGACACAATTAGCTACGAGTACAAAATTATGTTCGGATATGGTTATCTCTTGTTTTTCGCGGTTCGAAGCACGTCCAAGGTGAATAAACGGGTCCACATATCAAGTGGGACCCACATTGAATGATCCCTTGAGTTTTCAAAAAACGATATATGCGATTGCATGATATATACTAACGGATGCGATCATACCAGCACTAATGCACCGGATCCCATCAGAACTCCGCAGTTAAGCGTGCTTGGGCGAGAGTAGTACTAGGATGGGTGACCTCCCGGGAAGTCCTCGTGTTGCATCCCTCCCTCTTTTTTTTTTTTTTTTTTTTGGTTGTTGCGTAAGCCTATATAGTACAAACATAACGTCGTAACTTTTACATCGTGAGGAACCACGCGACCCATAATACCTTTTCGGAAAGCCCCAAGAGTGTTTCCGGCAAGGCAATGGGTCTTCGTACCATTGGACCATTCTGGAGGCCGAATTTTGACGTTTAAAAGTGTTTCGGATGTTTTTTTGTGATCGCGACACAATTAGCTACGAGTACAAAATTATGTTCGGATATGGTTATCTCTTGTTTTTCGCGGTTCGAAGCACGTCCAAGGTGAATAAACGGGTCCACATATCAAGTGGGACCCACATTGAATGATCCCTTGAGTTTTCAAAAAACGATATATGCGATTGCATGATATATACTAACCGATGCGATCATACCAGCACTAATGCACCGGATCCCATCAGAACTCCGCAGTTAAGCGTGCTTGGGCGAGAGTAGTACTAGGATGGGTGACCTCCCGGGAAGTCCTCGTGTTGCATCCCTCCCTCTTTTTTTTTTTTTTTTTTTTGGTTGTTGCGTAAGCCTATATAGTACAAACATAACGTCGTAACTTTTACATCGTGAGGAACCACGCGACCCATAATACCTTTTCGGAAAGCCCCAAGAGTGTTTCCGGCAAGGCAATGGGTCTTCGTACCATTGGACCATTCAGGAGGCCGAATTTTGACGTTTAAAAGTGTTTCAGATGTTTTTTTGTGATCGCGACACAATTAGCTACGAGTACAAAATTATGTTCGGATATGGTTATCTCTTGTTTTTCGCGGTTCGAAGCACGTCCAAGGTGAATAAACGGGTCCACATATCAAGTGGGACCCACATTGAATGATCCCTTGAGTTTTCAAAAAACGATATATGCGATTGCATGATATATACTAACGGATGCGATCATACCAGCACTAATGCACCGGATCCCATCAGAACTCCGCAGTTAAGCGTGCTTGGGCGAGAGTAGTACTAGGATGGGTGACCTCCCGGGAAGTCCTCGTGTTGCATCCCTCCCTCTTTTTTTTTTTTTTTTTTTTGGTTGTTGCGTAAGCCTATATAGTACAAACATAACGTCGTAACTTTTACATCGTGAGGAACCACGCGACCCATAATACCTTTTCGGAAAGCCCCAAGAGTGTTTCCGGCAAGGCAATGGGTCTTCGTACCATTGGACCATTCTGGAGGCCGAATTTTGACGTTTAAAAGTGTTTCGGATGTTTTTTTGTGATCGCGACACAATTAGCTACGAGTACAAAATTATGTTCGGATATGGTTATCTCTTGTTTTTCGCGGTTCGAAGCACGTCCAAGGTGAATAAACGGGTCCACATATCAAGTGGGACCCACATTGAATGATCCCTTGAGTTTTCAAAAAACGATATATGCGATTGCATGATATATACTAACGGATGCGATCATACCAGCACTAATGCACCGGATCCCATCAGAACTCCGCAGTTAAGCGTGCTTGGGCGAGAGTAGTACTAGGATGGGTGACCTCCCGGGAAGTCCTCGTGTTGCATCCCTCCCTCTTTTTTTTTTTTTTTTTTTTGGTTGTTGCGTAAGCCTATATAATACAAACATAACGTCGTAACTTTTACATCGTGAGGAACCACGCGACCCATAATACCTTTTCGGAAAGCCCCAAGAGTGTTTCCGGCAAGGCAATGGGTCTTCGTACCATTGGACCATTCTGGAGGCCGAATTTTGACGTTTAAAAGTGTTTCGGATGTTTTTTTGTGATCGCGACACAATTAGCTACGAGTACAAAATTATGTTCGGATATGGTTATCTCTTGTTTTTCGCGGTTCGAAGCACGTCCAAGGTGAATAAACGGGTCCACATATCAAGTGGGACCCACATTGAATGATCCCTTGAGTTTTCAAAAAACGATATATGCGATTGCATGATATATACTAACCGATGCGATCATACCAGCACTAATGCACCGGATCCCATCAGAACTCCGCAGTTAAGCGTGCTTGGGCGAGAGTAGTACTAGGATGGGTGACCTCCCGGGAAGTCCTCGTGTTGCATCCCTCCCTCTTTTTTTTTTTTTTTTTTTTGGTTGTTGCGTAAGCCTATATAGTACAAACATAACGTCGTAACTTTTACATCGTGAGGAACCACGCGACCCATAATACCATTTCGGAAAGCCCCAAGAGTGTTTCCGGCAAGGCAATGGGTCTTCGTTCCATTGGACCATTCTGGAGGCCGAATTTTGACGTTTAAAAGTGTTTCTGATGTTTTTTTGTGATCGCGACACAATTAGCTACGAGTACAAAATTATGTTCGGATATGGTTATCTCTTGTTTTTCGCGGTTCGAAGCACGTCCAAGGTGAATAAACGGGTCCACATATCAAGTGGGACCCACATTGAATGATCCCTTGAGTTTTCAAAAAACGATATATGCGATTGCATGATATATACTAACGGATGCGATCATACCAGCACTAATGCACCGGATCCCATCAGAACTCCGCAGTTAAGCGTGCTTGGGCGAGAGTAGTACTAGGATGGGTGACCTCCCGGGAAGTCCTCGTGTTGCATCCCTCCCTCTTTTTTTTTTTTTTTTTTTTGGTTGTTGCGTAAGCCTATATAGTACAAACATAACGTCCTAACTTTTACATCGTGAGGAACCACGCGACCCATAATACCTTTTCGGAAAGCCCCAAGAGTGTTTCCGGCAAGGCAATGGGTCTTCGTACCATTGGACCATTCTGGAGGCCGAATTTTGACGTTTAAAAGTGTTTCGGATGTTTTTTTGTGATCGCGACACAATTAGCTACGAGTACAAAATTATGTTCGGATATGGTTATCTCTTGTTTTTCGCGGTTCGAAGCACGTCCAAGGTGAATAAACGGGTCCACATATCAAGTGGGACCCACATTGAATGATCCCTTGAGTTTTCAAAAAACGATATATGCGATTGCATGATATATACTAACGGATGCGATCATACCAGCACTAATGCACCGGATCCCATCAGAACTCCGCAGTAAGCGTGCTTGGGCGAGAGTAGTACTAGGATGGGTGACCTCCCGGGAAGTCCTCGTGTTGCATCCCTCCCTCTTTTTTTTTTTTTTTTTTTTGGTTGTTGCGTAAGCCTATATAGTACAAACATAACGTCGTAACTTTTACATCGTGAGGAACCACGCGACCCATAATACCTTTTCGGAAAGCCCCAAGAGTGTTTCCGGCAAGGCAATGGGTCTTCGTACCATTGGACCATTCTGGAGGCCGAATTTTGACGTTTAAAAGTGTTTCGGATGTTTTTTTGTGATCGCGACACAATTAGCTACGAGTACAAAATTATGTTCGGATATGGTTATCTCTTGTTTTTCGCGGTTCGAAGCACGTCCAAGGTGAATAAACGGGTCCACATATCAAGTGGGACCCACATTGAATGATCCCTTGAGTTTTCAAAAAACGATATATGCGATTGCATGATATATACTAACGGATGCGATCATACCAGCACTAATGCACCGGATCCCATCAGAACTCCGCAGTTAAGCGTGCTTGGGCGAGAGTAGTACTAGGATGGGTGACCTCCCGGGAAGTCCTCGTGTTGCATCCCTCCCTCTTTTTTTTTTTTTTTTTTTTGGTTGTTGCGTAAGCCTATATAGTACAAACATAACGTCGTAACTTTTACATCGTGAGGAACCACGCGACCCATAATACCTTTTCGGAAAGCCCCAAGAGTGTTTCCGGCAAGGCAATGGGTCTTCGTACCATTGGACCATTCAGGAGGCCGAATTTTGACGTTTAAAAGTGTTTCGGATGTTTTTTTGTGATCGCGACACAATTAGCTACGAGTACAAAATTATGTTCGGATATGGTTATCTCTTGTTTTTCGCGGTTCGAAGCACGTCCAAGGTGAATAAACGGGTCCACATATCAAGTGGGACCCACATTGAATGATCCCTTGAGTTTTCAAAAAACGATATATGCGATTGCATGATATATACTAACGGATGCGATCATACCAGCACTAATGCACCGGATCCCATCAGAACTCCGCAGTTAAGCGTGCTTGGGCGAGAGTAGTACTAGGATGGGTGACCTCCCGGGAAGTCCTCGTGTTGCATCCCTCCCTCTTTTTTTTTTTTTTTTTTTTGGTTGTTGCGTAAGCCTATATAGTACAAACATAACGTCGTAACTTTTACATCGTGAGGAACCACGCGACCCATAATACCTTTTCGGAAAGCCCCAAGAGTGTTTCCGGCAAGGCAATGGGTCTTCGTACCATTGGACCATTCTGGAGGCCGAATTTTGACGTTTAAAAGTGTTTCGGATGTTTTTTTGTGATCGCGACACAATTAGCTACGAGTACAAAATTATGTTCGGATATGGTTATCTCTTGTTTTTCGCGGTTCGAAGCACGTCCAAGGTGAATAAACGGGTCCACATATCAAGTGGGACCCACATTGAATGATCCCTTGAGTTTTCAAAAAACGATATATGCGATTGCATGATATATACTAACGGATGCGATCATACCAGCACTAATGCACCGGATCCCATCAGAACTCCGCAGTTAAGCGTGCTTGGGCGAGAGTAGTACTAGGATGGGTGACCTCCCGGGAAGTCCTCGTGTTGCATCCCTCCCTCTTTTTTTTTTTTTTTTTTTTGGTTGTTGCGTAAGCCTATATAGTACAAACATAACGTCGTAACTTTTACATCGTGAGGAACCACGCGACCCATAATACCTTTTCGGAAAGCCCCAAGAGTGTTTCCGGCAAGGCAATGGGTCTTCGTACCATTGGACCATTCAGGAGGCCGAATTTTGACGTTTAAAAGTGTTTCGGATGTTTTTTTGTGATCGCGACACAATTAGCTACGAGTACAAAATTATGTTCGGATATGGTTATCTCTTGTTTTTCGCGGTTCGAAGCACGTCCAAGGTGAATAAACGGGTCCACATATCAAGTGGGACCCACATTGAATGATCCCTTGAGTTTTCAAAAAACGATATATGCGATTGCATGATATATACTAACCGATGCGATCATACCAGCACTAATGCACCGGATCCCATCAGAACTCCGCAGTTAAGCGTGCTTGGGCGAGAGTAGTACTAGGATGGGTGACCTCCCGGGAAGTCCTCGTGTTGCATCCCTCCCTCTTTTTTTTTTTTTTTTTTTTGGTTGTTGCGTAAGCCTATATAGTACAAACATAACGTCGTAACTTTTACATCGTGAGGAACCACGCGACCCATAATACCTTTTCGGAAAGCCCCAAGAGTGTTTCCGGCAAGGCAATGGGTCTTCGTACCATTGGACCATTCTGGAGGCCGAATTTTGACGTTTAAAAGTGTTTCGGATGTTTTTTTGTGATCGCGACACAATTAGCTACGAGTACAAAATTATGTTCGGATATGGTTATCTCTTGTTTTTCGCGGTTCGAAGCACGTCCAAGGTGAATAAACGGGTCCACATATCAAGTGGGACCCACATTGAATGATCCCTTGAGTTTTCAAAAAACGATATATGCGATTGCATGATATATACTAACGGATGCGATCATACCAGCACTAATGCACCGGATCCCATCAGAACTCCGCAGTTAAGCGTGCTTGGGCGAGAGTAGTACTAGGATGGGTGACCTCCCGGGAAGTCCTCGTGTTGCATCCCTCCCTCTTTTTTTTTTTTTTTTTTTTGGTTGTTGCGTAAGCCTATATAGTACAAACATAACGTCGTAACTTTTACATCGTGAGGAACCACGCGACCCATAATACCTTTTCGGAAAGCCCCAAGAGTGTTTCCGGCAAGGCAATGGGTCTTCGTACCATTGGACCATTCTGGAGGCCGAATTTTGACGTTTAAAAGTGTTTCGGATGTTTTTTTGTGATCGCGACACAATTAGCTACGAGTACAAAATTATGTTCGGATATGGTTATCTCTTGTTTTTCGCGGTTCGAAGCACGTCCAAGGTGAATAAACGGGTCCACATATCAAGTGGGACCCACATTGAATGATCCCTTGAGTTTTCAAAAAACGATATATGCGATTGCATGATATATACTAACGGATGCGATCATACCAGCACTAATGCACCGGATCCCATCAGAACTCCGCAGTTAAGCGTGCTTGGGCGAGAGTAGTACTAGGATGGGTGACCTCCCGGGAAGTCCTCGTGTTGCATCCCTCCCTCTTTTTTTTTTTTTTTTTTTTGGTTGTTGCGTAAGCCTATATAGTACAAACATAACGTCGTAACTTTTACATCGTGAGGAACCACGCGACCCATAATACCTTTTCGGAAAGCCCCAAGAGTGTTTCCGGCAAGGCAATGGGTCTTCGTACCATTGGACCATTCAGGAGGCCGAATTTTGACGTTTAAAAGTGTATCGGATGTTTTTTTGTGATCGCGACACAATTAGCTACGAGTACAAAATTATGTTCGGATATGGTTATCTCTTGTTTTTCGCGGTTCGAAGCACGTCCAAGGTGAATAAACGGGTCCACATATCAAGTGGGACCCACATTGAATGATCCCTTGAGTTTTCAAAAAACGATATATGCGATTGCATGATATATACTAACGGATGCGATCATACCAGCACTAATGCACCGGATCCCATCAGAACTCCGCAGTTAAGCGTGCTTGGGCGAGAGTAGTACTAGGATGGGTGACCTCCCGGGAAGTCCTCGTGTTGCATCCCTCCCTCTTTTTTTTTTTTTTTTTTTTGGTTGTTGCGTAAGCCTATATAGTACAAACATAACGTCGTAACTTTTACATCGTGAGGAACCACGCGACCCATAATACCTTTTCGGAAAGCCCCAAGAGTGTTTCCGGCAAGGCAATGGGTCTTCGTACCATTGGACCATTCAGGAGGCCAAATTTTGACGTTTAAAAGTGTTTCGGATGTTTTTTTGTGATCGCGACACAATTAGCTACGAGTACAAAATTATGTTCGGATATGGTTATCTCTTGTTTTTCGCGGTTCGAAGCACGTCCAAGGTGAATAAACGGGTCCACATATCAAGTGGGACCCACATTGAATGATCCCTTGAGTTTTCAAAAAACGATATATGCGATTGCATGATATATACTAACGGATGCGATCATACCAGCACTAATGCACCGGATCCCATCAGAACTCCGCAGTTAAGCGTGCTTGGGCGAGAGTAGTACTAGGATGGGTGACCTCCCGGGAAGTCCTCGTGTTGCATCCCTCCCTCTTTTTTTTTTTTTTTTTTTTGGTTGTTGCGTAAGCCTATATAGTACAAACATAACGTCGTAACTTTTACATCGTGAGGAACCACGCGACCCATAATACCTTTTCGGAAAGCCCCAAGAGTGTTTCCGGCAAGGCAATGGGTCTTCGTACCATTGGACCATTCTGGAGGCCGAATTTTGACGTTTAAAAGTGTTTCGGATGTTTTTTTGTGATCGCGACACAATTAGCTACGAGTACAAAATTATGTTCGGATATGGTTATCTCTTGTTTTTCGCGGTTCGAAGCACGTCCAAGGTGAATAAACCGGTCCACATATCAAGTGGGACCCACATTGAATGATCCCTTGAGTTTTCAAAAAACGATATATGCGATTGCATGATATATACTAACAGATGCGATCATACCAGCACTAATGCACCGGATCCCATCAGAACTCTGCAGTTAAGCGTGCTTGGGCGAGAGTAGTACTAGGATGGGTGACCTCCCGGGAAGTCCTCGTGTTGCATCCCTCCCTCTTTTTTTTTTTTTTTTTTTTGGTTGTTGCGTAAGCCTATATAGTACAAACATAACGTCGTAACTTTTACATCGTGAGGAACCACGCGACCCATAATACCTTTTCGGAAAGCCCCAAGAGTGTTTCCGGCAAGGCAATGGGTCTTCGTACCATTGGACCATTCTGGAGGCCGAATTTTGACGTTTAAAAGTGTTTCGGATGTTTTTTTGTGATCGCGACACAATTAGCTACGAGTACAAAATTATGTTCGGATATGGTTATCTCTTGTTTTTCGCGGTTCGAAGCACGTCCAAGGTGAATAAACGGGTCCACATATCAAGTGGGACCCACATTGAATGATCCCTTGAGTTTTCAAAAAACGATATATGCGATTGCATGATATATACTAACGGATGCGATCATACCAGCACTAATGCACCGGATCCCATCAGAACTCCGCAGTTAAGCGTGCTTGGGCGAGAGTAGTACTAGGATGGGTGACCTCCCGGGAAGTCCTCGTGTTGCATCCCTCCCTCTTTTTTTTTTTTTTTTTTTTGGTTGTTGCGTAAGCCTATATAGTACAAACATAACGTCGTAACTTTTACATCGTGAGGAACCACGCGACCCATAATACCTTTTCGGAAAGCCCCAAGAGTGTTTCCGGCAAGGCAATGGGTCTTCGTACCATTGGACCATTCAGGAGGCCGAATTTTGACGTTTAAAAGTGTTTCGGATGTTTTTTTGTGATCGCGACACAATTAGCTACGAGTACAAAATTATGTTCGGATATGGTTATCTCTTGTTTTTCGCGGTTCGAAGCACGTCCAAGGTGAATAAACGGGTCCACATATCAAGTGGGACCCACATTGAATGATCCCTTGAGTTTTCAAAAAACGATATATGCGATTGCATGATATATACTAACGGATGCGATCATACCAGCACTAATGCACCGGATCCCATCAGAACTCCGCAGTTAAGCGTGCTTGGGCGAGAGTAGTACTAGGATGGGTGACCTCCCGGGAAGTCCTCGTGTTGCATCCCTCCCTCTTTTTTTTTTTTTTTTTTTTGGTTGTTGCGTAAGCCTATATAGTACAAACATAACGTCGTAACTTTTACATCGTGAGGAACCACGCGACCCATAATACCTTTTCGGAAAGCCCCAAGAGTGTTTCCGGCAAGGCAATGGGTCTTCGTACCATTGGACCATTCTGGAGGCCGAATTTTGACGTTTAAAAGTGTTTCGGATGTTTTTTTGTGATCGCGACACAATTAGCTACGAGTACAAAATTATGTTCGGATATGGTTATCTCTTGTTTTTCGCGGTTCGAAGCACGTCCAAGGTGAATAAACGGGTCCACATATCAAGTGGGACCCACATTGAATGATCCCTTGAGTTTTCAAAAAACGATATATGCGATTGCATGATATATACTAACGGATGCGATCATACCAGCACTAATGCACCGGATCCCATCAGAACTCCGCAGTTAAGCGTGCTTGGGCGAGAGTAGTACTAGGATGGGTGACCTCCCGGGAAGTCCTCGTGTTGCATCCCTCCCTCTTTTTTTTTTTTTTTTTTTTGGTTGTTGCGTAAGCCTATATAGTACAAACATAACGTCGTAACTTTTACATCGTGAGGAACCACGCGACCCATAATACCTTTTCGGAAAGCCCCAAGAGTGTTTCCGGCAAGGCAATGGGTCTTCGTACCATTGGACCATTCAGGAGGCCGAATTTTGACGTTTAAAAGTGTTTCGGATGTTTTTTTGTGATCGCGACACAATTAGCTACGAGTACAAAATTATGTTCGGATATGGTTATCTCTTGTTTTTCGCGGTTCGAAGCACGTCCAAGGTGAATAAACGGGTCCACATATCAAGTGGGACCCACATTGAATGATCCCTTGAGTTTTCAAAAAACGATATATGCGATTGCATGATATATACTAACCGATGCGATCATACCAGCACTAATGCACCGGATCCCATCAGAACTCCGCAGTTAAGCGTGCTTGGGCGAGAGTAGTACTAGGATGGGTGACCTCCCGGGAAGTCCTCGTGTTGCATCCCTCCCTCTTTTTTTTTTTTTTTTTTTTGGTTGTTGCGTAAGCCTATATAGTACAAACATAACGTCGTAACTTTTACATCGTGAGGAACCACGCGACCCATAATACCTTTTCGGAAAGCCCCAAGAGTGTTTCCGGCAAGGCAATGGGTCTTCGTACCATTGGACCATTCTGGAGGCCGAATTTTGACGTTTAAAAGTGTTTCGGATGTTTTTTTGTGATCGCGACACAATTAGCTACGAGTACAAAATTATGTTCGGATATGGTTATCTCTTGTTTTTCGCGGTTCGAAGCACGTCCAAGGTGAATAAACGGGTCCACATATCAAGTGGGACCCACATTGAATGATCCCTTGAGTTTTCAAAAAACGATATATGCGATTGCATGATATATACTAACGGATGCGATCATACCAGCACTAATGCACCGGATCCCATCAGAACTCCGCAGTTAAGCGTGCTTGGGCGAGAGTAGTACTAGGATGGGTGACCTCCCGGGAAGTCCTCGTGTTGCATCCCTCCCTCTTTTTTTTTTTTTTTTTTTTGGTTGTTGCGTAAGCCTATATAGTACAAACATAACGTCGTAACTTTTACATCGTGAGGAACCACGCGACCCATAATACCTTTTCGGAAAGCCCCAAGAGTGTTTCCGGCAAGGCAATGGGTCTTCGTACCATTGGACCATTCAGGAGGCCGAATTTTGACGTTTAAAAGTGTTTCGGATGTTTTTTTGTGATCGCGACACAATTAGCTACGAGTACAAAATTATGTTCGGATATGGTTATCTCTTGTTTTTCGCGGTTCGAAGCACGTCCAAGGTGAATAAACGGGTCCACATATCAAGTGGGACCCACATTGAATGATCCCTTGAGTTTTCAAAAAACGATATATGCGATTGCATGATATATACTAACCGATGCGATCATACCAGCACTAATGCACCGGATCCCATCAGAACTCCGCAGTTAAGCGTGCTTGGGCGAGAGTAGTACTAGGATGGGTGACCTCCCGGGAAGTCCTCGTGTTGCATCCCTCCCTCTTTTTTTTTTTTTTTTTTTTGGTTGTTGCGTAAGCCTATATAGTACAAACATAACGTCGTAACTTTTACATCGTGAGGAACCACGCGACCCATAATACCTTTTCGGAAAGCCCCAAGAGTGTTTCCGGCAAGGCAATGGGTCTTCGTACCATTGGACCATTCTGGAGGCCGAATTTTGACGTTTAAAAGTGTTTCGGATGTTTTTTTGTGATCGCGACACAATTAGCTACGAGTACAAAATTATGTTCGGATATGGTTATCTCTTGTTTTTCGCGGTTCGAAGCACGTCCAAGGTGAATAAACGGGTCCACATATCAAGTGGGACCCACATTGAATGATCCCTTGAGTTTTCAAAAAACGATATATGCGATTGCATGATATATACTAACGGATGCGATCATACCAGCACTAATGCACCGGATCCCATCAGAACTCTGCAGTTAAGCGTGCTTGGGCGAGAGTAGTACTAGGATGGGTGACCTCCCGGGAAGTCCTCGTGTTGCATCCCTCCCTCTTTTTTTTTTTTTTTTTTTTGGTTGTTGCGTAAGCCTATATAGTACAAACATAACGTCGTAACTTTTACATCGTGAGGAACCACGCGACCCATAATACCTTTTCGGAAAGCCCCAAGAGTGTTTCCGGCAAGGCAATGGGTCTTCGTACCATTGGACCATTCTGGAGGCCGAATTTTGACGTTTAAAAGTGTTTCGGATGTTTTTTTGTGATCGCGACACAATTAGCTACGAGTACAAAATTATGTTCGGATATGGTTATCTCTTGTTTTTCGCGGTTCGAAGCACGTCCAAGGTGAATAAACGGGTCCACATATCAAGTGGGACCCACATTGAATGATCCCTTGAGTTTTCAAAAAACGATATATGCGATTGCATGATATATACTAACGGATGCGATCATACCAGCACTAATGCACCGGATCCCATCAGAACTCCGCAGTTAAGCGTGCTTGGGCGAGAGTAGAACTAGGATGGGTGACCTCCCGGGAAGTCCTCGTGTTGCATCCCTCCCTCTTTTTTTTTTTTTTTTTTTTGGTTGTTGCGTAAGCCTATATAGTACAAACATAACGTCGTAACTTTTACATCGTGAGGAACCACGCGACCCATAATACCTTTTCGGAAAGCCCCAAGAGTGTTTCCGGCAAGGCAATGGGTCTTCGTACCATTGGACCATTCAGGAGGCCGAATTTTGACGTTTAAAAGTGTTTCGGATGTTTTTTTGTGATCGCGACACAATTAGCTACGAGTACAAAATTATGTTCGGATATGGTTATCTCTTGTTTTTCGCGGTTCGAAGCACGTCCAAGGTGAATAAACGGGTCCACATATCAAGTGGGACCCACATTGAATGATCCCTTGAGTTTTCAAAAAACGATATATGCGATTGCATGATATATACTAACCGATGCGATCATACCAGCACTAATGCACCGGATCCCATCAGAACTCCGCAGTTAAGCGTGCTTGGGCGAGAGTAGTACTAGGATGGGTGACCTCCCGGGAAGTCCTCGTGTTGCATCCCTCCCTCTTTTTTTTTTTTTTTTTTTTGGTTGTTGCGTAAGCCTATATAGTACAAACATAACGTCGTAACTTTTACATCGTGAGGAACCACGCGACCCATAATACCTTTTCGGAAAGCCCCAAGAGTGTTTCCGGCAAGGCAATGGGTCTTCGTACCATTGGACCATTCTGGAGGCCGAATTTTGACGTTTAAAAGTGTTTCGGATGTTTTTTTGTGATCGCGACACAATTAGCTACGAGTACAAAATTATGTTCGGATATGGTTATCTCTTGTTTTTCGCGGTTCGAAGCACGTCCAAGGTGAATAAACGGGTCCACATATCAAGTGGGACCCACATTGAATGATCCCTTGAGTTTTCAAAAAACGATATATGCGATTGCATGATATATACTAACGGATGCGATCATACCAGCACTAATGCACCGGATCCCATCAGAACTCTGCAGTTAAGCGTGCTTGGGCGAGAGTAGTACTAGGATGGGTGACCTCCCGGGAAGTCCTCGTGTTGCATCCCTCCCTCTTTTTTTTTTTTTTTTTTTTGGTTGTTGCGTAAGCCTATATAGTACAAACATAACGTCGTAACTTTTACATCGTGAGGAACCACGCGACCCATAATACCTTTTCGGAAAGCCCCAAGAGTGTTTCCGGCAAGGCAATGGGTCTTCGTACCATTGGACCATTCTGGAGGCCGAATTTTGACGTTTAAAAGTGTTTCGGATGTTTTTTTGTGATCGCGACACAATTAGCTACGAGTACAAAATTATGTTCGGATATGGTTATCTCTTGTTTTTCGCGGTTCGAAGCACGTCCAAGGTGAATAAACGGGTCCACATATCAAGTGGGACCCACATTGAATGATCCCTTGAGTTTTCAAAAAACGATATATGCGATTGCATGATATATACTAACGGATGCGATCATACCAGCACTAATGCACCGGATCCCATCAGAACTCCGCAGTTAAGCGTGCTTGGGCGAGAGTAGTACTAGGATGGGTGACCTCCCGGGAAGTCCTCGTGTTGCATCCCTCCCTCTTTTTTTTTTTTTTTTTTTTGGTTGTTGCGTAAGCCTATATAGTACAAACATAACGTCGTAACTTTTACATCGTGAGGAACCACGCGACCCATAATACCTTTTCGGAAAGCCCCAAGAGTGTTTCCGGCAAGGCAATGGGTCTTCGTACCATTGGACCATTCAGGAGGCCGAATTTTGACGTTTAAAAGTGTTTCGGATGTTTTTTTGTGATCGCGACACAATTAGCTACGAGTACAAAATTATGTTCGGATATGGTTATCTCTTGTTTTTCGCGGTTCGAAGCACGTCCAAGGTGAATAAACGGGTCCACATATCAAGTGGGACCCACATTGAATGATCCCTTGAGTTTTCAAAAAACGATATATGCGATTGCATGATATATACTAACCGATGCGATCATACCAGCACTAATGCACCGGATCCCATCAGAACTCCGCAGTTAAGCGTGCTTGGGCGAGAGTAGTACTAGGATGGGTGACCTCCCGGGAAGTCCTCGTGTTGCATCCCTCCCTCTTTTTTTTTTTTTTTTTTTTGGTTGTTGCGTAAGCCTATATAGTACAAACATAACGTCGTAACTTTTACATCGTGAGGAACCACGCGACCCATAATACCTTTTCGGAAAGCCCCAAGAGTGTTTCCGGCAAGGCAATGGGTCTTCGTACCATTGGACCATTCTGGAGGCCGAATTTTGACGTTTAAAAGTGTTTCGGATGTTTTTTTGTGATCGCGACACAATTAGCTACGAGTACAAAATTATGTTCGGATATGGTTATCTCTTGTTTTTCGCGGTTCGAAGCACGTCCAAGGTGAATAAACGGGTCCACATATCAAGTGGGACCCACATTGAATGATCCCTTGAGTTTTCAAAAAACGATATATGCGATTGCATGATATATACTAACGGATGCGATCATACCAGCACTAATGCACCGGATCCCATCAGAACTCTGCAGTTAAGCGTGCTTGGGCGAGAGTAGTACTAGGATGGGTGACCTCCCGGGAAGTCCTCGTGTTGCATCCCTCCCTCTTTTTTTTTTTTTTTTTTTTGGTTGTTGCGTAAGCCTATATAGTACAAACATAACGTCGTAACTTTTACATCGTGAGGAACCACGCGACCCATAATACCTTTTCGGAAAGCCCCAAGAGTGTTTCCGGCAAGGCAATGGGTCTTCGTACCATTGGACCATTCTGGAGGCCGAATTTTGACGTTTAAAAGTGTTTCGGATGTTTTTTTGTGATCGCGACACAATTAGCTACGAGTACAAAATTATGTTCGGATATGGTTATCTCTTGTTTTTCGCGGTTCGAAGCACGTCCAAGGTGAATAAACGGGTCCACATATCAAGTGGGACCCACATTGAATGATCCCTTGAGTTTTCAAAAAACGATATATGCGATTGCATGATATATACTAACGGATGCGATCATACCAGCACTAATGCACCGGATCCCATCAGAACTCCGCAGTTAAGCGTGCTTGGGCGAGAGTAGTACTAGGATGGGTGACCTCCCGGGAAGTCCTCGTGTTGCATCCCTCCCTCTTTTTTTTTTTTTTTTTTTTGGTTGTTGCGTAAGCCTATATAGTACAAACATAACGTCGTAACTTTTACATCGTGAGGAACCACGCGACCCATAATACCTTTTCGGAAAGCCCCAAGAGTGTTTCCGGCAAGGCAATGGGTCTTCGTACCATTGGACCATTCAGGAAGCCGAATTTTGACGTTTAAAAGTGTTTCGGATGTTTTTTTGTGATCGCGACACAATTAGCTACGAGTACAAAATTATGTTCGGATATGGTTATCTCTTGTTTTTCGCGGTTCGAAGCACGTCCAAGGTTAATAAACGGGTCCACATATCAAGTGGGACCCACATTGAATGATCCCTTGAGTTTTCAAAAAACGATATATGCGATTGCATGATATATACTAACGGATGCGATCATACCAGCACTAATGCACCGGATCCCATCAGAACTCCGCAGTTAAGCGTGCTTGGGCGAGAGTAGTACTAGGATGGGTGACCTCCCGGGAAGTCCTCGTGTTGCATCCCTCCCTCTTTTTTTTTTTTTTTTTTTTGGTTGTTGCGTAAGCCTATATAGTACAAACATAACGTCGTAACTTTTACATCGTGAGGAACCACGCGACCCATAATACCTTTTCGGAAAGCCCCAAGAGTGTTTCCGGCAAGGCAATGGGTCTTCGTACCATTGGACCATTCAGGAGGCCGAATTTTGACGTTTAAAAGTGTTTCGGATGTTTTTTTGTGATCGCGACACAATTAGCTACGAGTACAAAATTATGTTCGGATATGGTTATCTCTTGTTTTTCGCGGTTCGAAGCACGTCCAAGGTGAATAAACGGGTCCACATATCAAGTGGGACCCACATTGAATGATCCCTTGAGTTTTCAAAAAACGATATATGCGATTGCATGATATATACTAACGGATGCGATCATACCAGCACTAATGCACCGGATCCCATCAGAACTCCGCAGTTAAGCGTGCTTGGGCGAGAGTAGTACTAGGATGGGTGACCTCCCGGGAAGTCCTCGTGTTGCATCCCTCCCTCTTTTTTTTTTTTTTTTTTTTGGTTGTTGCGTAAGCCTATATAGTACAAACATAACGTCGTAACTTTTACATCGTGAGGAACCACGCGACCCATAATACCTTTTCGGAAAGCCCCAAGAGTGTTTCCGGCAAGGCAATGGGTCTTCGTACCATTGGACCATTCTGGAGGCCGAATTTTGACGTTTAAAAGTGTTTCGGATGTTTTTTTGTGATCGCGACACAATTAGCTACGAGTACAAAATTATGTTCGGATATGGTTATCTCTTGTTTTTCGCGGTTCGAAGCACGTCCAAGGTGAATAAACGGGTCCACATATCAAGTGGGACCCACATTGAATGATCCCTTGAGTTTTCAAAAAACGATATATGCGATTGCATGATATATACTAACGGATGCGATCATACCAGCACTAATGCACCGGATCCCATCAGAACTCCGCAGTTAAGCGTGCTTGGGCGAGAGTAGTACTAGGATGGGTGACCTCCCGGGAAGTCCTCGTGTTGCATCCCTCCCTCTTTTTTTTTTTTTTTTTTTTGGTTGTTGCGTAAGCCTATATAGTACAAACATAACGTCGTAACTTTTACATCGTGAGGAACCACGCGACCCATAATACCTTTTCGGAAAGCCCCAAGAGTGTTTCCGGCAAGGCAATGGGTCTTCGTACCATTGGACCATTCAGGAGGCCGAATTTTGACGTTTAAAAGTGTTTCGGATGTTTTTTTGTGATCGCGACACAATTAGCTACGAGTACAAAATTATGTTCGGATATGGTTATCTCTTGTTTTTCGCGGTTCGAAGCACGTCCAAGGTGAATAAACGGGTCCACATATCAAGTGGGACCCACATTGAATGATCCCTTGAGTTTTCAAAAAACGATATATGCGATTGCATGATATATACTAACCGATGCGATCATACCAGCACTAATGCACCGGATCCCATCAGAACTCCGCAGTTAAGCGTGCTTGGGCGAGAGTAGTACTAGGATGGGTGACCTCCCGGGAAGTCCTCGTGTTGCATCCCTCCCTCTTTTTTTTTTTTTTTTTTTTGGTTGTTGCGTAAGCCTATATAGTACAAACATAACGTCGTAACTTTTACATCGTGAGGAACCACGCGACCCATAATACCTTTTCGGAAAGCCCCAAGAGTGTTTCCGGCAAGGCAATGGGTCTTCGTACCATTGGACCATTCTGGAGGCCGAATTTTGACGTTTAAAAGTGTTTCGGATGTTTTTTTGTGATCGCGACACAATTAGCTACGAGTACAAAATTATGTTCGGATATGGTTATCTCTTGTTTTTCGCGGTTCGAAGCACGTCCAAGGTGAATAAACGGGTCCACATATCAAGTGGGACCCACATTGAATGATCCCTTGAGTTTTCAAAAAACGATATATGCGATTGCATGATATATACTAACGGATGCGATCATACCAGCACTAATGCACCGGATCCCATCAGAACTCCGCAGTTAAGCGTGCTTGGGCGAGAGTAGTACTAGGATGGGTGACCTCCCGGGAAGTCCTCGTGTTGCATCCCTCCCTCTTTTTTTTTTTTTTTTTTTTGGTTGTTGCGTAAGCCTATATAGTACAAACATAACGTCGTAACTTTTACATCGTGAGGAACCACGCGACCCATAATACCTTTTCGGAAAGCCCCAAGAGTGTTTCCGGCAAGGCAATGGGTCTTCGTACCATTGGACCATTCAGGAGGCCGAATTTTGACGTTTAAAAGTGTTTCGGATGTTTTTTTGTGATCGCGACACAATTAGCTACGAGTACAAAATTATGTTCGGATATGGTTATCTCTTGTTTTTCGCGGTTCGAAGCACGTCCAAGGTGAATAAACGGGTCCACATATCAAGTGGGACCCACATTGAATGATCCCTTGAGTTTTCAAAAAACGATATATGCGATTGCATGATATATACTAACCGATGCGATCATACCAGCACTAATGCACCGGATCCCATCAGAACTCCGCAGTTAAGCGTGCTTGGGCGAGAGTAGTACTAGGATGGGTGACCTCCCGGGAAGTCCTCGTGTTGCATCCCTCCCTCTTTTTTTTTTTTTTTTTTTTGGTTGTTGCGTAAGCCTATATAGTACAAACATAACGTCGTAACTTTTACATCGTGAGGAACCACGCGACCCATAATACCTTTTCGGAAAGCCCCAAGAGTGTTTCCGGCAAGGCAATGGGTCTTCGTACCATTGGACCATTCTGGAGGCCGAATTTTGACGTTTAAAAGTGTTTCGGATGTTTTTTTGTGATCGCGACACAATTAGCTACGAGTACAAAATTATGTTCGGATATGGTTATCTCTTGTTTTTCGCGGTTCGAAGCACGTCCAAGGTGAATAAACGGGTCCACATATCAAGTGGGACCCACATTGAATGATCCCTTGAGTTTTCAAAAAACGATATATGCGATTGCATGATATATACTAACGGATGCGATCATACCAGCACTAATGCACCGGATCCCATCAGAACTCCGCAGTTAAGCGTGCTTGGGCGAGAGTAGTACTAGGATGGGTGACCTCCCGGGAAGTCCTCGTGTTGCATCCCTCCCTCTTTTTTTTTTTTTTTTTTTTGGTTGTTGCGTAAGCCTATATAGTACAAACATAACGTCGTAACTTTTACATCGTGAGGAACCACGCGACCCATAATACCTTTTCGGAAAGCCCCAAGAGTGTTTCCGGCAAGGCAATGGGTCTTCGTACCATTGGACCATTCAGGAGGCCGAATTTTGACGTTTAAAAGTGTTTCGGATGTTTTTTTGTGATCGCGACACAATTAGCTACGAGTACAAAATTATGTTCGGATATGGTTATCTCTTGTTTTTCGCGGTTCGAAGCACGTCCAAGGTGAATAAACGGGTCCACATATCAAGTGGGACCCACATTGAATGATCCCTTGAGTTTTCAAAAAACGATATATGCGATTGCATGATATATACTAACCGATGCGATCATACCAGCACTAATGCACCGGATCCCATCAGAACTCCGCAGTTAAGCGTGCTTGGGCGAGAGTAGTACTAGGATGGGTGACCTCCCGGGAAGTCCTCGTGTTGCATCCCTCCCTCTTTTTTTTTTTTTTTTTTTTGGTTGTTGCGTAAGCCTATATAGTACAAACATAACGTCGTAACTTTTACATCGTGAGGAACCACGCGACCCATAATACCTTTTCGGAAAGCCCCAAGAGTGTTTCCGGCAAGGCAATGGGTCTTCGTACCATTGGACCATTCTGGAGGCCGAATTTTGACGTTTAAAAGTGTTTCGGATGTTTTTTTGTGATCGCGACACAATTAGCTACGAGTACAAAATTATGTTCGGATATGGTTATCTCTTGTTTTTCGCGGTTCGAAGCACGTCCAAGGTGAATAAACGGGTCCACATATCAAGTGGGACCCACATTGAATGATCCCTTGAGTTTTCAAAAAACGATATATGCGATTGCATGATATATACTAACGGATGCGATCATACCAGCACTAATGCACCGGATCCCATCAGAACTCCGCAGTTAAGCGTGCTTGGGCGAGAGTAGTACTAGGATGGGTGACCTCCCGGGAAGTCCTCGTGTTGCATCCCTCCCTCTTTTTTTTTTTTTTTTTTTTGGTTGTTGCGTAAGCCTATATAGTACAAACATAACGTCGTAACTTTTACATCGTGAGGAACCACGCGACCCATAATACCTTTTCGGAAAGCCCCAAGAGTGTTTCCGGCAAGGCAATGGGTCTTCGTACCATTGGACCATTCAGGAGGCCGAATTTTGACGTTTAAAAGTGTTTCGGATGTTTTTTTGTGATCGCGACACAATTAGCTACGAGTACAAAATTATGTTCGGATATGGTTATCTCTTGTTTTTCGCGGTTCGAAGCACGTCCAAGGTGAATAAACGGGTCCACATATCAAGTGGGACCCACATTGAATGATCCCTTGAGTTTTCAAAAAACGATATATGCGATTGCATGATATATACTAACCGATGCGATCATACCAGCACTAATGCACCGGATCCCATCAGAACTCCGCAGTTAAGCGTGCTTGGGCGAGAGTAGTACTAGGATGGGTGACCTCCCGGGAAGTCCTCGTGTTGCATCCCTCCCTCTTTTTTTTTTTTTTTTTTTTGGTTGTTGCGTAAGCCTATATAGTACAAACATAACGTCGTAACTTTTACATCGTGAGGAACCACGCGACCCATAATACCTTTTCGGAAAGCCCCAAGAGTGTTTCCGGCAAGGCAATGGGTCTTCGTACCATTGGACCATTCTGGAGGCCGAATTTTGACGTTTAAAAGTGTTTCGGATGTTTTTTTGTGATCGCGACACAATTAGCTACGAGTACAAAATTATGTTCGGATATGGTTATCTCTTGTTTTTCGCGGTTCGAAGCACGTCCAAGGTGAATAAACGGGTCCACATATCAAGTGGGACCCACATTGAATGATCCCTTGAGTTTTCAAAAAACGATATATGCGATTGCATGATATATACTAACGGATGCGATCATACCAGCACTAATGCACCGGATCCCATCAGAACTCCGCAGTTAAGCGTGCTTGGGCGAGAGTAGTACTAGGATGGGTGACCTCCCGGGAAGTCCTCGTGTTGCATCCCTCCCTCTTTTTTTTTTTTTTTTTTTTGGTTGTTGCGTAAGCCTATATAGTACAAACATAACGTCGTAACTTTTACATCGTGAGGAACCACGCGACCCATAATACCTTTTCGGAAAGCCCCAAGAGTGTTTCCGGCAAGGCAATGGGTCTTCGTACCATTGGACCATTCAGGAGGCCGAATTTTGACGTTTAAAAGTGTTTCGGATGTTTTTTTGTGATCGCGACACAATTAGCTACGAGTACAAAATTATGTTCGGATATGGTTATCTCTTGTTTTTCGCGGTTCGAAGCACGTCCAAGGTGAATAAACGGGTCCACATATCAAGTGGGACCCACATTGAATGATCCCTTGAGTTTTCAAAAAACGATATATGCGATTGCATGATATATACTAACCGATGCGATCATACCAGCACTAATGCACCGGATCCCATCAGAACTCCGCAGTTAAGCGTGCTTGGGCGAGAGTAGTACTAGGATGGGTGACCTCCCGGGAAGTCCTCGTGTTGCATCCCTCCCTCTTTTTTTTTTTTTTTTTTTTGGTTGTTGCGTAAGCCTATATAGTACAAACATAACGTCGTAACTTTTACATCGTGAGGAACCACGCGACCCATAATACCTTTTCGGAAAGCCCCAAGAGTGTTTCCGGCAAGGCAATGGGTCTTCGTACCATTGGACCATTCTGGAGGCCGAATTTTGACGTTTAAAAGTGTTTCGGATGTTTTTTTGTGATCGCGACACAATTAGCTACGAGTACAAAATTATGTTCGGATATGGTTATCTCTTGTTTTTCGCGGTTCGAAGCACGTCCAAGGTGAATAAACGGGTCCACATATCAAGTGGGACCCACATTGAATGATCCCTTGAGTTTTCAAAAAACGATATATGCGATTGCATGATATATACTAACGGATGCGATCATACCAGCACTAATGCACCGGATCCCATCAGAACTCTGCAGTTAAGCGTGCTTGGGCGAGAGTAGTACTAGGATGGGTGACCTCCCGGGAAGTCCTCGTGTTGCATCCCTCCCTCTTTTTTTTTTTTTTTTTTTTGGTTGTTGCGTAAGCCTATATAGTACAAACATAACGTCGTAACTTTTACATCGTGAGGAACCACGCGACCCATAATACCTTTTCGGAAAGCCCCAAGAGTGTTTCCGGCAAGGCAATGGGTCTTCGTACCATTGGACCATTCTGGAGGCCGAATTTTGACGTTTAAAAGTGTTTCGGATGTTTTTTTGTGATCGCGACACAATTAGCTACGAGTACAAAATTATGTTCGGATATGGTTATCTCTTGTTTTTCGCGGTTCGAAGCACGTCCAAGGTGAATAAACGGGTCCACATATCAAGTGGGACCCACATTGAATGATCCCTTGAGTTTTCAAAAAACGATATATGCGATTGCATGATATATACTAACGGATGCGATCATACCAGCACTAATGCACCGGATCCCATCAGAACTCCGCAGTTAAGCGTGCTTGGGCGAGAGTAGTACTAGGATGGGTGACCTCCCGGGAAGTCCTCGTGTTGCATCCCTCCCTCTTTTTTTTTTTTTTTTTTTTGGTTGTTGCGTAAGCCTATATAGTACAAACATAACGTCGTAACTTTTACATCGTGAGGAACCACGCGACCCATAATACCTTTTCGGAAAGCCCCAAGAGTGTTTCCGGCAAGGCAATGGGTCTTCGTACCATTGGACCATTCAGGAGGCCGAATTTTGACGTTTAAAAGTGTTTCGGATGTTTTTTTGTGATCGCGACACAATTAGCTACGAGTACAAAATTATGTTCGGATATGGTTATCTCTTGTTTTTCGCGGTTCGAAGCACGTCCAAGGTGAATAAACGGGTCCACATATCAAGTGGGACCCACATTGAATGATCCCTTGAGTTTTCAAAAAACGATATATGCGATTGCATGATATATACTAACCGATGCGATCATACCAGCACTAATGCACCGGATCCCATCAGAACTCCGCAGTTAAGCGTGCTTGGGCGAGAGTAGTACTAGGATGGGTGACCTCCCGGGAAGTCCTCGTGTTGCATCCCTCCCTCTTTTTTTTTTTTTTTTTTTTGGTTGTTGCGTAAGCCTATATAGTACAAACATAACGTCGTAACTTTTACATCGTGAGGAACCACGCGACCCATAATACCTTTTCGGAAAGCCCCAAGAGTGTTTCCGGCAAGGCAATGGGTCTTCGTACCATTGGACCATTCTGGAGGCCGAATTTTGACGTTTAAAAGTGTTTCGGATGTTTTTTTGTGATCGCGACACAATTAGCTACGAGTACAAAATTATGTTCGGATATGGTTATCTCTTGTTTTTCGCGGTTCGAAGCACGTCCAAGGTGAATAAACGGGTCCACATATCAAGTGGGACCCACATTGAATGATCCCTTGAGTTTTCAAAAAACGATATATGCGATTGCATGATATATACTAACGGATGCGATCATACCAGCACTAATGCACCGGATCCCATCAGAACTCCGCAGTTAAGCGTGCTTGGGCGAGAGTAGTACTAGGATGGGTGACCTCCCGGGAAGTCCTCGTGTTGCATCCCTCCCTCTTTTTTTTTTTTTTTTTTTTGGTTGTTGCGTAAGCCTATATAGTACAAACATAACGTCGTAACTTTTACATCGTGAGGAACCACGCGACCCATAATACCTTTTCGGAAAGCCCCAAGAGTGTTTCCGGCAAGGCAATGGGTCTTCGTACCATTGGACCATTCAGGAGGCCGAATTTTGACGTTTAAAAGTGTTTCGGATGTTTTTTTGTGATCGCGACACAATTAGCTACGAGTACAAAATTATGTTCGGATATGGTTATCTCTTGTTTTTCGCGGTTCGAAGCACGTCCAAGGTGAATAAACGGGTCCACATATCAAGTGGGACCCACATTGAATGATCCCTTGAGTTTTCAAAAAACGATATATGCGATTGCATGATATATACTAACCGATGCGATCATACCAGCACTAATGCACCGGATCCCATCAGAACTCCGCAGTTAAGCGTGCTTGGGCGAGAGTAGTACTAGGATGGGTGACCTCCCGGGAAGTCCTCGTGTTGCATCCCTCCCTCTTTTTTTTTTTTTTTTTTTTGGTTGTTGCGTAAGCCTATATAGTACAAACATAACGTCGTAACTTTTACATCGTGAGGAACCACGCGACCCATAATACCTTTTCGGAAAGCCCCAAGAGTGTTTCCGGCAAGGCAATGGGTCTTCGTACCATTGGACCATTCTGGAGGCCGAATTTTGACGTTTAAAAGTGTTTCGGATGTTTTTTTGTGATCGCGACACAATTAGCTACGAGTACAAAATTATGTTCGGATATGGTTATCTCTTGTTTTTCGCGGTTCGAAGCACGTCCAAGGTGAATAAACGGGTCCACATATCAAGTGGGACCCACATTGAATGATCCCTTGAGTTTTCAAAAAACGATATATGCGATTGCATGATATATACTAACGGATGCGATCATACCAGCACTAATGCACCGGATCCCATCAGAACTCCGCAGTTAAGCGTGCTTGGGCGAGAGTAGTACTAGGATGGGTGACCTCCCGGGAAGTCCTCGTGTTGCATCCCTCCCTCTTTTTTTTTTTTTTTTTTTTGGTTGTTGCGTAAGCCTATATAGTACAAACATAACGTCGTAACTTTTACATCGTGAGGAACCACGCGACCCATAATACCTTTTCGGAAAGCCCCAAGAGTGTTTCCGGCAAGGCAATGGGTCTTCGTACCATTGGACCATTCAGGAGGCCGAATTTTGACGTTTAAAAGTGTTTCGGATGTTTTTTTGTGATCGCGACACAATTAGCTACGAGTACAAAATTATGTTCGGATATGGTTATCTCTTGTTTTTCGCGGTTCGAAGCACGTCCAAGGTGAATAAACGGGTCCACATATCAAGTGGGACCCACATTGAATGATCCCTTGAGTTTTCAAAAAACGATATATGCGATTGCATGATATATACTAACCGATGCGATCATACCAGCACTAATGCACCGGATCCCATCAGAACTCCGCAGTTAAGCGTGCTTGGGCGAGAGTAGTACTAGGATGGGTGACCTCCCGGGAAGTCCTCGTGTTGCATCCCTCCCTCTTTTTTTTTTTTTTTTTTTTGGTTGTTGCGTAAGCCTATATAGTACAAACATAACGTCGTAACTTTTACATCGTGAGGAACCACGCGACCCATAATACCTTTTCGGAAAGCCCCAAGAGTGTTTCCGGCAAGGCAATGGGTCTTCGTACCATTGGACCATTCTGGAGGCCGAATTTTGACGTTTAAAAGTGTTTCGGATGTTTTTTTGTGATCGCGACACAATTAGCTACGAGTACAAAATTATGTTCGGATATGGTTATCTCTTGTTTTTCGCGGTTCGAAGCACGTCCAAGGTGAATAAACGGGTCCACATATCAAGTGGGACCCACATTGAATGATCCCTTGAGTTTTCAAAAAACGATATATGCGATTGCATGATATATACTAACGGATGCGATCATACCAGCACTAATGCACCGGATCCCATCAGAACTCCGCAGTTAAGCGTGCTTGGGCGAGAGTAGTACTAGGATGGGTGACCTCCCGGGAAGTCCTCGTGTTGCATCCCTCCCTCTTTTTTTTTTTTTTTTTTTTGGTTGTTGCGTAAGCCTATATAGTACAAACATAACGTCGTAACTTTTACATCGTGAGGAACCACGCGACCCATAATACCTTTTCGGAAAGCCCCAAGAGTGTTTCCGGCAAGGCAATGGGTCTTCGTACCATTGGACCATTCAGGAGGCCGAATTTTGACGTTTAAAAGTGTTTCGGATGTTTTTTTGTGATCGCGACACAATTAGCTACGAGTACAAAATTATGTTCGGATATGGTTATCTCTTGTTTTTCGCGGTTCGAAGCACGTCCAAGGTGAATAAACGGGTCCACATATCAAGTGGGACCCACATTGAATGATCCCTTGAGTTTTCAAAAAACGATATATGCGATTGCATGATATATACTAACCGATGCGATCATACCAGCACTAATGCACCGGATCCCATCAGAACTCCGCAGTTAAGCGTGCTTGGGCGAGAGTAGTACTAGGATGGGTGACCTCCCGGGAAGTCCTCGTGTTGCATCCCTCCCTCTTTTTTTTTTTTTTTTTTTTGGTTGTTGCGTAAGCCTATATAGTACAAACATAACGTCGTAACTTTTACATCGTGAGGAACCACGCGACCCATAATACCTTTTCGGAAAGCCCCAAGAGTGTTTCCGGCAAGGCAATGGGTCTTCGTACCATTGGACCATTCAGGAGGCCGAATTTTGACGTTTAAAAGTGTTTCGGATGTTTTTTTGTGATCGCGACACAATTAGCTACGAGTACAAAATTATGTTCGGATATGGTTATCTCTTGTTTTTCGCGGTTCGAAGCACGTCCAAGGTGAATAAACGGGTCCACATATCAAGTGGGACCCACATTGAATGATCCCTTGAGTTTTCAAAAAACGATATATGCGATTGCATGATATATACTAACGGATGCGATCATACCAGCACTAATGCACCGGATCCCATCAGAACTCCGCAGTTAAGCGTGCTTGGGCGAGAGTAGTACTAGGATGGGTGACCTCCCGGGAAGTCCTCGTGTTGCATCCCTCCCTCTTTTTTTTTTTTTTTTTTTGGTTGTTGCGTAAGCCTATATAGTACAAACATAACGTCGTAACTTTTACATCGTGAGGAACCACGCGACCCATAATACCTTTTCGGAAAGCCCCAAGAGTGTTTCCGGCAAGGCAATGGGTCTTCGTACCATTGGACCATTCTGGAGGCCGAATTTTGACGTTTAAAAGTGTTTCGGATGTTTTTTTGTGATCGCGACACAATTAGCTACGAGTACAAAATTATGTTCGGATATGGTTATCTCTTGTTTTTCGCGGTTCGAAGCACGTCCAAGGTGAATAAACGGGTCCACATATCAAGTGGGACCCACATTGAATGATCCCTTGAGTTTTCAAAAAACGATATATGCGATTGCATGATATATACTAACGGATGCGATCATACCAGCACTAATGCACCGGATCCCATCAGAACTCCGCAGTTAAGCGTGCTTGGGCGAGAGTAGTACTAGGATGGGTGACCTCCCGGGAAGTCCTCGTGTTGCATCCCTCCCTCTTTTTTTTTTTTTTTTTTTTGGTTGTTGCGTAAGCCTATATAGTACAAACATAACGTCGTAACTTTTACATCGTGAGGAACCACGCGACCCATAATACCTTTTCGGAAAGCCCCAAGAGTGTTTCCGGCAAGGCAATGGGTCTTCGTACCATTGGACCATTCAGGAGGCCGAATTTTGACGTTTAAAAGTGTTTCGGATGTTTTTTTGTGATCGCGACACAATTAGCTACGAGTACAAAATTATGTTCGGATATGGTTATCTCTTGTTTTTCGCGGTTCGAAGCACGTCCAAGGTGAATAAACGGGTCCACATATCAAGTGGGACCCACATTGAATGATCCCTTGAGTTTTCAAAAAACGATATATGCGATTGCATGATATATACTAACCGATGCGATCATACCAGCACTAATGCACCGGATCCCATCAGAACTCCGCAGTTAAGCGTGCTTGGGCGAGAGTAGTACTAGGATGGGTGACCTCCCGGGAAGTCCTCGTGTTGCATCCCTCCCTCTTTTTTTTTTTTTTTTTTTTGGTTGTTGCGTAAGCCTATATAGTACAAACATAACGTCGTAACTTTTACATCGTGAGGAACCACGCGACCCATAATACCTTTTCGGAAAGCCCCAAGAGTGTTTCCGGCAAGGCAATGGGTCTTCGTACCATTGGACCATTCTGGAGGCCGAATTTTGACGTTTAAAAGTGTTTCGGATGTTTTTTTGTGATCGCGACACAATTAGCTACGAGTACAAAATTATGTTCGGATATGGTTATCTCTTGTTTTTCGCGGTTCGAAGCACGTCCAAGGTGAATAAACGGGTCCACATATCAAGTGGGACCCACATTGAATGATCCCTTGAGTTTTCAAAAAACGATATATGCGATTGCATGATATATACTAACGGATGCGATCATACCAGCACTAATGCACCGGATCCCATCAGAACTCCGCAGTTAAGCGTGCTTGGGCGAGAGTAGTACTAGGATGGGTGACCTCCCGGGAAGTCCTCGTGTTGCATCCCTCCCTCTTTTTTTTTTTTTTTTTTTGGTTGTTGCGTAAGCCTATATAGTACAAACATAACGTCGTAACTTTTACATCGTGAGGAACCACGCGACCCATAATACCTTTTCGGAAAGCCCCAAGAGTGTTTCCGGCAAGGCAATGGGTCTTCGTACCATTGGACCATTCTGGAGGCCGAATTTTGACGTTTAAAAGTGTTTCGGATGTTTTTTTGTGATCGCGACACAATTAGCTACGAGTACAAAATTATGTTCGGATATGGTTATCTCTTGTTTTTCGCGGTTCGAAGCACGTCCAAGGTGAATAAACGGGTCCACATATCAAGTGGGACCCACATTGAATGATCCCTTGAGTTTTCAAAAAACGATATATGCGATTGCATGATATATACTAACGGATGCGATCATACCAGCACTAATGCACCGGATCCCATCAGAACTCTGCAGTTAAGCGTGCTTGGGCGAGAGTAGTACTAGGATGGGTGACCTCCCGGGAAGTCCTCGTGTTGCATCCCTCCCTCTTTTTTTTTTTTTTTTTTTTGGTTGTTGCGTAAGCCTATATAGTACAAACATAACGTCGTAACTTTTACATCGTGAGGAACCACGCGACCCATAATACCTTTTCGGAAAGCCCCAAGAGTGTTTCCGGCAAGGCAATGGGTCTTCGTACCATTGGACCATTCTGGAGGCCGAATTTTGACGTTTAAAAGTGTTTCGGATGTTTTTTTGTGATCGCGACACAATTAGCTACGAGTACAAAATTATGTTCGGATATGGTTATCTCTTGTTTTTCGCGGTTCGAAGCACGTCCAAGGTGAATAAACGGGTCCACATATCAAGTGGGACCCACATTGAATGATCCCTTGAGTTTTCAAAAAACGATATATGCGATTGCATGATATATACTAACGGATGCGATCATACCAGCACTAATGCACCGGATCCCATCAGAACTCCGCAGTTAAGCGTGCTTGGGCGAGAGTAGAACTAGGATGGGTGACCTCCCGGGAAGTCCTCGTGTTGCATCCCTCCCTCTTTTTTTTTTTTTTTTTTTTGGTTGTTGCGTAAGCCTATATAGTACAAACATAACGTCGTAACTTTTACATCGTGAGGAACCACGCGACCCATAATACCTTTTCGGAAAGCCCCAAGAGTGTTTCCGGCAAGGCAATGGGTCTTCGTACCATTGGACCATTCAGGAGGCCGAATTTTGACGTTTAAAAGTGTTTCGGATGTTTTTTTGTGATCGCGACACAATTAGCTACGAGTACAAAATTATGTTCGGATATGGTTATCTCTTGTTTTTCGCGGTTCGAAGCACGTCCAAGGTGAATAAACGGGTCCACATATCAAGTGGGACCCACATTGAATGATCCCTTGAGTTTTCAAAAAACGATATATGCGATTGCATGATATATACTAACCGATGCGATCATACCAGCACTAATGCACCGGATCCCATCAGAACTCCGCAGTTAAGCGTGCTTGGGCGAGAGTAGTACTAGGATGGGTGACCTCCCGGGAAGTCCTCGTGTTGCATCCCTCCCTCTTTTTTTTTTTTTTTTTTTTGGTTGTTGCGTAAGCCTATATAGTACAAACATAACGTCGTAACTTTTACATCGTGAGGAACCACGCGACCCATAATACCTTTTCGGAAAGCCCCAAGAGTGTTTCCGGCAAGGCAATGGGTCTTCGTACCATTGGACCATTCTGGAGGCCGAATTTTGACGTTTAAAAGTGTTTCGGATGTTTTTTTGTGATCGCGACACAATTAGCTACGAGTACAAAATTATGTTCGGATATGGTTATCTCTTGTTTTTCGCGGTTCGAAGCACGTCCAAGGTGAATAAACGGGTCCACATATCAAGTGGGACCCACATTGAATGATCCCTTGAGTTTTCAAAAAACGATATATGCGATTGCATGATATATACTAACGGATGCGATCATACCAGCACTAATGCACCGGATCCCATCAGAACTCTGCAGTTAAGCGTGCTTGGGCGAGAGTAGTACTAGGATGGGTGACCTCCCGGGAAGTCCTCGTGTTGCATCCCTCCCTCTTTTTTTTTTTTTTTTTTTTGGTTGTTGCGTAAGCCTATATAGTACAAACATAACGTCGTAACTTTTACATCGTGAGGAACCACGCGACCCATAATACCTTTTCGGAAAGCCCCAAGAGTGTTTCCGGCAAGGCAATGGGTCTTCGTACCATTGGACCATTCTGGAGGCCGAATTTTGACGTTTAAAAGTGTTTCGGATGTTTTTTTGTGATCGCGACACAATTAGCTACGAGTACAAAATTATGTTCGGATATGGTTATCTCTTGTTTTTCGCGGTTCGAAGCACGTCCAAGGTGAATAAACGGGTCCACATATCAAGTGGGACCCACATTGAATGATCCCTTGAGTTTTCAAAAAACGATATATGCGATTGCATGATATATACTAACGGATGCGATCATACCAGCACTAATGCACCGGATCCCATCAGAACTCCGCAGTTAAGCGTGCTTGGGCGAGAGTAGTACTAGGATGGGTGACCTCCCGGGAAGTCCTCGTGTTGCATCCCTCCCTCTTTTTTTTTTTTTTTTTTTTGGTTGTTGCGTAAGCCTATATAGTACAAACATAACGTCGTAACTTTTACATCGTGAGGAACCACGCGACCCATAATACCTTTTCGGAAAGCCCCAAGAGTGTTTCCGGCAAGGCAATGGGTCTTCGTACCATTGGACCATTCAGGAGGCCGAATTTTGACGTTTAAAAGTGTTTCGGATGTTTTTTTGTGATCGCGACACAATTAGCTACGAGTACAAAATTATGTTCGGATATGGTTATCTCTTGTTTTTCGCGGTTCGAAGCACGTCCAAGGTGAATAAACGGGTCCACATATCAAGTGGGACCCACATTGAATGATCCCTTGAGTTTTCAAAAAACGATATATGCGATTGCATGATATATACTAACCGATGCGATCATACCAGCACTAATGCACCGGATCCCATCAGAACTCCGCAGTTAAGCGTGCTTGGGCGAGAGTAGTACTAGGATGGGTGACCTCCCGGGAAGTCCTCGTGTTGCATCCCTCCCTCTTTTTTTTTTTTTTTTTTTTGGTTGTTGCGTAAGCCTATATAGTACAAACATAACGTCGTAACTTTTACATCGTGAGGAACCACGCGACCCATAATACCTTTTCGGAAAGCCCCAAGAGTGTTTCCGGCAAGGCAATGGGTCTTCGTACCATTGGACCATTCTGGAGGCCGAATTTTGACGTTTAAAAGTGTTTCGGATGTTTTTTTGTGATCGCGACACAATTAGCTACGAGTACAAAATTATGTTCGGATATGGTTATCTCTTGTTTTTCGCGGTTCGAAGCACGTCCAAGGTGAATAAACGGGTCCACATATCAAGTGGGACCCACATTGAATGATCCCTTGAGTTTTCAAAAAACGATATATGCGATTGCATGATATATACTAACGGATGCGATCATACCAGCACTAATGCACCGGATCCCATCAGAACTCTGCAGTTAAGCGTGCTTGGGCGAGAGTAGTACTAGGATGGGTGACCTCCCGGGAAGTCCTCGTGTTGCATCCCTCCCTCTTTTTTTTTTTTTTTTTTTTGGTTGTTGCGTAAGCCTATATAGTACAAACATAACGTCGTAACTTTTACATCGTGAGGAACCACGCGACCCATAATACCTTTTCGGAAAGCCCCAAGAGTGTTTCCGGCAAGGCAATGGGTCTTCGTACCATTGGACCATTCTGGAGGCCGAATTTTGACGTTTAAAAGTGTTTCGGATGTTTTTTTGTGATCGCGACACAATTAGCTACGAGTACAAAATTATGTTCGGATATGGTTATCTCTTGTTTTTCGCGGTTCGAAGCACGTCCAAGGTGAATAAACGGGTCCACATATCAAGTGGGACCCACATTGAATGATCCCTTGAGTTTTCAAAAAACGATATATGCGATTGCATGATATATACTAACGGATGCGATCATACCAGCACTAATGCACCGGATCCCATCAGAACTCCGCAGTTAAGCGTGCTTGGGCGAGAGTAGTACTAGGATGGGTGACCTCCCGGGAAGTCCTCGTGTTGCATCCCTCCCTCTTTTTTTTTTTTTTTTTTTTGGTTGTTGCGTAAGCCTATATAGTACAAACATAACGTCGTAACTTTTACATCGTGAGGAACCACGCGACCCATAATACCTTTTCGGAAAGCCCCAAGAGTGTTTCCGGCAAGGCAATGGGTCTTCGTACCATTGGACCATTCAGGAGGCCGAATTTTGACGTTTAAAAGTGTTTCGGATGTTTTTTTGTGATCGCGACACAATTAGCTACGAGTACAAAATTATGTTCGGATATGGTTATCTCTTGTTTTTCGCGGTTCGAAGCACGTCCAAGGTTAATAAACGGGTCCACATATCAAGTGGGACCCACATTGAATGATCCCTTGAGTTTTCAAAAAACGATATATGCGATTGCATGATATATACTAACCGATGCGATCATACCAGCACTAATGCACCGGATCCCATCAGAACTCCGCAGTTAAGCGTGCTTGGGCGAGAGTAGTACTAGGATGGGTGACCTCCCGGGAAGTCCTCGTGTTGCATCCCTCCCTCTTTTTTTTTTTTTTTTTTTTGGTTGTTGCGTAAGCCTATATAGTACAAACATAACGTCGTAACTTTTACATCGTGAGGAACCACGCGACCCATAATACCTTTTCGGAAAGCCCCAAGAGTGTTTCCGGCAAGGCAATGGGTCTTCGTACCATTGGACCATTCTGGAGGCCGAATTTTGACGTTTAAAAGTGTTTCGGATGTTTTTTTGTGATCGCGACACAATTAGCTACGAGTACAAAATTATGTTCGGATATGGTTATCTCTTGTTTTTCGCGGTTCGAAGCACGTCCAAGGTGAATAAACGGGTCCACATATCAAGTGGGACCCACATTGAATGATCCCTTGAGTTTTCAAAAAACGATATATGCGATTGCATGATATATACTAACGGATGCGATCATACCAGCACTAATGCACCGGATCCCATCAGAACTCCGCAGTTAAGCGTGCTTGGGCGAGAGTAGTACTAGGATGGGTGACCTCCCGGGAAGTCCTCGTGTTGCATCCCTCCCTCTTTTTTTTTTTTTTTTTTTTGGTTGTTGCGTAAGCCTATATAGTACAAACATAACGTCGTAACTTTTACATCGTGAGGAACCACGCGACCCATAATACCTTTTCGGAAAGCCCCAAGAGTGTTTCCGGCAAGGCAATGGGTCTTCGTACCATTGGACCATTCTGGAGGCCGAATTTTGACGTTTAAAAGTGTTTCGGATGTTTTTTTGTGATCGCGACACAATTAGCTACGAGTACAAAATTATGTTCGGATATGGTTATCTCTTGTTTTTCGCGGTTCGAAGCACGTCCAAGGTGAATAAACGGGTCCACATATCAAGTGGGACCCACATTGAATGATCCCTTGAGTTTTCAAAAAACGATATATGCGATTGCATGATATATACTAACGGATGCGATCATACCAGCACTAATGCACCGGATCCCATCAGAACTCTGCAGTTAAGCGTGCTTGGGCGAGAGTAGTACTAGGATGGGTGACCTCCCGGGAAGTCCTCGTGTTGCATCCCTCCCTCTTTTTTTTTTTTTTTTTTTTGGTTGTTGCGTAAGCCTATATAGTACAAACATAACGTCGTAACTTTTACATCGTGAGGAACCACGCGACCCATAATACCTTTTCGGAAAGCCCCAAGAGTGTTTCCGGCAAGGCAATGGGTCTTCGTACCATTGGACCATTCTGGAGGCCGAATTTTGACGTTTAAAAGTGTTTCGGATGTTTTTTTGTGATCGCGACACAATTAGCTACGAGTACAAAATTATGTTCGGATATGGTTATCTCTTGTTTTTCGCGGTTCGAAGCACGTCCAAGGTGAATAAACGGGTCCACATATCAAGTGGGACCCACATTGAATGATCCCTTGAGTTTTCAAAAAACGATATATGCGATTGCATGATATATACTAACGGATGCGATCATACCAGCACTAATGCACCGGATCCCATCAGAACTCCGCAGTTAAGCGTGCTTGGGCGAGAGTAGTACTAGGATGGGTGACCTCCCGGGAAGTCCTCGTGTTGCATCCCTCCCTCTTTTTTTTTTTTTTTTTTTTGGTTGTTGCGTAAGCCTATATAGTACAAACATAACGTCGTAACTTTTACATCGTGAGGAACCACGCGACCCATAATACCTTTTCGGAAAGCCCCAAGAGTGTTTCCGGCAAGGCAATGGGTCTTCGTACCATTGGACCATTCAGGAGGCCGAATTTTGACGTTTAAAAGTGTTTCGGATGTTTTTTTGTGATCGCGACACAATTAGCTACGAGTACAAAATTATGTTCGGATATGGTTATCTCTTGTTTTTCGCGGTTCGAAGCACGTCCAAGGTGAATAAACGGGTCCACATATCAAGTGGGACCCACATTGAATGATCCCTTGAGTTTTCAAAAAACGATATATGCGATTGCATGATATATACTAACGGATGCGATCATACCAGCACTAATGCACCGGATCCCATCAGAACTCCGCAGTTAAGCGTGCTTGGGCGAGAGTAGTACTAGGATGGGTGACCTCTCGGGAAGTCCTCGTGTTGCATCCCTCCCTCTTTTTTTTTTTTTTTTTTTTGGTTGTTGCGTAAGCCTATATAGTACAAACATAACGTCGTAACTTTTACATCGTGAGGAACCACGCGACCCATAATACCTTTTCGGAAAGCCCCAAGAGTGTTTCCGGCAAGGCAATGGGTCTTCGTACCATTGGACCATTCAGGAGGCCGAATTTTGACGTTTAAAAGTGTTTCGGATGTTTTTTTGTGATCGCGACACAATTAGCTACGAGTACAAAATTATGTTCGGATATGGTTATCTCTTGTTTTTCGCGGTTCGAAGCACGTCCAAGGTTAATAAACGGGTCCACATATCAAGTGGGACCCACATTGAATGATCCCTTGAGTTTTCAAAAAACGATATATGCGATTGCATGATATATACTAACTGATGCGATCATACCAGCACTAATGCACCGGATCCCATCAGAACTCCGCAGTTAAGCGTGCTTGGGCGAGAGTAGTACTAGGATGGGTGACCTCCCGGGAAGTCCTCGTGTTGCATCCCTCCCTCTTTTTTTTTTTTTTTTTTTTGGTTGTTGCGTAAGCCTATATAGTACAAACATAACGTCGTAACTTTTACATCGTGAGGAACCACGCGACCCATAATACCTTTTCGGAAAGCCCCAAGAGTGTTTCCGGCAAGGCAATGGGTCTTCGTACCATTGGACCATTCTGGAGGCCGAATTTTGACGTTTAAAAGTGTTTCGGATGTTTTTTTGTGATCGCGACACAATTAGCTACGAGTACAAAATTATGTTCGGATATGGTTATCTCTTGTTTTTCGCGGTTCGAAGCACGTCCAAGGTGAATAAACGGGTCCACATATCAAGTGGGACCCACATTGAATGATCCCTTGAGTTTTCAAAAAACGATATATGCGATTGCATGATATATACTAACGGATGCGATCATACCAGCACTAATGCACCGGATCCCATCAGAACTCCGCAGTTAAGCGTGCTTGGGCGAGAGTAGTACTAGGATGGGTGACCTCCCGGGAAGTCCTCGTGTTGCATCCCTCCCTCTTTTTTTTTTTTTTTTTTTTGGTTGTTGCGTAAGCCTATATAGTACAAACATAACGTCGTAACTTTTACATCGTGAGGAACCACGCGACCCATAATACCTTTTCGGAAAGCCCCAAGAGTGTTTCCGGCAAGGCAATGGGTCTTCGTACCATTGGACCATTCAGGAGGCCGAATTTTGACGTTTAAAAGTGTTTCGGATGTTTTTTTGTGATCGCGACACAATTAGCTACGAGTACAAAATTATGTTCGGATATGGTTATCTCTTGTTTTTCGCGGTTCGAAGCACGTCCAAGGTGAATAAACGGGTCCACATATCAAGTGGGACCCACATTGAATGATCCCTTGAGTTTTCAAAAAACGATATATGCGATTGCATGATATATACTAACGGATGCGATCATACCAGCACTAATGCACCGGATCCCATCAGAACTCCGCAGTTAAGCGTGCTTGGGCGAGAGTAGTACTAGGATGGGTGACCTCTCGGGAAGTCCTCGTGTTGCATCCCTCCCTCTTTTTTTTTTTTTTTTTTTTGGTTGTTGCGTAAGCCTATATAGTACAAACATAACGTCGTAACTTTTACATCGTGAGGAACCACGCGACCCATAATACCTTTTCGGAAAGCCCCAAGAGTGTTTCCGGCAAGGCAATGGGTCTTCGTACCATTGGACCATTCTGGAGGCCGAATTTTGACGTTTAAAAGTGTTTCGGATGTTTTTTTGTGATCGCGACACAATTAGCTACGAGTACAAAATTATGTTCGGATATGGTTATCTCTTGTTTTTCGCGGTTCGAAGCACGTCCAAGGTGAATAAACGGGTCCACATATCAAGTGGGACCCACATTGAATGATCCCTTGAGTTTTCAAAAAACGATATATGCGATTGCATGATATATACTAACGGATGCGATCATACCAGCACTAATGCACCGGATCCCATCAGAACTCCGCAGTTAAGCGTGCTTGGGCGAGAGTAGTACTAGGATGGGTGACCTCCCGGGAAGTCCTCGTGTTGCATCCCTCCCTCTTTTTTTTTTTTTTTTTTTTGGTTGTTGCGTAAGCCTATATAGTACAAACATAACGTCGTAACTTTTACATCGTGAGGAACCACGCGACCCATAATACCTTTTCGGAAAGCCCCAAGAGTGTTTCCGGCAAGGCAATGGGTCTTCGTACCATTGGACCATTCTGGAGGCCGAATTTTGACGTTTAAAAGTGTTTCGGATGTTTTTTTGTGATCGCGACACAATTAGCTACGAGTACAAAATTATGTTCGGATATGGTTATCTCTTGTTTTTCGCGGTTCGAAGCACGTCCAAGGTGAATAAACGGGTCCACATATCAAGTGGGACCCACATTGAATGATCCCTTGAGTTTTCAAAAAACGATATATGCGATTGCATGATATATACTAACGGATGCGATCATACCAGCACTAATGCACCGGATCCCATCAGAACTCCGCAGTTAAGCGTGCTTGGGCGAGAGTAGTACTAGGATGGGTGACCTCCCGGGAAGTCCTCGTGTTGCATCCCTCCCTCTTTTTTTTTTTTTTTTTTTTGGTTGTTGCGTAAGCCTATATAGTACAAACATAACGTCGTAACTTTTACATCGTGAGGAACCACGCGACCCATAATACCTTTTCGGAAAGCCCCAAGAGTGTTTCCGGCAAGGCAATGGGTCTTCGTACCATTGGACCATTCTGGAGGCCGAATTTTGACGTTTAAAAGTGTTTCGGATGTTTTTTTGTGATCGCGACACAATTAGCTACGAGTACAAAATTATGTTCGGATATGGTTATCTCTTGTTTTTCGCGGTTCGAAGCACGTCCAAGGTGAATAAACGGGTCCACATATCAAGTGGGACCCACATTGAATGATCCCTTGAGTTTTCAAAAAACGATATATGCGATTGCATGATATATACTAACGGATGCGATCATACCAGCACTAATGCACCGGATCCCATCAGAACTCCGCAGTTAAGCGTGCTTGGGCGAGAGTAGTACTAGGATGGGTGACCTCCCGGGAAGTCCTCGTGTTGCATCCCTCCCTCTTTTTTTTTTTTTTTTTTTTGGTTGTTGCGTAAGCCTATATAGTACAAACATAACGTCGTAACTTTTACATCGTGAGGAACCACGCGACCCATAATACCTTTTCGGAAAGCCCCAAGAGTGTTTCCGGCAAGGCAATGGGTCTTCGTACCATTGGACCATTCTGGAGGCCGAATTTTGACGTTTAAAAGTGTTTCGGATGTTTTTTTGTGATCGCGACACAATTAGCTACGAGTACAAAATTATGTTCGGATATGGTTATCTCTTGTTTTTCGCGGTTCGAAGCACGTCCAAGGTGAATAAACGGGTCCACATATCAAGTGGGACCCACATTGAATGATCCCTTGAGTTTTCAAAAAACGATATATGCGATTGCATGATATATACTAACGGATGCGATCATACCAGCACTAATGCACCGGATCCCATCAGAACTCCGCAGTTAAGCGTGCTTGGGCGAGAGTAGTACTAGGATGGGTGACCTCCCGGGAAGTCCTCGTGTTGCATCCCTCCCTCTTTTTTTTTTTTTTTTTTTTGGTTGTTGCGTAAGCCTATATAGTACAAACATAACGTCGTAACTTTTACATCGTGAGGAACCACGCGACCCATAATACCTTTTCGGAAAGCCCCAAGAGTGTTTCCGGCAAGGCAATGGGTCTTCGTACCATTGGACCATTCTGGAGGCCGAATTTTGACGTTTAAAAGTGTTTCGGATGTTTTTTTGTGATCGCGACACAATTAGCTACGAGTACAAAATTATGTTCGGATATGGTTATCTCTTGTTTTTCGCGGTTCGAAGCACGTCCAAGGTGAATAAACGGGTCCACATATCAAGTGGGACCCACATTGAATGATCCCTTGAGTTTTCAAAAAACGATATATGCGATTGCATGATATATACTAACGGATGCGATCATACCAGCACTAATGCACCGGATCCCATCAGAACTCCGCAGTTAAGCGTGCTTGGGCGAGAGTAGTACTAGGATGGGTGACCTCCCGGGAAGTCCTCGTGTTGCATCCCTCCCTCTTTTTTTTTTTTTTTTTTTTGGTTGTTGCGTAAGCCTATATAGTACAAACATAACGTCGTAACTTTTACATCGTGAGGAACCACGCGACCCATAATACCTTTTCGGAAAGCCCCAAGAGTGTTTCCGGCAAGGCAATGGGTCTTCGTACCATTGGACCATTCTGGAGGCCGAATTTTGACGTTTAAAAGTGTTTCGGATGTTTTTTTGTGATCGCGACACAATTAGCTACGAGTACAAAATTATGTTCGGATATGGTTATCTCTTGTTTTTCGCGGTTCGAAGCACGTCCAAGGTGAATAAACGGGTCCACATATCAAGTGGGACCCACATTGAATGATCCCTTGAGTTTTCAAAAAACGATATATGCGATTGCATGATATATACTAACGGATGCGATCATACCAGCACTAATGCACCGGATCCCATCAGAACTCCGCAGTTAAGCGTGCTTGGGCGAGAGTAGTACTAGGATGGGTGACCTCCCGGGAAGTCCTCGTGTTGCATCCCTCCCTCTTTTTTTTTTTTTTTTTTTTGGTTGTTGCGTAAGCCTATATAGTACAAACATAACGTCGTAACTTTTACATCGTGAGGAACCACGCGACCCATAATACCTTTTCGGAAAGCCCCAAGAGTGTTTCCGGCAAGGCAATGGGTCTTCGTACCATTGGACCATTCTGGAGGCCGAATTTTGACGTTTAAAAGTGTTTCGGATGTTTTTTTGTGATCGCGACACAATTAGCTACGAGTACAAAATTATGTTCGGATATGGTTATCTCTTGTTTTTCGCGGTTCGAAGCACGTCCAAGGTGAATAAACGGGTCCACATATCAAGTGGGACCCACATTGAATGATCCCTTGAGTTTTCAAAAAACGATATATGCGATTGCATGATATATACTAACGGATGCGATCATACCAGCACTAATGCACCGGATCCCATCAGAACTCCGCAGTTAAGCGTGCTTGGGCGAGAGTAGTACTAGGATGGGTGACCTCCCGGGAAGTCCTCGTGTTGCATCCCTCCCTCTTTTTTTTTTTTTTTTTTTTGGTTGTTGCGTAAGCCTATATAGTACAAACATAACGTCGTAACTTTTACATCGTGAGGAACCACGCGACCCATAATACCTTTTCGGAAAGCCCCAAGAGTGTTTCCGGCAAGGCAATGGGTCTTCGTACCATTGGACCATTCTGGAGGCCGAATTTTGACGTTTAAAAGTGTTTCGGATGTTTTTTTGTGATCGCGACACAATTAGCTACGAGTACAAAATTATGTTCGGATATGGTTATCTCTTGTTTTTCGCGGTTCGAAGCACGTCCAAGGTGAATAAACGGGTCCACATATCAAGTGGGACCCACATTGAATGATCCCTTGAGTTTTCAAAAAACGATATATGCGATTGCATGATATATACTAACGGATGCGATCATACCAGCACTAATGCACCGGATCCCATCAGAACTCCGCAGTTAAGCGTGCTTGGGCGAGAGTAGTACTAGGATGGGTGACCTCCCGGGAAGTCCTCGTGTTGCATCCCTCCCTCTTTTTTTTTTTTTTTTTTTTGGTTGTTGCGTAAGCCTATATAGTACAAACATAACGTCGTAACTTTTACATCGTGAGGAACCACGCGACCCATAATACCTTTTCGGAAAGCCCCAAGAGCGTTTCCGGCAAGGCAATGGGTCTTCGTACCATTGGACCATTCTGGAGGCCGAATTTTGACGTTTAAAAGTGTTTCGGATGTTTTTTTGTGATCGCGACACAATTAGCTACGAGTACAAAATTATGTTCGGATATGGTTATCTCTTGTTTTTCGCGGTTCGAAGCACGTCCAAGGTGAATAAACGGGTCCACATATCAAGTGGGACCCACATTGAATGATCCCTTGAGTTTTCAAAAAACGATATATGCGATTGCATGATATATACTAACGGATGCGATCATACCAGCACTAATGCACCGGATCCCATCAGAACTCCGCAGTTAAGCGTGCTTGGGCGAGAGTAGTACTAGGATGGGTGACCTCCCGGGAAGTCCTCGTGTTGCATCCCTCCCTCTTTTTTTTTTTTTTTTTTTTGGTTGTTGCGTAAGCCTATATAGTACAAACATAACGTCGTAACTTTTACATCGTGAGGAACCACGCGACCCATAATACCTTTTCGGAAAGCCCCAAGAGTGTTTCCGGCAAGGCAATGGGTCTTCGTACCATTGGACCATTCTGGAGGCCGAATTTTGACGTTTAAAAGTGTTTCGGATGTTTTTTTGTGATCGCGACACAATTAGCTACGAGTACAAAATTATGTTCGGATATGGTTATCTCTTGTTTTTCGCGGTTCGAAGCACGTCCAAGGTGAATAAACGGGTCCACATATCAAGTGGGACCCACATTGAATGATCCCTTGAGTTTTCAAAAAACGATATATGCGATTGCATGATATATACTAACGGATGCGATCATACCAGCACTAATGCACCGGATCCCATCAGAACTCCGCAGTTAAGCGTGCTTGGGCGAGAGTAGTACTAGGATGGGTGACCTCCCGGGAAGTCCTCGTGTTGCATCCCTCCCTCTTTTTTTTTTTTTTTTTTTTGGTTGTTGCGTAAGCCTATATAGTACAAACATAACGTCGTAACTTTTACATCGTGAGGAACCACGCGACCCATAATACCTTTTCGGAAAGCCCCAAGAGTGTTTCCGGCAAGGCAATGGGTCTTCGTACCATTGGACCATTCTGGAGGCCGAATTTTGACGTTTAAAAGTGTTTCGGATGTTTTTTTGTGATCGCGACACAATTAGCTACGAGTACAAAATTATGTTCGGATATGGTTATCTCTTGTTTTTCGCGGTTCGAAGCACGTCCAAGGTGAATAAACGGGTCCACATATCAAGTGGGACCCACATTGAATGATCCCTTGAGTTTTCAAAAAACGATATATGCGATTGCATGATATATACTAACGGATGCGATCATACCAGCACTAATGCACCGGATCCCATCAGAACTCCGCAGTTAAGCGTGCTTGGGCGAGAGTAGTACTAGGATGGGTGACCTCCCGGGAAGTCCTCGTGTTGCATCCCTCCCTCTTTTTTTTTTTTTTTTTTTTGGTTGTTGCGTAAGCCTATATAGTACAAACATAACGTCGTAACTTTTACATCGTGAGGAACCACGCGACCCATAATACCTTTTCGGAAAGCCCCAAGAGTGTTTCCGGCAAGGCAATGGGTCTTCGTACCATTGGACCATTCTGGAGGCCGAATTTTGACGTTTAAAAGTGTTTCGGATGTTTTTTTGTGATCGCGACACAATTAGCTACGAGTACAAAATTATGTTCGGATATGGTTATCTCTTGTTTTTCGCGGTTCGAAGCACGTCCAAGGTGAATAAACGGGTCCACATATCAAGTGGGACCCACATTGAATGATCCCTTGAGTTTTCAAAAAACGATATATGCGATTGCATGATATATACTAACGGATGCGATCATACCAGCACTAATGCACCGGATCCCATCAGAACTCCGCAGTTAAGCGTGCTTGGGCGAGAGTAGTACTAGGATGGGTGACCTCCCGGGAAGTCCTCGTGTTGCATCCCTCCCTCTTTTTTTTTTTTTTTTTTTTGGTTGTTGCGTAAGCCTATATAGTACAAACATAACGTCGTAACTTTTACATCGTGAGGAACCACGCGACCCATAATACCTTTTCGGAAAGCCCCAAGAGTGTTTCCGGCAAGGCAATGGGTCTTCGTACCATTGGACCATTCTGGAGGCCGAATTTTGACGTTTAAAAGTGTTTCGGATGTTTTTTTGTGATCGCGACACAATTAGCTACGAGTACAAAATTATGTTCGGATATGGTTATCTCTTGTTTTTCGCGGTTCGAAGCACGTCCAAGGTGAATAAACGGGTCCACATATCAAGTGGGACCCACATTGAATGATCCCTTGAGTTTTCAAAAAACGATATATGCGATTGCATGATATATACTAATGGATGCGATCATACCAGCACTAATGCACCGGATCCCATCAGAACTCCGCAGTTAAGCGTGCTTGGGCGAGAGTAGTACTAGGATGGGTGACCTCCCGGGAAGTCCTCGTGTTGCATCCCTCCCTCTTTTTTTTTTTTTTTTTTTTGGTTGTTGCGTAAGCCTATATAGTACAAACATAACGTCGTAACTTTTACATCGTGAGGAACCACGCGACCCATAATACCTTTTCGGAAAGCCCCAAGAGTGTTTCCGGCAAGGCAATGGGTCTTCGTACCATTGGACCATTCTGGAGGCCGAATTTTGACGTTTAAAAGTGTTTCGGATGTTTTTTTGTGATCGCGACACAATTAGCTACGAGTACAAAATTATGTTCGGATATGGTTATCTCTTGTTTTTCGCGGTTCGAAGCACGTCCAAGGTGAATAAACGGGTCCACATATCAAGTGGGACCCACATTGAATGATCCCTTGAGTTTTCAAAAAACGATATATGCGATTGCATGATATATACTAACGGATGCGATCATACCAGCACTAATGCACCGGATCCCATCAGAACTCCGCAGTTAAGCGTGCTTGGGCGAGAGTAGTACTAGGATGGGTGACCTCCCGGGAAGTCCTCGTGTTGCATCCCTCCCTCTTTTTTTTTTTTTTTTTTTTGGTTGTTGCGTAAGCCTATATAGTACAAACATAACGTCGTAACTTTTACATCGTGAGGAACCACGCGACCCATAATACCTTTTCGGAAAGCCCCAAGAGCGTTTCCGGCAAGGCAATGGGTCTTCGTACCATTGGACCATTTTGGAGGCCGAATTTTGACGTTTAAAAGTGTTTCGGATGTTTTTTTGTGATCGCGACACAATTAGCTACGAGTACAAAATTATGTTCGGATATGGTTATCTCTTGTTTTTCGCGGTTCGAAGCACGTCCAAGGTGAATAAACGGGTCCACATATCAAGTGGGACCCACATTGAATGATCCCTTGAGTTTTCAAAAAACGATATATGCGATTGCATGATATATACTAACGGATGCGATCATACCAGCACTAATGCACCGGATCCCATCAGAACTCCGCAGTTAAGCGTGCTTGGGCGAGAGTAGTACTAGGATGGGTGACCTCCCGGGAAGTCCTCGTGTTGCATCCCTCCCTCTTTTTTTTTTTTTTTTTTTTGGTTGTTGCGTAAGCCTATATAGTACAAACATAACGTCGTAACTTTTACATCGTGAGGAACCACGCGACCCATAATACCTTTTCGGAAAGCCCCAAGAGTGTTTCCGGCAAGGCAATGGGTCTTCGTACCATTGGACCATTCTGGAGGCCGAATTTTGACGTTTAAAAGTGTTTCGGATGTTTTTTTGTGATCGCGACACAATTAGCTACGAGTACAAAATTATGTTCGGATATGGTTATCTCTTGTTTTTCGCGGTTCGAAGCACGTCCAAGGTGAATAAACGGGTCCACATATCAAGTGGGACCCACATTGAATGATCCCTTGAGTTTTCAAAAAACGATATATGCGATTGCATGATATATACTAACGGATGCGATCATACCAGCACTAATGCACCGGATCCCATCAGAACTCCGCAGTTAAGCGTGCTTGGGCGAGAGTAGTACTAGGATGGGTGACCTCCCGGGAAGTCCTCGTGTTGCATCCCTCCCTCTTTTTTTTTTTTTTTTTTTTGGTTGTTGCGTAAGCCTATATAGTACAAACATAACGTCGTAACTTTTACATCGTGAGGAACCACGCGACCCATAATACCTTTTCGGAAAGCCCCAAGAGCGTTTCCGGCAAGGCAATGGGTCTTCGTACCATTGGACCATTCTGGAGGCCGAATTTTGACGTTTAAAAGTGTTTCGGATGTTTTTTTGTGATCGCGACACAATTAGCTACGAGTACAAAATTATGTTCGGATATGGTTATCTCTTGTTTTTCGCGGTTCGAAGCACGTCCAAGGTGAATAAACGGGTCCACATATCAAGTGGGACCCACATTGAATGATCCCTTGAGTTTTCAAAAAACGATATATGCGATTGCATGATATATACTAACGGATGCGATCATACCAGCACTAATGCACCGGATCCCATCAGAACTCCGCAGTTAAGCGTGCTTGGGCGAGAGTAGTACTAGGATGGGTGACCTCCCGGGAAGTCCTCGTGTTGCATCCCTCCCTCTTTTTTTTTTTTTTTTTTTTGGTTGTTGCGTAAGCCTATATAGTACAAACATAACGTCGTAACTTTTACATCGTGAGGAACCACGCGACCCATAATACCTTTTCGGAAAGCCCCAAGAGCGTTTCCGGCAAGGCAATGGGTCTTCGTACCATTGGACCATTTTGGAGGCCGAATTTTGACGTTTAAAAGTGTTTCGGATGTTTTTTTGTGATCGCGACACAATTAGCTACGAGTACAAAATTATGTTCGGATATGGTTATCTCTTGTTTTTCGCGGTTCGAAGCACGTCCAAGGTGAATAAACGGGTCCACATATCAAGTGGGACCCACATTGAATGATCCCTTGAGTTTTCAAAAAACGATATATGCGATTGCATGATATATACTAACGGATGCGATCATACCAGCACTAATGCACCGGATCCCATCAGAACTCCGCAGTTAAGCGTGCTTGGGCGAGAGTAGTACTAGGATGGGTGACCTCCCGGGAAGTCCTCGTGTTGCATCCCTCCCTCTTTTTTTTTTTTTTTTTTTTGGTTGTTGCGTAAGCCTATATAGTACAAACATAACGTCGTAACTTTTACATCGTGAGGAACCACGCGACCCATAATACCTTTTCGGAAAGCCCCAAGAGTGTTTCCGGCAAGGCAATGGGTCTTCGTACCATTGGACCATTCTGGAGGCCGAATTTTGACGTTTAAAAGTGTTTCGGATGTTTTTTTGTGATCGCGACACAATTAGCTACGAGTACAAAATTATGTTCGGATATGGTTATCTCTTGTTTTTCGCGGTTCGAAGCACGTCCAAGGTGAATAAACGGGTCCACATATCAAGTGGGACCCACATTGAATGATCCCTTGAGTTTTCAAAAAACGATATATGCGATTGCATGATATATACTAACGGATGCGATCATACCAGCACTAATGCACCGGATCCCATCAGAACTCCGCAGTTAAGCGTGCTTGGGCGAGAGTAGTACTAGGATGGGTGACCTCCCGGGAAGTCCTCGTGTTGCATCCCTCCCTCTTTTTTTTTTTTTTTTTTTTGGTTGTTGCGTAAGCCTATATAGTACAAACATAACGTCGTAACTTTTACATCGTGAGGAACCACGCGACCCATAATACCTTTTCGGAAAGCCCCAAGAGCGTTTCCGGCAAGGCAATGGGTCTTCGTACCATTGGACCATTCTGGAGGCCGAATTTTGACGTTTAAAAGTGTTTCGGATGTTTTTTTGTGATCGCGACACAATTAGCTACGAGTACAAAATTATGTTCGGATATGGTTATCTCTTGTTTTTCGCGGTTCGAAGCACGTCCAAGGTGAATAAACGGGTCCACATATCAAGTGGGACCCACATTGAATGATCCCTTGAGTTTTCAAAAAACGATATATGCGATTGCATGATATATACTAACGGATGCGATCATACCAGCACTAATGCACCGGATCCCATCAGAACTCCGCAGTTAAGCGTGCTTGGGCGAGAGTAGTACTAGGATGGGTGACCTCCCGGGAAGTCCTCGTGTTGCATCCCTCCCTCTTTTTTTTTTTTTTTTTTTTGGTTGTTGCGTAAGCCTATATAGTACAAACATAACGTCGTAACTTTTACATCGTGAGGAACCACGCGACCCATAATACCTTTTCGGAAAGCCCCAAGAGCGTTTCCGGCAAGGCAATGGGTCTTCGTACCATTGGACCATTTTGGAGGCCGAATTTTGACGTTTAAAAGTGTTTCGGATGTTTTTTTGTGATCGCGACACAATTAGCTACGAGTACAAAATTATGTTCGGATATGGTTATCTCTTGTTTTTCGCGGTTCGAAGCACGTCCAAGGTGAATAAACGGGTCCACATATCAAGTGGGACCCACATTGAATGATCCCTTGAGTTTTCAAAAAACGATATATGCGATTGCATGATATATACTAACGGATGCGATCATACCAGCACTAATGCACCGGATCCCATCAGAACTCCGCAGTTAAGCGTGCTTGGGCGAGAGTAGTACTAGGATGGGTGACCTCCCGGGAAGTCCTCGTGTTGCATCCCTCCCTCTTTTTTTTTTTTTTTTTTTTGGTTGTTGCGTAAGCCTATATAGTACAAACATAACGTCGTAACTTTTACATCGTGAGGAACCACGCGACCCATAATACCTTTTCGGAAAGCCCCAAGAGTGTTTCCGGCAAGGCAATGGGTCTTCGTACCATTGGACCATTCTGGAGGCCGAATTTTGACGTTTAAAAGTGTTTCGGATGTTTTTTTGTGATCGCGACACAATTAGCTACGAGTACAAAATTATGTTCGGATATGGTTATCTCTTGTTTTTCGCGGTTCGAAGCACGTCCAAGGTGAATAAACGGGTCCACATATCAAGTGGGACCCACATTGAATGATCCCTTGAGTTTTCAAAAAACGATATATGCGATTGCATGATATATACTAACGGATGCGATCATACCAGCACTAATGCACCGGATCCCATCAGAACTCCGCAGTTAAGCGTGCTTGGGCGAGAGTAGTACTAGGATGGGTGACCTCCCGGGAAGTCCTCGTGTTGCATCCCTCCCTCTTTTTTTTTTTTTTTTTTTTGGTTGTTGCGTAAGCCTATATAGTACAAACATAACGTCGTAACTTTTACATCGTGAGGAACCACGCGACCCATAATACCTTTTCGGAAAGCCCCAAGAGCGTTTCCGGCAAGGCAATGGGTCTTCGTACCATTGGACCATTCTGGAGGCCGAATTTTGACGTTTAAAAGTGTTTCGGATGTTTTTTTGTGATCGCGACACAATTAGCTACGAGTACAAAATTATGTTCGGATATGGTTATCTCTTGTTTTTCGCGGTTCGAAGCACGTCCAAGGTGAATAAACGGGTCCACATATCAAGTGGGACCCACATTGAATGATCCCTTGAGTTTTCAAAAAACGATATATGCGATTGCATGATATATACTAACGGATGCGATCATACCAGCACTAATGCACCGGATCCCATCAGAACTCCGCAGTTAAGCGTGCTTGGGCGAGAGTAGTACTAGGATGGGTGACCTCCCGGGAAGTCCTCGTGTTGCATCCCTCCCTCTTTTTTTTTTTTTTTTTTTTGGTTGTTGCGTAAGCCTATATAGTACAAACATAACGTCGTAACTTTTACATCGTGAGGAACCACGCGACCCATAATACCTTTTCGGAAAGCCCCAAGAGCGTTTCCGGCAAGGCAATGGGTCTTCGTACCATTGGACCATTCTGGAGGCCGAATTTTGACGTTTAAAAGTGTTTCGGATGTTTTTTTGTGATCGCGACACAATTAGCTACGAGTACAAAATTATGTTCGGATATGGTTATCTCTTGTTTTTCGCGGTTCGAAGCACGTCCAAGGTGAATAAACGGGTCCACATATCAAGTGGGACCCACATTGAATGATCCCTTGAGTTTTCAAAAAACGATATATGCGATTGCATGATATATACTAATGGATGCGATCATACCAGCACTAATGCACCGGATCCCATCAGAACTCCGCAGTTAAGCGTGCTTGGGCGAGAGTAGTACTAGGATGGGTGACCTCCCGGGAAGTCCTCGTGTTGCATCCCTCCCTCTTTTTTTTTTTTTTTTTTTTGGTTGTTGCGTAAGCCTATATAGTACAAACATAACGTCGTAACTTTTACATCGTGAGGAACCACGCGACCCATAATACCTTTTCGGAAAGCCCCAAGAGCGTTTCCGGCAAGGCAATGGGTCTTCGTACCATTGGACCATTCTGGAGGCCGAATTTTGACGTTTAAAAGTGTTTCGGATGTTTTTTTGTGATCGCGACACAATTAGCTACGAGTACAAAATTATGTTCGGATATGGTTATCTCTTGTTTTTCGCGGTTCGAAGCACGTCCAAGGTGAATAAACGGGTCCACATATCAAGTGGGACCCACATTGAATGATCCCTTGAGTTTTCAAAAAACGATATATGCGATTGCATGATATATACTAACGGATGCGATCATACCAGCACTAATGCACCGGATCCCATCAGAACTCCGCAGTTAAGCGTGCTTGGGCGAGAGTAGTACTAGGATGGGTGACCTCCCGGGAAGTCCTCGTGTTGCATCCCTCCCTCTTTTTTTTTTTTTTTTTTTTGGTTGTTGCGTAAGCCTATATAGTACAAACATAACGTCGTAACTTTTACATCGTGAGGAACCACGCGACCCATAATACCTTTTCGGAAAGCCCCAAGAGCGTTTCCGGCAAGGCAATGGGTCTTCGTACCATTGGACCATTCTGGAGGCCGAATTTTGACGTTTAAAAGTGTTTCGGATGTTTTTTTGTGATCGCGACACAATTAGCTACGAGTACAAAATTATGTTCGGATATGGTTATCTCTTGTTTTTCGCGGTTCGAAGCACGTCCAAGGTGAATAAACGGGTCCACATATCAAGTGGGACCCACATTGAATGATCCCTTGAGTTTTCAAAAAACGATATATGCGATTGCATGATATATACTAATGGATGCGATCATACCAGCACTAATGCACCGGATCCCATCAGAACTCCGCAGTTAAGCGTGCTTGGGCGAGAGTAGTACTAGGATGGGTGACCTCCCGGGAAGTCCTCGTGTTGCATCCCTCCCTCTTTTTTTTTTTTTTTTTTTTGGTTGTTGCGTAAGCCTATATAGTACAAACATAACGTCGTAACTTTTACATCGTGAGGAACCACGCGACCCATAATACCTTTTCGGAAAGCCCCAAGAGCGTTTCCGGCAAGGCAATGGGTCTTCGTACCATTGGACCATTCTGGAGGCCGAATTTTGACGTTTAAAAGTGTTTCGGATGTTTTTTTGTGATCGCGACACAATTAGCTACGAGTACAAAATTATGTTCGGATATGGTTATCTCTTGTTTTTCGCGGTTCGAAGCACGTCCAAGGTGAATAAACGGGTCCACATATCAAGTGGGACCCACATTGAATGATCCCTTGAGTTTTCAAAAAACGATATATGCGATTGCATGATATATACTAACGGATGCGATCATACCAGCACTAATGCACCGGATCCCATCAGAACTCCGCAGTTAAGCGTGCTTGGGCGAGAGTAGTACTAGGATGGGTGACCTCCCGGGAAGTCCTCGTGTTGCATCCCTCCCTCTTTTTTTTTTTTTTTTTTTTGGTTGTTGCGTAAGCCTATATAGTACAAACATAACGTCGTAACTTTTACATCGTGAGGAACCACGCGACCCATAATACCTTTTCGGAAAGCCCCCAGAGTGTTTCCGGCAAGGCAATGGGTCTTCGTACCATTGGACCATTCTGGAGGCCGAATTTTGACGTTTAAAAGTGTTTCGGATGTTTTTTTGTGATCGCGACACAATTAGCTACGAGTACAAAATTATGTTCGGATATGGTTATCTCTTGTTTTTCGCGGTTCGAAGCACGTCCAAGGTGAATAAACGGGTCCACATATCAAGTGGGACCCACATTGAATGATCCCTTGAGTTTTCAAAAAACGATATATGCGATTGCATGATATATACTAACGGATGCGATCATACCAGCACTAATGCACCGGATCCCATCAGAACTCCGCAGTTAAGCGTGCTTGGGCGAGAGTAGTACTAGGATGGGTGACCTCCCGGGAAGTCCTCGTGTTGCATCCCTCCCTCTTTTTTTTTTTTTTTTTTTTGGTTGTTGCGTAAGCCTATATAGTACAAACATAACGTCGTAACTTTTACATCGTGAGGAACCACGCGACCCATAATACCTTTTCGGAAAGCCCCCAGAGTGTTTCCGGCAAGGCAATGGGTCTTCGTACCATTGGACCATTCTGGAGGCCGAATTTTGACGTTTAAAAGTGTTTCGGATGTTTTTTTGTGATCGCGACACAATTAGCTACGAGTACAAAATTATGTTCGGATTTGGTTATCTCTTGTTTTTCGCGGTTCGAAGCACGTCCAAGGTGAATAAACGGGTCCACATATCAAGTGGGACCCACATTGAATGATCCCTTGAGTTTTCAAAAAACGATATATGCGATTGCATGATATATACTAACGGATGCGATCATACCAGCACTAATGCACCGGATCCCATCAGAACTCCGCAGTTAAGCGTGCTTGGGCGAGAGTAGTACTAGGATGGGTGACCTCCCGGGAAGTCCTCGTGTTGCATCCCTCCCTCTTTTTTTTTTTTTTTTTTTTGGTTGTTGCGTAAGCCTATATAGTACAAACATAACGTCGTAACTTTTACATCGTGAGGAACCACGCGACCCATAATACCTTTTCGGAAAGCCCCAAGAGTGTTTCCGGCAAGGCAATGGGTCTTCGTACCATTGGACCATTCTGGAGGCCGAATTTTGACGTTTAAAAGTGTTTCGGATGTTTTTTTGTGATCGCGACACAATTAGCTACGAGTACAAAATTATGTTCGGATATGGTTATCTCTTGTTTTTCGCGGTTCGAAGCACGTCCAAGGTGAATAAACGGGTCCACATATCAAGTGGGACCCACATTGAATGATCCCTTGAGTTTTCAAAAAACGATATATGCGATTGCATGATATATACTAACGGATGCGATCATACCAGCACTAATGCACCGGATCCCATCAGAACTCCGCAGTTAAGCGTGCTTGGGCGAGAGTAGTACTAGGATGGGTGACCTCCCGGGAAGTCCTCGTGTTGCATCCCTCCCTCTTTTTTTTTTTTTTTTTTTTGGTTGTTGCGTAAGCCTATATAGTACAAACATAACGTCGTAACTTTTACATCGTGAGGAACCACGCGACCCATAATACCTTTTCGGAAAGCCCCCAGAGTGTTTCCGGCAAGGCAATGGGTCTTCGTACCATTGGACCATTCTGGAGGCCGAATTTTGACGTTTAAAAGTGTTTCGGATGTTTTTTTGTGATCGCGACACAATTAGCTACGAGTACAAAATTATGTTCGGATATGGTTATCTCTTGTTTTTCGCGGTTCGAAGCACGTCCAAGGTGAATAAACGGGTCCACATATCAAGTGGGACCCACATTGAATGATCCCTTGAGTTTTCAAAAAACGATATATGCGATTGCATGATATATACTAACGGATGCGATCATACCAGCACTAATGCACCGGATCCCATCAGAACTCCGCAGTTAAGCGTGCTTGGGCGAGAGTAGTACTAGGATGGGTGACCTCCCGGGAAGTCCTCGTGTTGCATCCCTCCCTCTTTTTTTTTTTTTTTTTTTTGGTTGTTGCGTAAGCCTATATAGTACAAACATAACGTCGTAACTTTTACATCGTGAGGAACCACGCGACCCATAATACCTTTTCGGAAAGCCCCAAGAGTGTTTCCGGCAAGGCAATGGGTCTTCGTACCATTGGACCATTCTGGAGGCCGAATTTTGACGTTTAAAAGTGTTTCGGATGTTTTTTTGTGATCGCGACACAATTAGCTACGAGTACAAAATTATGTTCGGATATGGTTATCTCTTGTTTTTCGCGGTTCGAAGCACGTCCAAGGTGAATAAACGGGTCCACATATCAAGTGGGACCCACATTGAATGATCCCTTGAGTTTTCAAAAAACGATATATGCGATTGCATGATATATACTAACGGATGCGATCATACCAGCACTAATGCACCGGATCCCATCAGAACTCCGCAGTTAAGCGTGCTTGGGCGAGAGTAGTACTAGGATGGGTGACCTCCCGGGAAGTCCTCGTGTTGCATCCCTCCCTCTTTTTTTTTTTTTTTTTTTTTTGGTTGTTGCGTAAGCCTATATAGTACAAACATAACGTCGTAACTTTTACATCGTGAGGAACCACGCGACCCATAATACCTTTTCGGAAAGCCCCAAGAGTGTTTCTGGCAAGGCAAAGGGTCTTCGTACCATTGGACCATTCTGGAGGCCGAATTTTGACGTTTAAAAGTGTTTCGGATGTTTTTTTGTGATCGCGACACAATTAGCTACGAGTACAAAATTATGTTCGGATTTGGTTATCTCTTGTTTTTCGCGGTTCGAAGCACGTCCAAGGTGAATAAACGGGTCCACATATCAAGTGGGACCCACATTGAATGATCCCTTGAGTTTTCAAAAAACGATATATGCGATTGCATGATATATACTAACGGATGCGATCATACCAGCACTAATGCACCGGATCCCATCAGAACTCCGCAGTTAAGCGTGCTTGGGCGAGAGTAGTACTAGGATGGGTGACCTCCCGGGAAGTCCTCGTGTTGCATCACTCCCTCTTTTTTTTTTTTTTTTTTTTTTGTTGTTGCGTAAGCCTATATAGTACAAACATAACGTCGTAACTTTTACATCGTGAGGAACCACGCGACCCATAATACCTTTTCGGAAAGCCCCAAGAGTGTTTCTGGCAAGGCAAAGGGTCTTCGTACCATTGGACCATTCTGGAGGCCGAATTTTGACGTTTAAAAGTGTTTCGGATGTTTTTTTGTGATCGCGACACAATTAGCTACGAGTACAAAATTATGTTCGGATTTGGTTATCTCTTGTTTTTCGCGGTTCGAAGCACGTCCAAGGTGAATAAACGGGTCCACATATCAAGTGGGACCCACATTGAATGATCCCTTGAGTTTTCAAAAAACGATATATGCGATTGCATGATATATACTAACGGATGCGATCATACCAGCACTAATGCACCGGATCCCATCAGAACTCCACAGCTAAGCGTGCTTGGGCGAGAGTAGTACTAGGATGGGTGACCTCCCGGGAAGTCCTCGTGTTGCATCCCTCCCTCTTTTTTTTTTTTTTTTTTTTTGGTTGTTGCGTAAGCCTATATAGTACAAACATAACGTCGTAACTTTTACATCGTGAGGAACCACGCGACCCATAATACCTTTTCGGAAAGCCCCCAGAGTGTTTCCGGCAAGGCAATGGGTCTTCGTACCATTGGACCATTCTGGAGGCCGAATTTTGACGTTTAAAAGTGTTTCGGATGTTTTTTTGTGATCGCGACACAATTAGCTACGAGTACAAAATTATGTTCGGATATGGTTATCTCTTGTTTTTCGCGGTTCGAAGCACGTCCAAGGTGAATAAACGGGTCCACATATCAAGTGGGACCCACATTGAATGATCCCTTGAGTTTTCAAAAAACGATATATGCGATTGCATGATATATACTAACGGATGCGATCATACCAGCACTAATGCACCGGATCCCATCAGAACTCCACAGCTAAGCGTGCTTGGGCGAGAGTAGTACTAGGATGGGTGACCTCCCGGGAAGTCCTCGTGTTGCATCCCTCCCTCTTTTTTTTTTTTTTTTTTTTTGGTTGTTGCGTAAGCCTATATAGTACAAACATAACGTCGTAACTTTTACATCGTGAGGAACCACGCGACCCATAATACCTTTTCGGAAAGCCCCAAGAGTGTTTCTGGCAAGGCAATGGGTCTTCGTACCATTGGACCATTCTGGAGGCCGAATTTTGACGTTTAAAAGTGTTTCGGATGTTTTTTTGTGATCGCGACACAATTAGCTACGAGTACAAAATTATGTTCGGATATGGTTATCTCTTGTTTTTCGCGGTTCGAAGCACGTCCAAGGTGAATAAACGGGTCCACATATCAAGTGGGACCCACATTGAATGATCCCTTGAGTTTTCAAAAAACGATATATGCGATTGCATGATATATACTAACGGATGCGATCATACCAGCACTAATGCACCGGATCCCATCAGAACTCCGCAGTTAAGCGTGCTTGGGCGAGAGTAGTACTAGGATGGGTGACCTCCCGGGAAGTCCTCGTGTTGCATCACTCCCTCTTTTTTTTTTTTTTTTTTTTTTGTTGTTGCGTAAGCCTATATAGTACAAACATAACGTCGTAACTTTTACATCGTGAGGAACCACGCGACCCATAATACCTTTTCGGAAAGCCCCAAGAGTGTTTCTGGCAAGGCAAAGGGTCTTCGTACCATTGGACCATTCTGGAGGCCGAATTTTGACGTTTAAAAGTGTTTCGGATGTTTTTTTGTGATCGCGACACAATTAGCTACGAGTACAAAATTATGTTCGGATTTGGTTATCTCTTGTTTTTCGCGGTTCGAAGCACGTCCAAGGTGAATAAACGGGTCCACATATCAAGTGGGACCCACATTGAATGATCCCTTGAGTTTTCAAAAAACGATATATGCGATTGCATGATATATACTAACGGATGCGATCATACCAGCACTAATGCACCGGATCCCATCAGAACTCCGCAGTTAAGCGTGCTTGGGCGAGAGTAGTACTAGGATGGGTGACGTCCCGGGAAGTCCTCGTGTTGCATCCCTCCCTCTTTTTTTTTTTTTTTTTTTTTGGTTGTTGCGTAAGCCTATATAGTACAAACATAACGTCGTAACTTTTACATCGTGAGGAACCACGCGACCCATAATACCTTTTCGGAAAGCCCCAAGAGTGTTTCCGGCAAGGCAATGGGTCTTCGTACCATTGGACCATTCTGGAGGCCGAATTTTGACGTTTAAAAGTGTTTCGGATGTTTTTTTGTGATCGCGACACAATTAGCTACGAGTACAAAATTATGTTCGGATATGGTTATCTCTTGTTTTTCGCGGTTCGAAGCACGTCCAAGGTGAATAAACGGGTCCACATATCAAGTGGGACCCACATTGAATGATCCCTTGAGTTTTCAAAAAACGATATATGCGATTGCATGATATATACTAACGGATGCGATCATACCAGCACTAATGCACCGGATCCCATCAGAACTCCACAGCTAAGCGTGCTTGGGCGAGAGTAGAACTAGGATGGGTGACCTCCCGGGAAGTCCTCGTGTTGCATCCCTCCCTCTTTTTTTTTTTTTTTTTTTTTGGTTGTTGCGTAAGCCTATATAGTACAAACATAACGTCGTAACTTTTACATCGTGAGGAACCACGCGACCCATAATACCTTTTCGGAAAGCCCCAAGAGTGTTTCTGGCAAGGGAAAGGGTCTTCGTACCATTGGACCATTCTGGAGGCCGAATTTTGACGTTTAAAAGTGTTTCGGATGTTTTTTTGTGATCGCGACACAATTAGCTACGAGTACAAAATTATATTCGGATATGGTTATCTCTTGTTTTTCGCGGTTCGAAGCACGTCCAAGGTGAATAAACGGGTCCACATATCAAGTGGGACCCACATTGAATGATCCCTTGAGTTTTCAAAAAACGATATATGCGATTGCATGATATATACTAACGGATGCGATCATACCAGCACTAATGCACCGGATCCCATCAGAACTCCGCAGTTAAGCGTGCTTGGGCGAAAGTAGTACTAGGATGGGTGACCTCCCGGGAAGTCCTCGTGTTGCATCCCTCCCTCTTTTTTTTTTTTTTTTTTTTTGGTTGTTGCGTAAGCCTATATAGTACAAACATAACGTCGTAACTTTTACATCGTGAGGAACCACGCGACCCATAATACCTTTTCGGAAAGCCCCAAGAGTGTTTCTGGCAAGGCAAAGGGTCTTCGTACCATTAGACCATTTTGGAGGCTGAATTTTGACGTTTAAAAGTGTTTCGGATGTTTTTTTGTGATCGCGACACAATTAGCTACGAGTACAAAATTATGTTCGGATATGGTTATCTCTTGTTTTTCGCGGTTCGAAGCACGTCCAAGGTGAATAAACGGGTCCACATATCAAGTGGGACCCACATTGAATGATCCCTTGAGTTTTCAAAAAACGATATATGCGATTGCATGATATATACTAACGGATGCGATCATACCAGCACTAATGCACCGGATCCCATCAGAACTCCGCAGTTAAGCGTGCTTGGGCGAGAGTAGTACTAGGATGGGTGACCTTCCGGGAAGTCCTCGTGTTGCATCCCTCCCTCTTTTTTTTTTTTTTTTTTTTTTGGTTGTTGCGTAAGTCTATATAGTACAAACATAACGTCGTAACTTTTACATCGTGAGGAACCACGCGACCCATAATACCTTTTCGGAAAGCCCCAAGAGTGTTTCTGGCAAGGCAAAGGGTCTTCGTACCATTGGACCATTCTGGAGGCCGAATTTTGACGTTTAAAAGTGTTTCGGATGTTTTTTTGTGATCGCGACACAATTAGCTACGAGTACAAAATTATGTTCGGATATGGTTATCTCTTGTTTTTCGCGGTTCGAAGCACGTCCAAGGTGAATAAACGGGTCCACATATCAAGTGGGACCCACATTGAATGATCCCTTGAGTTTTCAAAAAACGATATATGCGATTGCATGATATATACTAACGGATGCGATCATACCAGCACTAATGCACCGGATCCCATCAGAACTCCGCAGTTAAGCGTACTTATGCGAGAGTAGTACTAGGATGAGTGACCTCCCGGGAAGTCCTTGTGTTGCATCCCTCCCTCTTTTTTTTTTTTTTTTTTTGGTTGTTGCGTAAGACTATATAGTACAAACATAACGTCGTAACTTTTACATCGTGAGGAACCACGCGACCCATAATACCTTTTCGGAAAGCCCCAAGAGTGTTTCTGGCAAGGCAAAGGGTCTTCGTACCATTGGACCATTCTGGAGGCCGAATTTTGACGTTTAAAAGTGTTTCGGATGTTTTTTTGTGATCGCGACACAATTAGCTACGAGTACAAAATTATGTTCGGATATGGTTATCTCTTGTTTTTCGCGGTTCGAAGCACGTCCAAGGTGAATAAACGGGTCCACATATCAAGTGGGACCCACATTGAATGATCCCTTGAGTTTTCAAAAAACGATATATGCGATTGCATGATATATACTAACGGATGCGATCATACCAGCACTAATGCACCGGATCCCATCAGAACCCCGCAGTTAAGCGTGCTTGGGCGAGAGTAGTACTAGGATGGGTGACCTTCCGGGAAGTCCTCGTGTTGCATCCCTCCCTCTTTTTTTTTTTTTTTTTTTTTTGGTTGTTGCGTAAGTCTATATAGTACAAACATAACGTCGTAACTTTTACATCGTGAGGAACCA